>NW_026067965.1:7738531-7919407 GCF_014885135.2 Alexandromys fortis
TCTCTCTCTCTCTCTCTCTCTCTCTCTCTCTCTCTCTCTCTCTCTCTCTCTCTCAATGTATATCTGGTTCTCTATTAGTCTCTCTAGCTTTCATTAGAGTCCCTACTGGTGGGCCATGGGCATGGAGGGGTTTTGCTGTGCACTCAGGGTAGAGAAGGGGATAATTGATACCACATTCCTTCTCCATGTGGGCTTCAGAGATGCCCGGACCTTTGCTCCCTGTGCCATGCAAGGTGGCAGATGATTCCCAGGTGGCTTCCCTTGTGTTTTCTTTGATAGTTAATCTATCTGCTGCCTTGGTTAGAATGACAGGATGGATATACATCAGAATCTACTCGGTGCTTTGCAGATTTTCAACTGTTTTGCTGGTCTTTCTCATGTTATTTTTATGTGACTCAGTGTGATGAGCAAAGTATGAACCCCCAGTTCCCCAGATGAGGGAGGTGTTGCCTGGAGACCTTAAGTGATGAATGCTGGATTCCACTTCCTAATGAAGTTTCCTGGTCCTGTACTATTCATCCCTGCTTGGGTTACTTTCTGCTAATGAGGTTGGAAGGTCAGCTTTTATCACGCACAGATTTTCTTCCCGGGATGCCAAAGGAATGGAGGCTAAAGAGCTGGTGATTTCCCAGAAGCAGTACAATCTCTGCTTACTTTCTTCTAATTTATAAGCAAATTATAATAATTACACCGCCACGACCGAGAGCTATAATTTGATAAGCTTGCTCCTTTCATCAATTCTGCACTAATATCTGATATATGTCATCTCTAATCGCCACTGCAGCACGCAAGGTAAATATTGTCTTCACCATTTCACAAGTGAGAACACGCAGACTTTAAGAGGTTAAAATAACTTGTCTAAACTAGCTGGAGACAAAGTTAGGATTTGAAACTGGCTATATCTAACTTCACCTATTGCTTTCCTTTCCCTTGCTTTATAATCCACGGAAGAAGACTTTGCAGGGGCCATCACGTACATAATCCTAACCTTTTATGAAAATGCACCATGTAGTAAGTTACAAGTGAAGGTGTGGGGCTTCCAGTCAAGTGCTGGAATCAGCGACAACCCATTTCTGCAGGCGGCAGGAGCTTCAGCCAGCTGTGTCATGAAGGACAGGGGACTTCAGGGGTCTGTAGTCTGTAATAATTCCTTAAGGCATAGACTGTCTACCCAGGGCAGGCCTCGCTCTGGAGAATGGGGAAGCATCCGAGCCATCATGCACCAGGCTAAGAGGGATGCCCTCTAAGTAATGTCTGTCACCATGAGATACCACGGCAGCAGAGGCAACAAGTGCATCCCCCAAACTCCCCTCCAGCAACCACATTAGATGGAGCACTTGGGTCCTGTGTGAAGTTCATGACGACACAGCTAAAATGCCCCCCTCTAGGCTGGTGGGTCTAAAACTCATCTTATAAATCTTAAGCTGAACAAGCCCAGATGCTCTGATTTTTATTCTGCAGGGGATTGATTTAGTTCCTAGAGAAGGAAGGGTAAATGTCATAGATATTAATGGGGTCGGGGAGAGGGGAAAAGATATCTGGCTCTAGAAATGCCATGGCGTTTGACGAACCCCGCTGAGGTTCATGGAACAGACTGGATGGGCACACTCTCCTCTGGGTGGGCTGGGCAGGTTGTTCAGAAGCGCAGAGCAAGCACTTTGTGTTCCCCTGCAGGAGATTGTGCTGACTCAGAGGCACGCATTAATCTCTGTTGGGAGAGTGCAGAAAATAGTCCAAAGAACTCTCCTTCGTGCCCTGGCCTCTCTGCCTCACCTCTCCTTGGCTCTGAGGAAGGGAACCATTTATTATCGTTGAAAGAGGATGTGTTAGCTGATTATAAGTCAACCAGGAGGCCCAAGTTACAGTGTTGAAGGCCATGTGATATCAGCTGTGAAGAAGATGGATAACTTCTAGCATTTTCTTCATTTCTAGCTCTGGGAAACAGATCCCCATAGAGGAAGTAACTTGGTCAAGGTCATGAGTCCTGAAACTAGAGCCTGGGCCTCCTTGTTACTGGCTGTCTTAGTTAGGGCTTCTATTGCTGTCGTTAAACACCGTGATCCAAAGTAGACTGGAAAGGGAAGGTTTTATTTTATCTTAGGACTCTGTGGTTACACTCTATTACTGAGAGAAGGCAGGCCAGGAACTCAAGACAGAAACCTGAAGTCAGAGACTTAAGCAGAGGCCATGAGGGAACACTGCTTACTGACTTGCCAATCTCCTTGATTTGCTCAGCCTGTTTTCTTATATACTGCAGGACCACTTGTGTAGGGGTGGCACTGCCCACAGTGGGCTAGGCCCTCTTACATCATCCATTAATCAGGAAAATGGCTACACATTTGTCTATAGACCAATCTTAAGGGGACATTTTCTCACTTAAGGGTTTCTCTTCCCAAATGACTCTAACTTGTGTCAAACTGACAAAAACCTAGCCAGATTACTGGCACAGGGCCCTTTCTCTACATCAAACCCTCTTGCCTTTGTGCCTAAAAGATAACTATATAAGCTAATCAGGTGATGTTTTTATCTGCATGATTTCTTTTTATAGGAGACAATATGTGCACAGGATATATTTGGCTGCTTTCAACAGTGGCTTTGAGTCATAAAGGCATTCATTCCTTATTTACTGCTCCAGAATTCTCCCAGTATGTGTCTCCAAGCATTGAGCCAGTGACTTGCTGATGTCAGGGCTGTGAGGCTCACATCTCCATGAGTGTCTTTTCCATTTCCTTAAGGTCATAAGGTTGACACCCCAGTTCTAAGACCTCTACACACTACTCAGGACCAGTTTCTAAGTGGAGAAAGGAGAGGGATAGTGGACAACCTCCATCTCCCTCCATGTTCCCTTTTAGTCCACTTGGCAAGTGCCAACATTCCTCATTGAACTTAGATTTTATGGACACTAATCAGAATCACTGCATACGCGTGAATTTCCTTGCACCTCTCTTCTTTCTTAGATTCCTCAGTGCTGTTTGTATTGGCTTCATCATCAATCTCTTTTTGCATCCTGTCACTGAATGTGGCTTGTGAAAAACATGCACGGTTGTGTGTTGACCCTACTAAACTCATGCTCAGGGACCCTCACAGGCTCTCTGTGCCACCAGTGATTGCTTTTTACTTCCTAGGTCTGTTTCCTCTTCCACTGATGATGGTTGTTTCCTTCTCCTTTTCCCAGGGCTTACACGCTGACTTATGAACTCAGTTCTTCTTTCCTAAAAATAACAGGAGCAACCGGAAGAGAACTTCCACGACTCCTCTCTCCATGACTACCTGCCCCCTCCCCTCTGTGCTGCCACCTCTCTCCTGTCACTCTGGGGAGGGAACCTGGTTATTTGCATATTGATTCTCATCACCTCCCATCTTCCCCCAGGATATCACTTTTAAAAATTCTTTTTTTTTTTTTTTTTGATTTTTCGAGACAGGGTTTCTCCATAGCTTTTTGGTTCCTGTCCTGGAACTAGCTCTTGTAGACCAGGCTGGCCTCGAACTCACAGAGATCCACCAGCCTCTGCCTCCCGAGTGCTGGGATTAAAGGCGTGTGCCATCACCGCCCGGCTACTTTTAAAAATTCTTATCTTCTATGCCATCAATAGGTTTTTCTTTCAATGGTCTTTCCCCTGTATCAGCACCCAGTGTTCTGTGGTTTCACCTGTGTTTACCCACATACGTCTTTTCAAGTCTCTGTTTTAAGAAAACTCAGAATCCAACCCTCTTTTCCCATTCTCCCTTGAACCCATTTGAGCAGGGTTCAGAAGCTTCAGAAGCTTGCTCTTGCCTAGACCACTAACGACTCCTATGTGTTCAACTCGGGGTTTAGATCCTAGTGCTCAACACCCTGGCCTGATCACAGCAACTGTCCACATACTGCTGCCCCCAGCACTCATTAGACTTCTCATCTGTCCCTGTCTCCCGTTTCCTATTGCTGCTCACTGGCTGTGCCTTTTCAGTCTCCATCTCTAGGTTCTTATCTTTCTGACCTTTGAACATTGGGGTATTCTAGTGCTCAGTCACACTACGGCCACCCACACCTTTGGAGAACGCATTCAACTCTAATGTTGCCCTTCAAGTGGTGTTACTCTGTGCACCTTTGGAACCCAGTCACTTTATCCTACCTCTGCTGCTTCCCTCTCTGCCCATGTTGTCAGCATCATTCACTTAGAATGTGTCCTTACTGATTGCCATGATCTAGCTTGTTGAAAGGAAAGGCTAGGGTGGATGCTTAGTCAGGACAGGCCTCTCAGAGCTAGGTTTGGAGTGTGAGAGGGACCAACCATGTAAAGACCTGCAGACAGAGGAATGACGGTGTGTCCAAGTACTAGAGGAGACACTGAGGCAGGGAAACACATAGGACATCAACATCTCAGGGCCATTCAATATAAAGAGCACGTTAAGTGTATTTGGCAAAAGAGTGAAAACAAGAGATTGGACCATGAGTTATATTTTATTTTTAACAATGTGAGTATTCACTTTATTAACATACTATTAAACACAAATCAAACAAGACACATGGGTTTCTCAAGCAATAGATAAAAATAACTGTTTTGCTAGAAGAGTATTTAAAAAGCAGAGTTTTATTTAGCAATTCAAATTTCTGTCTCTCTTTGAAACTCTAATAAGATCGGTCATACATTATTCAGCAGTTGTTTGTGGTTAGGTGGTGTCTACTCCCTTTAGACGAAATATCTATCTATCTATGTATCTATGTATCTATGTATCTATGTATCTATCATCTATCTATCTATCTATCTATCTATCTATCTATCTATCTATCTATCTATCCATCCTCTATCTATCTAATCTATGTATGCATGTATCTGTCACCTATCTATTCGTTTATCATCTATTTTCATATTCTTTAAAAATATCACTTTGTGTGTATGTGTATGTGTGTGTGTGTGAGAGAGAGAATGTGTGTGTGTGTGTGTGTGTGTGTGTGTGTGAGAGAGAGAGAGAGAGAGAGAGAGAATGTGTGTGCGTGTGTGCAAGTTCCAGAGCAAACAAGAAGGCATAAGATTCCCTGGAGGTAGAGTTACAGGTAGTTGTGCGTCATCTGATATGGGCTTAGGAACTGCATTCATGTCATTTGCAAGATCAGAAGGCCTCTGAGCCATCTCTCTAGCCTCTGTCCTCTTATGCTTTGGTTTTCCAACAAAGCTCCTGCCACCCACTCCCTACCAATGCTCTGCCGGCTTCGCCCATGTGTGCTACTTAACTTGTTCTGTAAACATCTGGTTTTGAAACCACAAGGTCATGGTGTTTAGTTGATTTCTTATTTTAGTTTATTTATTATTTGTTTTATTTTAGTTTAGATATTAAAAAGGATCCATGTGACCCCTCTAAGCATGTTCATGGAAGATTTCTATTTAAAGTCAAAGAATAAAGTAGATGAAGAAAAAGAAAGGGTAAGCAAATACTGGAGACCTAAGAGACATTTAGCCATGGACCCAAGGGGCATCTAGCCATGGACCCAAGGGACATCTAGTCATAGACCCAAAGGACATCTAGTCAGAGACCCAAGGGGCATCTAGTCAGAGACCCAAGGGGCATCTAGTCATAGACCCAAGAGGCATCTAGCCATAGACCCACGAAGCATCTAGCCTTGGTCCTGTCTCTAGTTTGAGCTACTCAGATATGTATAAGAAAATTTAACTTTGGAAGCAATTGAGGCAGAAAATGCCCAAAGGGAATCAGGGTGAACTAACAAGTTGTGTGGGTCAAGCCAGGTAGACTAAGCCACTATGCCACCGAGAACTGCCAGTAAGTGACACCAGAGGCTCCTAGGAGACTTAGGCTTTTATGGCACATCATGGATGCCCCTATGTTGGACAAAAGTCATAGGCACATACCTAAGTGTCCCCAGAGACAAAGGTCTGGCTTTTCTTGCTGTGAAACAACTTTGCCTGAACGTAGGCAATGCTGACTCCTGAAGAGGAGGAGTCTGGTTTGGCCACAGGATGAAAAAGGTGTCTAGACTCTGGAAGGACTGATGTGATACAGGCGCGAGTTGGATTTCTGCCAGTTTCTAGTCCCATCACCTTCTGATCATGTGATGTGCACTCATCAGCCCTGCCCCCTTCTTCCTTCCATTCCACATTCAAATGCTAAGTCAGCCACACTCAGATCCCCACCCTCCTTCCAGACACCTGTCTGCCAGTGATCTGACTATGTTCCTTCTCTGGACATTAATCTCATCTTTATCAAAACCTATTGGATTATGAACTTTCAGAAAGCAGAGATTTTTTTTTATTAAATACGGTTAAAGATTTTATTTATATTATACCAGCCTGTAGACTTTCTTTCTCTAGAACCATATTGAGAATTGTCATTTATATTTTTTAAATTTTTATTTATTCTTATTATTTTGAGATTACAATATGATTATATCCATTCTTCCTTCTCTTTCCTATCTCCAAACCCTCTCATATACACCTCATTTCTCTTTGAAATTCAAGTCCTCTTTTGTTGTTACATATATTTTATATATATATATGTAATTGTTGTTACATATATTCCTAAATATGCAAGTATAACCAAACAGAGGAATTTTGACTTATTCATCTCCACTTCCTTGTCATACTACATATGGCTCAGCAATGGATCCTTCTCTAGATCTTTGTCATCTCTCAGCTTTACTCCATGACATGGGCAAATGTTAATGGAACACCTACTATGTGCTCACTCCCTACTCTGTGCTAAGTGTGTGACACATAGTAGGGACTTTAGCAGAACTGACAGGACTCCTACAGGAGTTCACACTCAAAGGAGTTTGATAGGCACTGGATATAAGGTTGTCTAATAGAAAAGTGGGAAAGATGAGCAGGGTAACCATGTTTCTTCAGGACAGAGGTCAGCAAACTATGCCCCAATGTCCTGTGACCTATTTCTATTTGTACTGCTTAAAGGGAAGGACATAATTATTTTAAAATGTAATCGATGGACAAAATTGCACATATTTATGGCATATAATTTGGTAATTTGATACATGTATGTGATCTAGAATTAGCTGATCCAGAGAATTAGCATTTTTATATCAAACAGTCATCATTTCCCACTCTTCTCTTTTCGTCCTCTAGCTCTCTGGAGCAGGTCTCATTGTTCAAGCCTGCCTGGTCTGGAATTGCCTGGTAGACTAGACTGGCCTTCAACTCATAGAGATCTACCTGCCTCTGCTTCCTGAGTGCTGAGATTAAAGATGTGCACCACCACACCCAGCTCTTCTCAGTCTTTCTAAAACAAACAGTAAGTCCCTGTAAACTCTAGCTTCCCCTCCATATTCTAGAACACCAGAATATATCCCTTCTGAGTGTATGTTTATATAAAGTACAAACTTGAAAACGAAGGAGGAGAGAGAGGAGGGAGACCAGGATGAGGATAAAGAAGACAAAGATGAGGAAGAGGAAGCAGTGCAAGCCATATTCAAAAAACCCTGGGGGAGGGTCTATGATATAACTCTGTGCAAGTAAAATACTCACTTTCTTGCTCTTGGCAGAAAAATTTAGTGTTGTGGAGTTTAGAACATTGCAGATGTCCCTCTAGTGGAAAGACATTTATAATCTGAAATTTAAGAATTGGGTTGCAGGAAAAGTTTTTCCATTTAGGTTTTATTTTTTTTTTGTTAGAGAAAACTGAAAAGTATTTTCATCAAAGGAAGCTTTATATTGGAGCATGGCTCCCTCCCCATGTCTGGAGGAAGGCGAGCCTATTTAAAAGGCATGCTGCTATAAATAAGTACCTCCTGCAACTCTCTAGCCTCCTTTATGATTCCTCTCGTATATGGTTGGCTTGGTTTTAAAATGCCACCATTTCATCCTCAGTTTCCTGAGCCCTGACTTCCTAAGGCAGTAGCCCACCCCGGGGGTGCACTCTTGATGGCAATAGGAACGTATGGTGGTTGTACATACGCTCTCATGCTGGACCCCCCCCCCTTCCAGCCCATCTCTCAGGTCACTGTGACAGCTCTGTAAGAAGACCAGTGGCTGAAGTCTATAAAGATGTATCTGGCTAACCATCGCCATGTGGCTGGGAATTGGGCACGATGTGAAGATGTCTCTGTTTCTTCCGCCATGCCTGCCGTTGGAGACGGCTTTCTTTTCCACACAGGAGGATTCCGTGTCTTTGCTGTACTGTCACCAGTTGAAAGCTGTGGCTCCCCGGCCGCATCCACCTCCATTTGACGTCATCGGCTCCATTCTTTATGTAGTAATCCCAAATTTTAATTATTAAAAAAAAATGATGAGGCCACTTCCCTCATCTCCCAGCAGCCTGTGAATGGAATTGAAGGATGATAGTGTAATCCTTTCTAAGTAGTCTCTCATCTGCTTCAAGCTAAAGTAATTTTTGAGAACTCCACTGCCCTCCAATTTTCCAAATTTATTGTCTTAATTTCTTCAGCTAAAGGCGGGTTCTAAACGAGTTTAGTAGTGCAGCCATTTCAGAGGCGTCGTTAATTCCACATCTCTCTTCCCTGATGGATAGGGTCGTTTCTCTTCCATTACTGCTCCCCAACCTCATTTAAGAATCTTGCTCTTCCCGGGCCACCCATTGGCTTGGACAGGGAGGTTTGCCAATGAAAGCACCAGGTTTGGTGCCAGGAAACCAGGGAGGCAGTGACCGTGGACCCTCAGCCAGCATCAAGATTCTGGGAAAGTCATAAGCTTCTTGGGGCTAAACCTTTATCTGATAAAATGGAGGGGTGGTGGTGGAATTGAATATCCAATTTCTTTTTTAATTTATTTATTTCTTTATTAATTAATTAAAGATTTCTGTCTCTTCCCCACTGCCGCCTCCCCTTTCCCTCCCCCTCCCCCAATCAAGTCCCCATCCCTCGTCAGCCCAAAGAGCAATCAGGGTTCCCTGCCCTGTGGGAAGTCCAAGGCCACGGGAACTCACCAAGGCCAGCTGGCCTGGGTCTGAAAAAGCCTGGGTTAAAACCGGTCTCGCTGAACTTAGCGGACAATGAGGACTACAGAGACCCCAAGAACAATGGCAATGGGTTTTTGATCCTACTGCACCTATTGATTTTGTGGGAGCCTAGGCAGTTTGGATGAATATCCAATTTCTAAGACTTGCCGATTTCCTGGTGAGTCCAGATCTGTCGGGGAATAGCAAGGACACCAACATCATACCAGTTATCTGGAAAGACTTGGGTGTAGAAGATGACTCATTGGGTGAGTGAAGTGTGTTTGAAAAGCATGGCTTAACCAGTGAAAGGAGAATGCAGCTAGCACCTGCAGGACTGCAGACAGAGAGAAGGTACTGGAATTAGTATAATTGGACAGACCAGAGAAGGGCTACCCTGGAGCTGTGTTCCAGAAGAAGCATCCTCGGATGGCTCACTCTGGTGTGAGAGAGGAAGATGGCATAGCAGGGCTTCTGCTAATTGGATCCAGCTGCTACAATGAGGGGGCATTGTAGCTGTCAGGGTGATAATGATGAAACCATCAGAGGTTCAACAGGATAGAATGAAGAGGACCTTCATCTACTCTCTATCGTCCTCTGTGGGAAGAACTTGGAGCAGCGTCAAGTAAGATCCAGAAGAGCTTTGGAGCTGGGATACAGTAGTTGAATGCCTAGCGCAGTTTTCCCTTCTTAGCTAGCAAACGGGTAAATCTGGAAGCCACTTCCGGTTAAAAACATGTCTTGTGTGGCCCTCATTAGATATCTGTGTTTAGGCTTACGTTGAATTTTTATACATTTGTTTAGTGTGTGTGTGTGTGTGTGTGTGTGTGTGTGTGTGTGTGTGTGTGTGTGATGTGAAAACAGAGGACAACTTGGGGGAATTCAGCCCTCTCTTTCCACTGTACAGTCACAGAGATTGAATTCAGGCTGTCAGGCTCAGTGGTAGGCGCCTTTCTTTCTAAGGCATCTCCATGAGGCTTGTTTTTAACCTGAAAAGCTTCTAAGTGAGACGTCTACAGAACCTCATCTTTCATGATTTGTATTTATTTAAAAAGTTTTGGAATATGGTTTGGAGTTCAGCAAATAGTTTATGAATGAGGCAGATAAGACCCACCCCCAGAAGGCAAGAGATTTTTCCCCAAAACCATATACTTGGTAAATGAAATCTCTGGGTTCCGAGGCCATTGTCCTTCCTCACTGTGGTTAAAGAACAGTAGCCCTTTTGCTATGCTAAGTCTTGTTTCTGAACCAGCATGGCCAGCCTCACCTGAGAGCTTCTTAGAGATGCAAGAGCTCAGGCTGCCTCCTCTGTCACACACAGACACAGAGCTCTGTGCGAGCAGGTCCTACACTTTAGCCTCAGCTCCCCATCAGCCACCACCACATCAACTATACTCCGTTCCCACTCAGCTACATGACAGTGATCACCCAGACACACCAGACTGGCTTTCTGCTTTCCTGGATTTGCGCATGTCACTGGACATTGTCTTGTGTATGTATAATGTGTGGGTATGTATATGTGTGTGCACTCAGGTATATGAGTGTATGCGTGTGTATGCAAGTGTATACAAGTGTTTGCAAGTGTATATAAGTGTATGCAAGTGTATGCATTATATGCAATATATGCATGTGTATGCAAGCATGTCCAAACTATGCTGTGTATGTGGAGATCAGAGGACAAACTGGGACTTACACCTTGTTTGGGATGAGGTCACTTTGTTGTTTTCCACTGCCCATGGCAAACTAGCTGGCCCATGAGCTTCTGGAACTCTCCTGTCTCGGTCTCCTGCCTGGGATTACAAACTTACACTTTTATGTGGGTTTTGGATATCTGAAATCAGATCTTTATGCTTGTATGAAAAGTATTTTTTTTCTCACTGAGCCATTTTCCTAGCTGCAGGCAAGGTCTTTAACGTCCACTGTAAGAAGAGTAGAACATTTCTCTCTTGGAAGCCTTGCCACACTGAATGATATTCCTTTTCCATGATTTAATAATACTTGACCAATATATTTTCTGGATTTTCTCGCTTGGTGATGATCGTATTTATCTCCTTGAAATGAAGGAACTATTCCCCAGTTAGCAGATTGTCCCGGAGGTAATGAAGAAGAATGGACTAATATAGAGACAAGAAATCTAGCCAATGTTTATCTAGAAGGAGCAGTAACGTGTAATAGCTGTAGGCTCATTTTTTTTTCAAATATAGACAAAACTGATAGATTTTTGGCTGACCTAAGGAAAAAGAGAGCAGACTCACAACAATAAAGGGAAGAGGGGACATTGCAGCTGACACCACAGAAATATAAAAGGTAATAACAGACCTCCATGAACAAGTAAGTGTCAAAAATTAGATGACCAAAAAATAGATAAACCCATAGAAACATACTATTAAGACCAGATCGCAAGGAGCAGGAAATCTGAAGAGACTAAAAATTAGTAGAGATTGAATCAGTAATCAAGTACTTGTCAGTACAACAAACCTAAGACTTGATGTCTTCACCGGTGAGCCCTACCAAATAGCTGAAGAACTATTGGCAATATTTCTTAAAGTCTTCCCTTAAAGTTTAAGCATCTCCAAATGCATTTTTATAAAGCCAACATCACTGTGATGCTAAAACCAAGCATATGCACTCTGAAAGCTGAAAAGAAACTCTTTATTTGCTGGCTAGCCACTGAATGGAGGAACTAGCCCAAATCATGTAACCCTGAGCTGTACAACTCTTGGTGTTTTATGTACCAAACCCACATCCTTGTTAATACACTTCAGCTAACAAGAAAAGTTAGAAAAAGGCAAAACTAAAGAAGCTAAAAAAGCAAGGTTAGTACATTTAGGGAGTCTCTCGGCCATATCCTGGAACCAGTGACCTAGCCTTTATTTCTGGTTTGGCAACCGTTGCTTGTAGATAGAAGTTTCTGGTCCTACAGCCATTCAGTCCCAAAGAAATATACAGAGGGTTATATTAATTACAAACTGTTTGGCCTCTTAGCTCAGGTTTATTATTAATTAGCTCTTACAACTTAATTAAATTTTTGTCTGTACTTAGCCACATGGCTTGGTAACTTATCTCAGTGCGGCATTCTTATCTGACTTCTTCTGCAATTGGAAGGTGGCTGCAGACTGAGCCTTTCCTCTTCCCAGAATTCTCCTAGTCTGGTCACCCCACCTATATCTCCTGCCTGGCTACTAGCCAATTGATGTTTTATTAAACTAATATGAGCGACAAATCTTTGCAGTGTGCAAGAGCATTATCTCACAGCAATTGCTGCCTGTGTGCTGGGTCTCAAGGCCTGAACAATGCTTCTATCATGGAGACAATTGTGCTAAAGCCTGGGGGCTTGCTACAGCCAGAGAGAGAAAACTCGAAGAAGATTATTATAGGTAAAGTCCCCAGTAAGCATTTATACAAAAATCATCAACAAAATATTACCAAATAATCACCAAATCAAATACAATTGCAAATTTGGAAGATCATACAACATGATCAAGTGGAGTTCCTTTTTTTCTTGCAATACAAAGACAGTTCACTATTTGTGTCTTAGGGTTTCTATGGATGTGATGAAACACTATGACCAAAAGCAACTTGAAGAGGAAAGAGTTGATTTGGCTGATGTTTCCACAACCATAGTTCATCACTGAAAGAAGTCAGGATAGAAACTCAAACAGGGTGTGTACCTGGAAGCAGGAGCTGATGCAGAGCTGTGGAAGGGTGCTGCTTACTGGCTTGCTGTCCATGGCTTGCTCAGCTTGTTTTCTTATAGAAACAAGGGCCACTAGCCCAGGGTAGCATCATCCACAGCTATCTGGACCTTTCCACATCAATCACTAATTTAAAAATGTATCACAGGTTTGTAACCTTACAGACTGATCTTAGGGAGGCATTTTCTGAATTGGGTCTTCCGTCTCTCAGATGACGATAGCTTGTGTTAAGCTGACATAAAGCTATCCAGCACAATGATTAAAAACTTAAAGCTGTCAGGTGAAGAAGGAATGTACATCGCCGTGTTAAAAGCTGTGAGTGACAAGCCCTGAGCCAGTATCATGCTTAATAATAAAAGCTTCCTAATGAGACCAGGAGTGAGGTCAGGAGGACGCTCCACTCTTCAGTTAGGACTGGAATATCCCAGTGAGAGCATTCAGGCAAGAAAAATAAAGCCATCTCAATTAGGGAGGAAGAAACAAACGTGTCTGTTTGCTGATGATATAGCCCTATAGCAAATAAATAAAATAAAATTAAAAAACCTAAACACCATAAAAACAACCCGTTATAACTAGTGAATAAATTCAGCTAAGTTGTAGCATGGGGAATCCACACGCAAAAATCAGTAGTGTTTCTGAAATATGTGAAGGACCAGCTGTCTGAAAAAAGAAATTAAAACCATTGCCATTTATATAGCATCAATAAATACTTAAGAATACATTTAAGCAAGGAAATAAAAGAACCACACACTAAGCTATAACACCCTGAAGAATGTTGAAGAAGATACAAGTGTACGATGTCTCTTGTCCATAGACTGGAAGAACGGACACTGTTCAGAATCCTCATACTACAATCCTTATCAAAATCCCCATACTACCCAGCATGCAATCCTTATCAAAATCCCAATGGCATTTTTTTTCTCAGTGTTAGAAAAAATATAAAATTTGTGTGGAATACAAGGCACTGAATAGCCAAAGAAAGCTTGAGCTAAAGGAACAAAGTTGATGGCATCACACTACCCAACTTCATATATGTTTCAAAACTATAGAGATGGAGACAGAATGGTACTGGGACAGAAAGAAAGAATCAGCGGAAGAGAATCATGACCTAGCAATAAAGCCACAAATTTAGGGTTGGCTGATCTTTTAAATATGTATATTTAGATTCACCTAATGCGTACGGTGTTTTGTCTGCATCGATGTCTGTGCACCACATATGTGCCTGGTGCCTGAGAGGCCAGAAGAGGGTGTTGGGTCCCCTGCACCTGGAGTCACAGATGGTTTTGAGCTGCCATGTGGATGCTGGACATTGAACCCAAGTCCTCTGGAGGAGCAGCCAGTGCTTTTATGCACAGAGGCATCTCTTCAGTCACATGGTGGGTCTGTCTTTGGGAAAGATGCCAGTAAAATGTAACAGGGGATGGACAATCTCGTGAATAAACAGCGTGGCGAACACTAGATACCCACATGCAGAGGAGTGAAATTGGACTCATCCCACATCGTTATAAATTATATAACTAGAAGTCCAAACACTGTAACGTGACAACTCTTGCTCACGTGTGTGTGCATGCCAGTCGATGCTGTTGCCAATGGCTGTTTTCACATTTACATTATTTTGTCCCTTGGCTATGTTTCCTGTGCAATTTACTCTGGAAATTCTCTCTTTAAACACCACATCTCAGGTGAGGTCCTTTAAGGTACACCTTTCCTTGTTTCAAAGCAAAATTCCGCATTTTCTCATCTATAGATTGTGAGGCTAAAATGGAGGCCTTTGGAATGGTGTTACAAACCTAATTTCAGTTCATCTGTGTTGATGTGAATACATGTGAAGCTGGACAGCTTATTGCTTCATTTCAATAGCAGCAACTGTAGAAAATCACCTGTGGAGAGTTTCTGATTTGCCGTGGGGATCTTGTTCCATCCCCTTTTTCATGGGGTTGACATGGGACTTCTAGGATGGGTAAAGTGTCCATTGGGTGACGTGCTCGTGACCAGCATCTGGCTGTTCTCTTCAAGTCTCACATATTCCACTACAGAGCCTGAGGGTGCAGGAGAAAGTTACTAAAACTCTCTAAAGCCTTGCCTCCTTTTGTTAACCCCCCTTCTTTCTTCTTCACAGGGCTGATAGTCTACCTAGGAATGATGGCAGGAGCCTTCATCCTGGGGGGTCTGGCTGATAAACTGGGAAGGAAGAAAGTCCTCAGCATGTCCTTGGCCATCAATGCCTCTTTCGCCTCCCTCTCCTCCTTCGTGCAGGGATACGGAGCCTTCCTCTTCTGCAGACTCATCTCAGGCATAGGGTATGCACTGTTGTCCGCTGTAAGTCCATCTCCTCTGGCCCTCTAGCTGCACGCGATACCTCGGGAAGCACTTGGATGAAGTGTTTTTGTTTGATTTTAAAGATGCTATGTTAAAGTTAAGAGCAGGCAAAATGACTCAGCGGGTAGAAGTGCTTGCCACCAAGCCTGATGACCTGAGTTTAGTGTCTAGAATGTACATGGTGGAAGGGAAGCACCAACTCCCACAAGGTTTTGCCTAACCCCTATGCATCGTGCCATGCCTTGTGTGTGCGCACACAGATCAATAATGAACAAACAAGCAAGTAAGTAAATGCAATAACTTTTCAAAAGCCCAAACAACCCAAGATTGCTTTCCAAATGGAGGGGAAGCCTCCTTGCTGGCCTCCTAAATGAATAGACTTTCATCACAGAGCCTAAATGTGCAGTAGAAAGTAATTTGATTTCCTTTATAACCTTTTTTAGTATATTACTTGATTGTCTCTTTCTGTTTTTTTTTCCCCCTTCAGTATTGGGGGCTCCCTGCCAATTGTTTTTACCTACTTTTCCGAGTTCTTATCGCGGGAGAAACGAGGTGAACACCTTAGCTGGCTGTGCATCTTCTGGATGACTGGGGGCATCTATGCATCTGCCATGGCCTGGAGCATCATTCCACACTATGGTGAGCCACTGACTTAAGATAGCTCCAGGTTCTCTGTTTCTATGGCAACTGCATCCAATAAAGACCCGACGTTAGCCTTATTCCCTCTCTCATACACTTTCTGCATGTGACCTTTTTTTTAGAAAAGAATTCATAATGTTGAATATAAATTGTTAATTTCAATTTAGAAATAACATCATCTCTTCCCCTCTTCTTTTCTTACTCTTTCTCCTCCTCCCCCCTGCCCTTTCCTCCTCTGTTAAATTTTCTTTGACTTATGTCTCGGTGTGTGCTCATGCTTGTATCTGTGAAGGTTGGAGGACAGCTTGGGAGAGTCAGTGCTCACGCAACCTTCATTTTCTCTAACCCTCTTCATTTCGATGAGTCAGGCTTTGGGAGTCCCATGTTATAGATGACAAATGTAAAAAAAAAAAAAAGTTGATAGAAATGGCTGACTTGCCCCAAGGTTACACACCCGAGAGGGTAAGGCTGGGAGACTGGTAGTCCTTAAGGCGTTGCCCACTTCTTGTGCATTTTCTGTTTTTTTCCTTTCTTTTTAGATTTTGAGTTAGCATATAAAACAATGGGTGTCCTTGCGGCATCTTCATACTTGTGTTATTGTACTTGTTCTTGTTAGCTCCCTCCCCTTGTTCCTTTTCCTTCTGCTGGCTGGTTTCTGTCCCCTAGTTAGTGCTCCACCCCAATTTATCATCACCTGTATTCCAATGCTCTCTACAGTCCCCTGCCTCCTTCAAGAGCTCTTCTTCCCTTCTCATGATCCACATACATACAAACATACACACATGCATGTAAGTACATGCATACACACATACACATACAAACATATGTGTACACATATAAACACATGCACACACATTTACTTTTCTCTAGTCACCTTTTTTCTATTTTATTTTTAATATTTTGATATTATAATTGCATTATTTCCCCTTCTCTTCCCTCCTTAACCCCTTCCATGTTCCCACTTGCCGTCTCTCAAATTCGTGACTTCTTTTTCTTTAATTGTTATTACATGTACGTGTTTCTAACTATATGAATACACCTTTTCAGCCCAAGTAATGTTACTTGTATATATATATTTCAGGGTGTATGTTCAGCCTATAAGAGAAAATACGAGTTCTTTATGTTTCTGACTTGTTTCACTTAATGCAAAGATTTATATTTATACCAATTCCCCTGCGAATGTTATTATTTTTCTTTATGAATACATAATTGCTGTTGTATATACATTCTACGTTGTCTTCATCCATCTGTTGATGGATGTAGGTTGATTCCATTTCCTGGCTATTGTGGATATTGTAATGATAACATGGATGTACAAGTGTGTCTGTGGTATGCCTACTTGGAGTCCTTTGGGTGTGTATCCAGGCCTGGGAGAGCTGAGCCATATGGTAGTTCTATTAGCGTTTTAAGGAAATTCAATCCTAATTTCTGTAATAGGCATTCACAGTAACATTTCCATCATCCGTGAATCAGGATTCCTCTTTGCCCACATCACTGTCAACACTTTTTTTCCTTGAATCTCAAAGAGATTTTAATTTGTGTTTCCTTGATGGCTGAGGACGTTGAACACATTTTCTGGTACTTATTGGCCATTTGTTCTTCTTCTAAGAACAATCCATTCAGCCCATTAGTTAACTGAATGATGTGGGTTTGTTGATGATTTCTTAACTGGATGCTTAATCATTGTAGTTCTATATATACCCTGAATATGAATTCCCTGTCTGATGTGTAGTAAAAAAGAGACTTTTACTTGGTAGTATTTTTCTTTTGTTGTGCCAAAACTTTTTTTTTTTAATTTTGTGTAACTCATCTGTCAGTTCTTAGAATTGTTTCCTGTGTTGGTGGAGTACTTTTCAGGAACCCCTTTCCTGTGCCCACATATTCAAATATTTTACCTGTTTTTCTCTGGAAGCTTTATGTGTTTCGTTGAAGTCTTTGATCCATCTTGAATTGACTTTTGTTCAGGTTGAGAGGTGTAGCTCCAGCCTCTAGAAGAAAACTGTGGAAATCGAGTTTTCCAAGCACAATTTGTTTAAAAGGCTGTCTTTCCACCGAAGCATGCTTTTGACATATTTGCCAAAAACAACGACAACAACAAAACAGGTTGTTGTAGATGGGTTGGATTGTTCCTGAGTTCTCTATTCTATTTTTATTGGTTTACATGTTTGTTTTTTTTTGCCAGCCTATGCTTTGTCACTGTGGCTCTGTTGCATGGTTTGAACTCAGGTATTAGGATACTACTTTGCTTCTTCTGGGTAGTTTGTGAATTTTAAGACTTTTTTTTAGTTCTATGTAGACTATCATTGGGATTTTAATTGAGACATCACTGAATCTGTAGATTTTTGGTAACAGTCATTTTAATGACATCAATTGCACTCATCTGTAATCAGGCCAGTCTTCTCCGTCTAATACCATCTTCAGATTCTTTAAGTTTTACAGTAAAGGCCATTGGTCTCCTTTGCTAAGTCTATTAATAGATATTTTTGAAGCTATCATGAATGGGATTAAAAAGATTCCTTCTTCATAAGCTTGTTATCGGGACATGGTAGCACTGTTGACTATTGTGGGTTGATATTTGTATGCTGACTCTGTGCTGAAATACTCCACTCTCATGCCTGATGTCATTCTTGTTTGTCCACAGAGGTGAAGCAGTTCACAGTCATTTGTTAAGTCAGGGAAATTATCCCCAACGGGTAAAAAACCCTGCAATCTCAGCAGAGACCTGGCAACATTAACTTTACTCACAGTTTTGCTGCAAGTTAAATGAGGGGAGAAACAGCAGTTTTGAATTTTATGAGGCCTTTTGAGTAGTCTGGTAATCTAGCATCCTTTGAAAGCTGTTTTTTTTTTTTTTTTTCCAAACTGTTGATTGATAAGTTGGGGCTCTGCAAGGCTGTGGAATCCTACAGAGCAGTAGGGAAGCACTGGCCAGAAACTCTTCTCTATGAGCCATTTTCTTGTTTTAAATCGGTTTCTGCTGTGTGTGCTGAGCTCAGGGAGGCTGATGAGCATCTTAGTGAGAAGCAGTTGCAAGGTTGACGATGCGGCCGTGTTAGCTGTGGGCAGTATTGGGCACATTACTGTGAGAAACTGGTAGACCCTGAAATTTCTGTGGTTTAGCACAGTAGAAGTTGCCTCCTCCCACATCAGGCTGACGTTTCTGGTTGGCAGGTGACTGTGCTGGATCTGCAGTTTGGGGGCTCACATCTCGCAGTTCCGCCCCCTCTCACAGAAAACTGGCAGCATGTTACGGCTTCAGTGATCAATGCCCCTCACGGGCTCATGTGGTCTGAACTGTTAGTCCTCAGCTGGGGCTGCTGTTTAGTAAGATTGTGAGCTCTTTGGTCATGGGCTCCAGCTGGTAGACATAGGTCCACGGGGCAGTCTAGGAGGTTATAGCCTGCACTCTGAGTTTTGATCTGAGAGCCAGAATCAAAGCTTTCTCCCTTTTTCTGTCACAGGGATACGGAAGGTAGCTCCTCAACCTTGAGGATCATGGGAAGTTCTGTGCAGGATTTTCAGGGCCAATCAGGAAATGGAGGGTGCCACCCCTCCTCACATTCCATTGTCCCCAGATCTGGGGTGTAACAAATGCAACTGCAAGGGGTGCTGGGAAACACAGGCCAGCTGGGAGTCTCGAAATAGAAGAAAGGGGTTTGGGAGTATCAGGCAATTGTGGCCATTTTTAATATTTGAGAGCTTACTCAATCTCATATCATTAGAAGCAAGGAGAGTTAGGGATAGGTCTAGTGAAGAAAAGAGGAGTTTCCTGGCAATTCTTCCATTAGGTCATTTTCCATGACTTTAGTTATGAAATTGCGTACTCCTAATGGAGGCTTCTCCATCCTTCGCCAGATGCATATGTTAATTTCCCACCAACTAGGTTATATGGTTCTGAGAATTAGAATTATTTTTATTTCTTTATTGATTTTAGCCACTATCCTTTCTAACACCACTCCCTCTGCTAACTGACCTAAATGTGCTCACACCGCAGAACGATTTCCACATTTATGGGAACTTAACTGGAAAACATTTTGGTTGGGGGCAAATCTGAATAAAAAAAAATAAGGATTCACTCTGAAAACAATCTGAATAAAATCTGGGTGACATCAGTGGTACTGTGCAGTCTGGGCCACGCCACCCCATCTTTGCAGCCCTGGGTCTGTCACTCAAAACACAGGAGAGAGACGTGATAAGAATTCACGGCACACTCCCCACAGCCCGCAGGACGGTGACTCCTGGGGTGCACACAGTGTGGAGAAGATTGTCCAGGTGACCTTAGTGCCGGAGCCAGCTTTTTTCCTGGAAGCAGTCACCATTATAACCCATCTGTTTACAGAGGACATGGGCAAAGGAAGCGTGTCCTCAACTCAGACAGGGAGCAGAGAGAGGCCGTGGCGTCCTCTGATTGGATCAGCGTAAAACCTGTTCTCCTCTCAACTGGTTGCTGTACACTGGAAGATGCGGGTCCTGGATGGGTGAGAAGTACTTCCTTCCTCACCCATGGAATGGCTGGGGCCTTGGTCTCACCCGTGTCATGTGTCTGCCACACAGTGGGAGACGTGGGGAAGAGAGGGCAAGAATGGGCGCTGTAAGAGAAGAGGTGAGCTGAGTGATCATTACCACCTGCACAAGTTTATAAATCTTCACACACACACACACACACACACACACACACACACACAGAGACAAAAAAAAAAAACCCTGAATGCCTGGTTTATTTTGTTGTTGTTGTTGCTGCTTTTAGACATGATTTTACTTTGTGGCCCTGGCTGTACTTGAACGTGTGGCAGCCCTCCTGCTTCTGTCTCCTAACTGCTAGGATCACAGATATGCACCACTAACAGTCTGGTTTTTGAGACTTTAGTGAAAAATTGAGGTGGAGAGCAAATGAGAGGCCACATAGAAGGACCCTGTGGGTGCTATCTGGTCACTACTGGCTGAGAGCAGCACTTGGGGCTAAATACTACACCCCAAATAAATGGGCACCTTCTTTATTCATATGCCTGTACTCAATCTGTGACTTTTATACTCCAATTTGAAAGTCGATGTTTAATCAAAGCCAGCAACGACTTAGAGGAAACTATTTGAGAGACATGGACTGGTAGAATCAGAATACAACAAAAGCATTTGTATACTTTAAGCATCATTTTACCAGGACCAGATGTCTGACAGACAGTGAACAGATATTTGATGGTGTTTGTCAATACATCTGAGACATCAGTCGTCTAATCAGTGCGAAGGGTGGATACAGGAAGGAGATTGATGCTCGCATGTGCCTTGCTTGTATAAATCATTTAGTTGCTTCTATAAGAACGAACGAAAAAACAAAATAAATAAATAAATAAATAAATAAATAAATAAAAGAACGAATGATGGGAGTCTTGGCTCTCGAAATTTGGGCGACCAGTTCACCGAGAGAGAAAATGACAAAACTCAGAGTCTTTTGTTGTTGTTGTTGTTGTTTGAGGACTCATGGGGACAGCCCCGGAAAAACTAAAACCAAATGGGTATACAATGGAAGAGTGGCTCTCATTGAAATCATCCCCGCCAGATGTTTGTGAAATCCTGACACAAAAGAGTAGGGCAAGCGGAAAGATCAGCCAGCAGAACACTCCCCGCTTCTAAATTAATATTGTTTCAAATATTTGGAAGCAGTTCATCCCTGAATTCTATTCTATTTAAGGCCCCAAAGATGTGCCTCATGGATCACAGAAGTGCGAGGGGATATTTCACACATATTATAATGAAGAAAAAAATCTTTCTGATGGAGGATGCTGTATAAATATACCAATGTCTGTCCATCTTTCCTGGTCCTCCATTTCAGTCTGGGAAAGTTTTCACCAACTTTGCTTCTAATGATGCCAGAACTGTGTTTGGACCTGCGCAGCGAATGTAGAAATACTGCTATGGTTTTATCTTCCCTTGGCTAGTGTTACTCCCAGGCGGAAGTAAAGGCTTTTTAATTAAAAATAAAATGAACGAACCAACCCCAGTGAGACAAGAAGAGACCAAGTTATGCAAAGATAAAAAGGCTTCACCCTATGGAATACACTTGATGAAGGGTGGGTGCCCTTGCTCTATGGGGTGCACTGGGTGAGGTGTGGGTACCCTCGCTCCATGGGGTGCACTGGATGAGTTGTGTGTGCCCTTCCTTGCTCTATAGGCGCACTGGATGAGGTGTGGGCGCCCTCAGTCTATGGGGTGCACTGGGTGAAGTGTGGGTGCCCTAGCTCTAAGGGTTACACTGGATGAAGTGTGGGTACCCTTGCTCTATGGGTGTACTGGGTGAGGTGTGGGTGCCCTTCTTGTAGTCAAATGTGCCTAAGGGGCCACATCTCAGCACCTGGACTCCTGCTTCGCTATTCATTCAGGTGTGTATCAAGTAGGAAAGTTTGTGGCACAGCAGATGCGGGTTCAAAGTCTACTGTGGAGAAACAACTTGAACCATGATGCATAAAAATCTTAAGATAATAAGCCTCCCACTACCCGAGCCAGCCATCAAGTGTTCGGTTTAAACTAAAGAACTACAAGTTTTGTATCCAAGTAGCTACTGCCTTCTAAATGTTAGGAGTGGGTGTATTTATTTCTCAGGCCTTATCTATTAAAACATTGATTGGGCTGTTTTTAGATAAGCCCCAGGGGGTATTGTTACCAGAGTCTTTGCTTCTCAAAAGTAATCCATCCATTTTATCCAGAGACTATGACACTAAATGTCACATAGTTAATTCTGAAAATGTTGACTCTAGTCTTGAAATAGGTACGTTATTATGGATTGTCAGGAAGGGGCATGCATAGAAAGCTTGCAGGAGACCATTGCCTGCATTCCGTAGCTGTGAAGACCCATTAAGATAAGACATGGTCAGGATTTGAACTCTGACCTATGTGACTACATAGTCCAAGCTCCTCTTCCCATCGAGCTGTATTGCTGCTCCTTAAAAGATGGGAGTTGGTTCATCACAAAGACATTAAAAATTAGAGCTTGGGTAAACTAGCACAGCCACTATGGAAATCACAGCAGAGTTTCTGCCCTCAAAAAAAAAAAAAAAAAGCAAAATAAAAGTAGGGATCTCCTATGATTCAGTTATACCCTTCCTAAATGTCTGCCCAAAGAAATCTAAGTTAGCATACTGTAGAGGTGGGTGCACATCTGGACATCTGCCCAGAGGAATCTAAGTTAACATACTGCAGAGGTGGGTGCACATCTGGATTTACTACAGCACAATTTACGGTAGCTGAAGTATGGAACCATCCTGTATGTTCATCAGCAGGTGAACGGATAAAGCAGATGTGGTGTAGATACAAAATGAAGGCTCATTCAGCCGCGAGGAAGAACAGAATTGTGTCCTTTGCAAGAGAATGGATGGGGTTGGAGATTATCATTAAAGTAAGCCAGACTCAGACAAATATTAGCTGTTTTATTTCATATGTACAGGATCGATTTAACTATGTACGTGTGACATGAATGTAGAAGGGGACACTTTGGGAAGAGAAAAGGGATCATAGGGAGGGGCACATGATGGGATATTGGGATATGAATATAGAGTGCCTGATGCTTGAATGAAAATGTCACGGTGAAACCCAGAGCTTCATGTGATGAGCACGAACACGCTAATAAGTCCTCAGAAATGCTTTCTGAAGGTAGCCTCTGAAGAAGAATCTAGCAACACTTTGCACAACAACAGCTGACAGGACCTACTCGCCTCCTGTTCCCATGGTAGGAGGGTCGTCTGAATGGAGTTTGGACATACACAGTCATGACATACACAGTCATGTCGGGAGTTTCCACTTCTCGCCGGGGTCACCTGGAGCTGGGGGAACCCTGACTCCTGAGGTACCAAGCTCTGGGTTGATGCTATCAGGGTCTCCTGAATTCCCATATCCCTCCCCTACTCCCGCCAGATCACACTCTGGGCACACAGACCCACTAGATTCCTGTAATCAAGACAAGAGTGGCCCTTTACACCATGCTGGTCTTTGGGGTGTGTCTACCACGTGGTATAGGGCTCTTTGCTCACAAGAAGGAGAAGGGCGTCCAATGAGAATGCCTTCTAGGCCACTGTTTGAGGTGTGCCAGTAGGGTATCTTCAGTTAACAGCTTGTTCACTCAGAATCCAGTGTCCATACAGGGCTGAGAATGTAGCTTCGTTAGGACAGTGTTTGTCCAGCATGCACAAGGGCCTGAATCTATCCCCAGCACCATATAAGCTGGGTATGGTAGTATATGCCTGTGATCCCAGTTTTTGGGAGGCAGAGGCAGGAGGATCAGAAGTTCATGATTAGGCTGGAGAGATGGCTTAGTGGTTAAGACCAGGGTTGGATTCTCAGCCCCCACCTAGTGGCTCACAACCATCTGTAACAACAGGGTATCTGCTACCTTCTTCTGACCTCCTTAGGTGCCAGGTTTGCATGTGGTGCACATACATACACGCAGGCAAAACACTCATGGACGTAAAATAAAAATAAATAAATATTTTAGATAAAGGTTTCAAGGTGATCCTTGACTAACTACATAGTGAGTTCCAGGACAAGTTGAGCTGTATGAGACCCTGCCAAAGAAAAATAAAAGATAGCGGTAAAAATAAGTCACTGATACTGATTCTCTCTGTTTCTTTTAGATAACGTCTCACCATGTAGCCCAGACTGACCTTGGACTTGCAGTAATTCTCCTGTCTCAGCCACCCAAATATTGAGATTATAAGCATGCACCCCATGTTTGATGGGATGTTGTTTCTCTTTTTCTCTTACTTTTTTCTTTTTTTAATTCTTATTATTTTTTTTTCATTTATTTTACCTACCTCCCACAGTTTCCCCTCCCTCCTCTGCTCCCATCCCCTTCCCACAACTCTCATCTTACCTCCCATCATCTCCTCCTCCATCTCCACTCAGAAAGGGGCAGGTCTCCTGTGGGAGTCAGCGAAGCAGCGTGGCAAGCAGTGGCAGCGTGGCAAGCAGTGGCAGGACCAAGCTCCTCCCCCTGCCAGGCAGCCCAGCGTGAGGAATGGGTTCCTAAAAGCCAGCTCGAGCGCCAGGGACAGGTCCTGATCCCACTGCTAGGAGTCCCACAAACAGACCAAGCTACACAACTGTCACACACATGCAGTGAGCTTGGGTCAGTTTCCTGCGGACTGCCTAGCAGTCAGTCCAGAGTCCATGAGCTCCCACAAGTTCAGGTCAGCTGTCTCTATGGATTCCCCTGACATGACCTTGACCACCCCTCCCTGGCTCATAGAATCCTTTTTCTCTCTTCAACAGAGAGACCTTGTTTTTTTTTTTTTTCTTTCTATCTGTACATTTATATAAGGTTCTGTAAGTGCCAGGTAGGCCCAGGGCTCAGGGGTTGTCAAGATGCAGACTTCCAGTTCATCCCAGACCACCGGGGAGCCTGCATTTTTCGGCAGCGTCTTCCAAAAGGCTTGCGTGTCCTTGAGACCTAGTTCTTCTGTTTCATCTACCGCGGGAAGCCTGTTCCACACACCTTCTGCTCCTTTGCAGGCTGGGGCTTCAGCATGGGGACCAACTACCATTTCCACAGCTGGAGAGTGTTCGTCATCGTCTGTGCTCTGCCCTGCACCCTGTCCCTGGTGGCACTGAAGTTCATGCCTGAAAGCCCCAGGTTCCTGCTGGAGGTGAGTCTCCAGCGGCTGCTGGAGCCCTGGCCTTAGTCACTCAGTCCCCAGCTGCGTGTTCTCTCCTCGTCTCTCGCTGCGCGCTTGCCCTTGTTTATGACCTTGCTTATTGCTAAATCTGGCGCCCTTCCTCTTGGTGACAGTGACAGGCCAGGGGTTGAAGCTCAAGGTGAAACAGGAGGGGACGCTCTCTCAGGGTAGGAGGGACAGCTCCTAGGTCACCTCCTCATAGAGTCCTGAATAGGAGAGATCCTTCATGTTTCCACAAGCTGTCCCTCCACCCGTGTGGCCCTAGTGAGCTCTTTGGTAAGTGATAATAACGTGTGCCATTTACCCCTTGACGTCACAACCTGGTTGTCTTTCCCACACAGGCTGGGGACTTGCTGTAGGGTGCCATAGTTGTCCCCTATGGCTAATGGGTCCATGTCCAATACTGCAGACCCGGTGCACTGTTTAGGGGTGTAGGGCTTCCCATCCCAACAAAAAGAAGGCATATGCAGCCATGAACTTTCATGTCCCTATCTTTGGATTTTCAGATGGGCAAACATGATGAAGCCTGGATGATTCTCAAGCAAGTCCATGACACCAACATGCGGGCTAAGGGGACCCCTGAGAAGGTGTTCACGGTGAGTGTGCTAGCCTGGACCAGCGAGGCACTTTGCCACTGTGTGTTGCATGGAGCATCAACTTTGTTGAGAGAAGAGTATTCGTTGAATATTTCTATCACTTTTATACCTGGAAGATCTCTTCATTAGAGTTATTCTTTGTATTTTGCATGTATATATGTGTGGGGGAGGTGCACATGTATGTATGGCTATGTGGGTACATGTGGAGGCCAGAGGTCAACCTCGGCTGTCTTCCTCGCCACTTTCCACCTTGCTTTGTTCGTTTGTGTCTAAACACAAATGGATCTCCACAAGCAGTTTAGGCTCGACGGTCAGCAAACAACAGTCTTCACCTGATTTTTACCTCCTTAGCATTGGGGTGATAAGGGCACACACAGCTTTCTTACTGTGGGCTCTGGGGAGTCACACTCATGTCCTCATGTGTGTGCAACAAACACTCTATTGACTAGCATCACCTCAGCATCGTCTTTGCACTTTAGTGGCTGTCTTTCTAGATTTTTCCTTAGGTAATGCTATTAGAAAATTTTAACAGAAAGAAAAACTAACTAGGGCTGGCAAGACGGCAAAATGGTTCCATGGGTAGAGGCGCTTGCATACAGCCTGATGACTTGAGTAGATCCTTGGATCCCACAAGGTTGTGTGAGAAAACTGACTATTGGGAATTATCCTCTGCTGTTCACATGTATGCATGCACTCATGCACACACACATGCATGCTTGAACACACACATACATGCACTCATACACACATATGCATGCATGAACACACATAGGCATGCACTCATACACACATATGCATACATGAACACACATACGCATGCACTCATACACACGTACGCATGCATGTGCACACGCACATATATGCATGAACTCATACACACATGCATGCACTCATACACACAGACACACGTGCACTCACACGCAATACACATGCATGCATACACACATGCATGCACGCACACACATGCACTCATATACACATATATGCATGCACTCATACACACACATGCAAGCATGCACACATACACACACACACAAGTATGGGGCTGGAGAGATGGCTCAGTGGTTAAGAGCAGTTGCTGTTCTTGCAGAGGACCGGGGTTTCATTTCCAGCACCCACATGATAGCTCACTGTAACTTCAGTTGTAGGGGATTAGATCCCCTCTTTTGGCTTCTGTGAGCACCAGGCATGCGTATGGTGCATACACAGACACAGCTGCAGGCAAAAGTCACCCCTGCGACAAAGTGAAAATGAGTGAATTTAGGACTACCTGTACTCCTATGAACAACAGCACACATGAGGATTTGGGTGTTGTATTTGGCAGTGTGCGCTATCGTTTTCAGTGCTGCCTCGTAGTCTTCAGAGCCATCGCTTCCCTCCATTAGCCTCTCATAGTCTGTTTAATGGACGATGCCACCATTTTAATGAATGTCAATGCTCAGAGCAGTAACACTGTTTTCAACATGCCCCTAATGTCAGAGGTCCATTTGCACTCTTTATTGCCTTGTTTCTATGAATATCGTTGTGATGAATCTTCTCCTTCATGTCCTTGACTGTCATGCTCTGCAGAAATGAAATTGCTGGCTCAACTGGTATTGAATTTTTATTATTCGTTTTATTTTTTGAGATTATAATATAATCACACACACCCATCCCCTTTCCTCCCTCCAAACCCTCTCATATAGATTTCTTTGCTCTCTTTCAATTTCATGGCTTCTTTTTTTTATTAATTATTATTACATACATACAATACATATACACATATATATTTCTAAATGCTTGGATACAACCTTGAGATGAGTTCTCAAGTTACATCTCATTAGAGTCCTGTCATTCTTCAAATCCATAAGTAGCAAGCTGCCCATCTTTTCCCCACCCTATCACCACTGGCTGTTAGCCTGGGTTTAGGAACCAGGAAGTGGTCATGTCCACGAAGAGGCCCCTTACAGAGAGATCTGTGCGTCTGCTTGCCATGCTTTGTAGCCACACCCAAGTAAAGCCTTGCTACAGGCAGCTCTTCACACCTGCACTTAGTAGGTCCATTCAGATCCACTTCCAATCCACTTCCTCTGAGAAGCCCTCCTGCGTGAGCACCCACCTAACTCCCATCCCCTAATGTCTCCTTGTTAATGTTCTACCTAAGCTTTGGATTCCCAGACAGCAGCACGTGGTAGCACACGGGTTCCCTCATGGGGAAGGAAGACAATGTGTCTGTGAAGACAGTTATTACAGAGATTAAACAAAGCACCCGAACACAGTGCCTGCCTTGGAGTATCATAAAATATTAACAGTTATGAAAAATGTTATGACATATATTTTGCATAAATTACCTCATTACAGTCTTTATAGAAAACTGCTTAATGGCATGTTGGCCCAGTTCTGATGCTCCTAAATTATTTAAAAAATGATAAGCATTTGGATTTACTTTTAATTTAAAAATCTTTATAAACACATATATTGTATATATTAGCAACACCCCCTTTCTCCCCACTCCCCTTCTCTCTTCCCTTCCATTACTTCTGTTGGTTCTCCTAGATACTTTCCCTTGTTCTTTTCTGTGACCAATACCTTCATGACTAAAGTTTATTGTGAAGCACAAACAGCAGAAATACTGCAGATGAAGATGGGAAGGGTTGATGCCCCCCCCCAGTCTTCTAACCACACGCTCTCTGTGGACTGTGGTACCCAGCCAGGCGTTAGGGCGTTCTCCCTGTCCATGCCATCATTTCTGCCGTCCTCACCCTGCCCTGTCCCACAGCCTGGGCAAGAACAAGTTCCTGGTACATCCTGGGAGACGTTTCCATCACTTGTTCTGCCTCAGCTCTCCGAATCCATCTCAGCTGCAGTGGCTTTTGGACCACATCACCTGGTGTGGAGCACATGCCATCCAGACAGCCACCTGCATCAAGCATTTGTGAATTCAGCGATGTTATTGAAAAGCTGATGATAATGGGAATTATATCAGAATGCACAGCTTTGCCTTTTTTTTCTTCTAACCCTGTCCCTTCTTTACCACTTTTTGTGAATGAATCTTCTCCCCTTCCCCTGCCCACTCCCACTATGCCCCGCATGCTCCAAAACAGGAAAACCTCCTGGGCTCATGCATGGCAAGCTACTGGTCTTTCAAGTGTGAGTGTGTCTCTGGGATACACTATAGTGTATCCTCTATAGCTCTTAACAGATTTATCACAACTAGGGACTCTCCTAAGAGGTGTCATGATAAAAGTTCCTCTCTACCCCGTGTCTGTGTGTGTGTGCATGCATGTGTGCGTGTGTGTGTGTGTATGTGTGTGTGTGTGTGTGTGTGTGTGTGTGTGTGTATCTTCTTATGCTTGGTCACCTTTCACACAGAAGCCTCTCCCAGGGCAACCAGACTATGGCTTCTGTAAGAATACTTCTGAAAAACTAGCTTGGCTTCTAAGACTGGCTGTCCTTTGTAGAAAAGCGATCCCGCATTGTCACTTGAGAAAGAGCAAAGAGATAAGCTCTGGCATGTTTACAATTAGACTTTTATCTGAACAGAAGAGATTTGTGAGTCTGCAGCTCCAACCCTGAGGTGGTTGGGATGCTGCTGTGGGAGTTCAGGGGAAAGCTTTCTCGGGGAGATGTTGGAGCGTTCTGCTAGTTTCTCTCCTCCTTCGAGGAAGTCCAATGAGAAAAGCAGCAAGCACTCCAACATCTAAAGGTACAAACTTAGCCGTTTTCATTAGGACCACTCTTTATGTCAGGGATGGGAGCACACTGGGAAGAAAGTCCATGGAGGGGAATGCAACAGGCTCTCAGATGCCTGTGCATCTGAGATCACCCCAACACCTATGCCACTCCCGAGACCGGAGGACTCATATCTGCTTTTAGTGGGTTTTGCCTAGCTGGAAAGTGGGACTAAAAGGCTCAGTGTTCCAAACTGCCTTGTTGGTCATGAGCTTGCTGCAGTGAATAGCTGGATCATCCAAGAAAGAGGGAAGGAAGGGAGACGGAGGGAAGGAGGGCAGAGGGAAAGAAAAAGAGAAGGGGAGAAAGAGAGAAGAAAGATGGGAAGGGGGAAGAAAGGAAGCGAAAGAGGAAGGGGAGGGGGAGGAGAAGGTGGAAAGAAGAGGGAGAAAGGGGAAGTGGAGGGGAGGGAAGGAAAATGGGAGAAAGAAACAGAGAGCTGATTGACCTCAGGCGGCTGGGCTCACCTTGGCCGTCAGTAGGTGGTGCACACTCAGCCCACTGGACAGGGCCACCAGCTGGTTCCTGTGTGTCCCCTAAGCACTCACAGTGCACTCTGCAGCCTAAGAAGGTCAGCTCTGAATCTGTGAGGCTGAGCACCCACCCCCGACTGACCCGAGCTTTACAGCTCTGACATACTCTCCCATGTGTTCAGACAGCCACAGCCAGAAGCTTTCCCTGTAGACAAACCTCTGGAGGGTCAGGACCTTGGAGCATTCTGCTAAGAGCTTGTGTTCTGCAGGAGAAACAGGAACACAGGCCATATGCTGTTCTCCGTGGCACCAAAGAGAGTGTTCTAATTAATTGTAAATTACAGCACTTGCGCTTCAAATCAACACGCCCACTCTCTAGGACTGGGAACAGGGTGTTGTTTCCCCAAGGAGCAAAGCAAAGAAAATTTACACCATAGTGACTACTTTGATGATTTGGAGTACAATTTATTAAGGGGCTTTCTAACCCGGTGGCACCCTTTCCCTTTGGCCTCCTCCGGCGATAACAGGTGCTGTGATGCCCATGGGGCTATTTGATGATTTGAAGCCCTGTTCCATCTGCTTCCGCCGAATCCTTCTGCTGAGACTCCTATGACACTTGCCCAGTTTCCCTGGCTAACCCCAGAACAAAGAGCATTTTTCAAGGCTGTGCAGCCGGGAGGCCCAGACTGCACAGATGTGACCGTCAGCACATTGTTGAGCAGGCGTCTGGCCATCCTGAAGGTTGCCCAGCTCCATCTGTGTTTCTCTTATACATCTTCACACTCTCAGTTCATTGGCTGGAGAAAGAGATGGAGAACTCGGATCTGTTTTTTTATCTATTCAAATGCTTTCTTAGAGAACAGATAAAACTGCTTCTGAGTTTTTTGAGCACACTCCTCTTCTGGTCCTGTGACTTTGGGGGGAACGTCGGCCTTGTGGACCTGGATAACTCCACTAAAGTGGTTTGCATGGTCAGGAACCTCCTAAGCACTCACTGGGTCTGCAATCCAATGGTCGGTTTAAGGATCATGTTTCTTGAAAGTCTCTGTTTTAGTGAGTGAGGGTTGTTTGTGTTGGGCTTCCCATGTTTTTCATGTCCTTGAGCGGAACACACTTTACCTGACTCCAAAACTCATTTGTACCAAGGAAGCTGCGATGTCATGGCAACCGCGATTCCTCTCATTCTGTTGGGTTTTTCAAACTTCTTAAGTAGCAGCATCTCTCCCCGACACTGTTGCCAGGCTGTATTCCAAACTTCTGTGATGGTTACTCATATACAAGGGTGAATGTTAAGGCAACACCATCTCAGTCAGTCAACATATTATGATCCCGGTAATAAACATTTCTTAATGTCTTGATTGGCCTGATTTACTGGGAAAATTCTAGTTCATTTTGCTTGCAGTCAGACATGTCCATGTGGGAAGGTTCACTCTCATGCAAATCTTTGATTTAAAATCATAACTAGGGGGCTAGGCAAATGCTTTTTGAATAATAAATAATTCAATAAAGCCAACTGCATTAAAGTAAACATTGACAAGAAAACAAAGAGAAATGGCATTGAAATAGCCACATCTGTCTTTGTTTTCCAGGTTTCTCACATCAAAACACCCAAGCAAATGGACGAATTCATTGAGATCCAGAGTTCAACCGGCACTTGGTACCAACGCTGGCTGGTCAGGTTCATGACCATTTTCAAACAGGTACACTCTGTGAACATGCACAAGAGTCTGTTATTTCAGTGGGTGAAGAAGAAAGATGTCACAAGCATCCTTAAACTAAGGCAACATACAGAGAGCAGGCAGCTGCGAGGAAGGTGTCTGCTCCATGCAAGGCCACCTCCAAACTTGCCCTGTGCCTAGAGATGTCCGTGCTTTAAAGTGTGGTGTCTTTGCCTTGCTGTTCTTCCTGGTTTTGACAGCCGAAGCAAGCCTCCTCCTTCCCAGCAACTTCTCTTTAAGTAACCCACAGCAAGGAAGACGTGACAAAAATAAAGGACTCTGGGATTTTAAATGACTTTGGAAAGTGATTCTGTTTTGCCAGGGGTCTTTCAGGCAAGGATCAAGCCAGTCGTTGAGTGGGTAGCCAGCTAGCTTCTCCTGAGACTCAGTGGGTCCGTGCTTTATGGGAAATAAACATTTAAAGTGTTACTCTGCCCATGGGTTGTGGGGTGGAGGTGGGGTGGGGGTGGAATTGACTGCTACAGGTTGCTGAATGCTTTGGAGCCCAAACTCGGTGTGCTTTTGGTCACATGTACCCAAATTCCATGTTCCTGGGGGAAGGGTGAGGGAAAATTACAGGACAGTTGATGTTTAAGGCTAGCCGGAAAGAAAGGATGGATTTGCCTTGTTATGTAGACAAGGCTTCTTCCTTTAGGAGAAGGTGGGCTGCCCACTTCTTCTGTGATGTCTTAGTTACTTTATTAGCAAGTCTGAGGGATATGCTCTCTCTGTTGCCAGTCCCTGGCTTTAATTGTCCTTCTCTGGTATGGGTCTTAGATCTGGGACAACACCCTGTACTGTGTGATGGGACCCTACAGAATGAACACCCTGATTCTGGCAGTGGTCTGGTTCACCATGGCGTTAAGGTAAGTTCCACCTCACGCCAGTCCCTCCGCAGCCTGGTTTGTTGATGGAGGCTTATAAATTGGCCAAGTGCAGTTGGCATCAGGGTAGATGTTTTGGATCACACATCACGAGCAACCCTGTCTAGTGGCTTCTGTGAACAGAGACCTCCCTTAGGCCAACAAAAATCCTCAGAGCAGTCAGGAGGAAGAGGCGGTCCAGCCTCAGGGCTGGTCTTGCTGGGACTGCAGAATGCCTGAAGGCTTCCTGTGGACTAAACAAGAGTCTGAAGGAAGGAGAGGCTGACTCTTTTGAGCTTTCTCTTCCGTCCATGCTGAGGTATAACTGGCAAATAGGAAATGCGTGTTTAGAGTGTACAGCTTAATTCTTCAATATACAAAAGCGTCATGAAATAATCAAGCTAACGGTAACATGTATCACCTTGATATCATCATCTTCTTCTCCTCCTCCTCTTTTCCCTCCCCACTTAATCCCAATGCTTTCCTCCTTAGCAGAGTTCAAGTAAGCACTGATTGTCGGTTGTGAACTGATTGTTAATGTTAGCTGTAATTGTTAATTACTGAGCTTCTGGGTTTTTTAAAAACCAATGGCCGTTTTCTCAGAAACCCCTGAGCCAACATTTCCTTTCGTCTTAGTAGACAGATGGCAGTCTCCTCTCCCGTTACTAAGAAAGTGAGACTGGTCTGTTGGTTTTCACTCGCTTGGATTCACCCCCATGCTGAAGACGACTGTACTTTCCTGAAGGCTGATGTCTGAATAAAGTTTCAGCTCCTGCCCTACTGTGCCCAACGATACAGAAAAACAAATTACAAAGAGCTGCAAGTGGCTCTGGTCTTAAACGGCAGGCTGGTACCCCAGACAGTTCTTGTCTTCAGACAGCATCATCTTGCTCCCTAGGTGGGCTCTGGAGGGCACGTACAGCACGTAGAGCTGTTCAGCTGTGTGCACAAAGAGTAGCTGCTACACAGTGCTCACTTAGCAAGATTGTAAACTTAGATCCGTGAGATTGCTTTGTTCTACAGCCTATGGCCCCCTTAGCCCCAGGAAGGCAATGGGCTCTAGTGATCTCTTTGATTACGGTGTGAATATGGGCAAATCTAACGTCATTTCAGTACCTGGGTGGAAGGGATGGACTCAAGCCTATTTGAATATGGAGGAAGACTGACCTTGCTACTCTCAAGTTACTCAGTTTCAACATTTCAGAAGCCAGATGTGGTGCGCACTAAGAGCCAACTCACAGGCAATTAATCAGTGGGCTTCATTTGTATTTATTTATGTTGAATGTAATTTACTTGAATAGGTAATACATTTCAAAAGTTGGAACGTTAGGGAAATCTTGCCTCCACTCCCGCCTCTCCCACCCACCCCCTTCTGCCTCTACTATATCATCATCTTTTATTTCCTGTTTATCACGCCAGTGTTCCCTTTTTTTAAACAAATGTAAGCAAATGTATGCAGATACCTGTAGATGTTTCCAAATGTCTATGTATATATGTGGGTGTTTCCCAAGATGTATGTATATATGTAGATATTTCCTGAGGCCTATGTATATATTGTAGATGCTTTCCGAGATCTATGTAGGAATGTAGCCATTTCCCAAGGTCTGTGTATGGATGTAGCTGTTTCCCAAGGTCTGTATATATGTAGATGTTCTCATGATCTGTGGTCTATGTATGTAACTGTTTCCCATGGTCTATGTATGTATGTAGCTTCTTTCCAAGGTCTGTGTGTATGTACAATGTGCCGATGTTTCTTTTTTCTTATTCGAAGGAAACCATTTTGCTTTTGCTCATTTTACTCAGTTATAGTTTCTGAATATCAATCCACACCAATCAGCTAGCGTTTTGTTTGCTTGCTTCCTTCCCTTTTCTCTCCATCTTCTCTCTTTTCTCCTATTCTTTTTTCCTTCCTTCCTTTTCTTTTCTTGTTTTGAGATAGGATTCATGTAATCCAGACTGACAGGAAATTTGCTATGTAGCTGAGAGTGTCCTTGAACTCCTGATCCTCCTGCCTCCACCTCCTAAGTGCTGGAATTACAGGCATACAGGCATGTGCTACCTAACCTGGACTTTCCTTCTTTGCAGTGAAATGATATGTCTGAGTTGTACCCCACACTACCCCATCACCCATCATTAACCAAGGCTCCCTTTCTAGACTCCTGGGAGGTGCCAGATTTTTGCTCTTGTAAAGAGTGCCACGCTGTCTAGTCCTGTGTGCAGGACCTTTAGGATAGGACTGTTTTGTCAGTGGACTAGATTCATGGATGTGTGATTCAAGGGTCAAAAGTGATAAAGCCATCAGAAATATTTTAGGCATTAGTAAGTTCTCCTCCATGTTTGCTTTTCTTGACATCAATAGAACAGAGCACCCTTTTTAGTGAGTCTAATGTTTCTATTGCTTTGAGTTGACATCTTAGGGTTTAGGGTATAAACTATAATATTCTAAAAGAGAGCTATTTTTACAATTCTATATTTCTGTGTTTGTTTCATGTGTAAATGTGGTGCATGCAGGTACGTTTTTATACTCTGGGTGTGTGCATGCGTGTGCACACGCGTGTGTGCACGCCAGACATTGAAAGTTGAGTGTCTTCCCAGATTATTCCCACCTCATTCGCTGAGGCAGGATGCCACACAACCTGGATCTTGCTGATTTGTCTGTCTACCTAGCCAGCTTACCCTAGGGATTCCCTGACTTTACCTCTCCAGGTGGGCCATCTTGTCTACCCAGCCTTTAGGAATGCAATGATGAAGATTTTATCCACTGAGCTGTTTTCAGACCCTGTTCCTATTTCTTTCTCTCATCTGACCAGGCTGGGCAAGAGCTGCTAAGTCTGTGGTGATGAGCATGCTGCCTTGCTCCTCACACTAGGTGGAACACCTTTAGTAGGTCCATTTTTACTACACTTCTGGCTTTTGAATTAATATGTTTTCTGTAGGTTAAAGAAGGGTCCACCAGTCCATAATCATTGGTAGTTGTTTTAAAATAGCAAATGAGTTTTTAAATCAATTTTCTTTTGTCTCTTAGATATGTTAATGTGATGAACTTTGTATTTTCAAATAATGATCAGGATTACTACATTAAGCCTGATCTACATTAAATCATCGATGCAGATTCTGCTGCTGAAGAAATGAGCCCTGGGCCTTCTCAGACCTCCTGCCTTCTCTCTTGCAGTTACTATGGCCTGACGGTGTGGTTCCCTGATATGATCCGGTATTTCCAGGATGAAGAATATAAGTCTAAAATGAAGGTGTTTTTCGGTGAGCATGTGCACGGGGCCACCATCAACTTCACGATGGAAAACCAGATCCACCAGCACGGAAAGCTTGTGAATGATAAGTAAGTGTGTGACCACGGGCTTTCCCTTGACCTGAGTGACGGTCCCTGGGGCTTCCCTTGGGAGAGAACGTAGGGAAGATGAGAGTTCAATGTGCTAAGGATGCGCTCCAAGGATAAAGTGGTCCTCACACCCATCCTGGCTGCTAGAGACACTACAGTCCCCCCATGATTGAATCTGTATTGCACTGACCCCCAACCTCCTCTCATCCCCTGACTATGAGATGACATTTGGTGGCGGGTGGCCAATATGGCCTTCTTTCCTGAGAACTTGACCCTTTGATGGAAGGGAACAGAAAGTCACACGCGATCATGGTGCCACGTTATCCGCTAGGATTCCCAGGCCCTCCTCTGAGCATGAACTGTGTTTAGCAAGCTCCCAGAGAGTGAGTGACTACGGGCTATGCCATTGAACCAGGAAATAAAGGACCCATGACTTTTAGTGCTGAGGTCTCTGAAACAATCTGTGGCTTGGCCATTGAGCTTTTTCTTTGATTTTGGAAACTTCTCTGTGCAAGGCTATTATGGAACTACCTTGTGTTAGTTTTCAGAAGGTGAACCGGGATGCTCTGTGGTCAATGGGAGCCTTGGCATCAGGAGAGAAATCAGCAGAGCATCAGAAAGGTTCTGCCTACATCTTTCTGAGGATGCTTCCTCAGTCCATCTGATGCATCTCTGTGGTCCTTGAAGAAACAAAACAGAGAGCTTAGCCCACTAATTTGCTTCTCTGAGGTTACCCTCTGGAGGTGAAGTGGTAGAGACAGGCGGAGCATTGGATAAACTTGCTCTGGGTCATATTGTTCTTCAAGGTGAGCATGGGTCCAATGAAGTCTGCCTGCTGGAACTGTAGCTAGCAAAGTCCCTGAGTTCAGTGGTGTGTGGATGACTGTAGGATTATGTCGAATTGCTGGAGACGTCGTGGGCTAGACACATCACTGTCAATGCCATAACCTCCGCGTTCATCACAATATAATATTGGTACCATCACAAGTCACTGGAGTACATGAATTATCACTGGTCACATAACTTCCCCATTGAGTTCAGCGTCATGGACTGAGTCGAAAGGACACCTTGCTTCTCAGCTTGTGTTATGCTGCCATCTGCTGGTCAAGAAGCGACAGTGCGTTTTTCCTTCAAAGCCCCAAGCTGTAACACCTGGGCATGTAACCTTTGTGCCAGTATTCCCCTGTGACACTATGCCCACATGGCTACTCTAAAATTTAGATGGCCATGATTTATTTTATTTACTAAAACACACAGAGGAAATGACTTCTATATAGACGGGCCTCGGACTTTCTCCATGTATTGAAGGTCCCACTGAAAGCTAACCCTCACCCCGCTGAGAAACCTATCTGCTTGACCTCAAGAAGAAATGAAAGCACCCAGACAATCACCCACTGACTCCTAATGCATCTTATGGGACACAGTGCTCTGAGGTCCGCATTTGGTTTACCCCAGAGCTTGTTTTTCAAAGCGCAGGAAAGGCAAGGAATTAAATTCATATTTTACACTCTTAGCCAAAGCGCCAGTTCAGGTTACCATTATCAGTAATTAAGAAGAGCAGCTCCCATCTGAGTGTGTGTTAACTAGGAACTGAGTAATTAGTGTGCCTCCTGCTGGGAGGAAGCCTTTTGGCTGGACTGGCTGGTGAAAGGGGCAGGCTTGGGGAAGGGCACCAGGGAGAACTTCCTGACTCCTGTCTGCCATAGTTCAGGGTCCTGGAAACAATGCCCTGATCCCCATCTTTCCTCACAGCACAAGGAAAATCAGGGCTGTATTCTGAACACTCGGGATTGGACCCGCAGTTGAATGCGTCACCGTTCACGCAGGTGATTTGACAGCGAGGAGCAGAAAGGCAAAGTCAACAGGGCTTTCATTAAAGGTCAGCTGTGGGCAGCTCAGGGTGAAAGCGAGGCTTGTGAGATTCACCTGTAAATGAGCGCTGCAGGAAGCAGGGAGAGCAGGGGCGGAGAGCAAAACAGTGCAATGAGCAGAGGTGGATCTCATGCATCCACGAAAGGTCCCCATGCTGTCAGGGCTTAGGAGCACATAGATGGTTTTTAACATGCAGTGTGGCTAATTTCAACACAGTAAAGTCCCTTACAAATGCCAGCAGTAGGTGGTGAGTCCAGGCACGTGCTGGGATGCACTGGGCTGTCTAGTTTGTCCTCACAGCTCCCACCTGAAGGTTCCAGGTCAGATATGGACCACGTATCAGATTACGAGCTAAAGCTTCTTAGTACAGTTTCTAGCTTTATGTGGGTCCTGTATAGTTCTTGCCAGAGTCTTTCTGGATACTTTGTGTTTTGGTTGGGTACTGAAAATGGGATTGTTTTCTCCCAATAAAATGTTTGCAGACATTATTGTAAACCGACTCTAAGTTGTCCTCTGCAGGCTGTGGCCCCCACATGCTCCCCCCTCTCTCTCACACACACACAAATTTAAAATGTACAAAGAAATATTTAAAAGTATAGAACAGTGGTTCTCAATCTTCCTAGTGCTGTGACCCTTAAATATAGTTCTTCATGATGTGGTGACCCCAGTCATAAAATTATTCTCATTGCCACTTCAAAGCTGTAATTTTGATACTGCTATCATTCATAATGCAAATATGTATGCTTTTTAATGGTCTGAGGCGATCCCTGTGAAAGGGTTGTTTAACCCTCAAAGGGGTTGTGACCCACAGGTTGAGAATTGCTGGTACAGGGAGAACAGATATTTCTTCTTTTTTTAAGTTGATTTTCTTCATTTCATTTTACATTCCAACTACAGTTTTCCCTCCCACCCCTTATCCCCAGCTACCCCCATCCACTCTTCCCAACAGGTAAGGACTCCCATGGGGTAGCAACACAGTATGACACATTAAGTTGGGGCAGGACCAAGCCCCTCCTCCCTGCATTAAGACTGAGCATAGCATCCCACCATAAGAAATGGGCTTCAACAATCTAACTCATGTACCAGGGATAGATCTGGTCCTACCACCAGGCCCCCCCCCCCAGGTAGTCCAAGCTTCACCACTGTCTCCCACATAAGGAGGGCCTAGTTCAGTCCCATGGAGACTTCACAGCTGTGGGTCTAGAGTTCGCGAGTTTCCATGAGCTTGGTTCAGCTGTCTCTGTAGATTTCTCCATTGTGATCTTGACTCCCGTGCTCACGTATTCCTTCCTTCCTCTCTTGGGCTGGATTCCCTGAGCTCAGCCTGGTGTTTGGTTGTGGATCTCAGGAGCAGATTTTTTGTGTGAGCATAGCTAAGCAAGACGCTTCTTGCTCAGAAATTCCACTTTTAGTTATACTATAAAAATTCCTTTTTAAAAATACTTTTTGGCTGGGGTGGGGGAGGGAAAGAAGAAAGGGATGGGGGATGGGAACGTGAGGGATTGGGTTGGGCAGGTTGGGGGTGGGATGGAGGAGGCAAGTAATGAAAAGTTATCTTAATGGGGGCCATTTTAGGGCTAGGGAAAACCTTGTGCCAAGGAAACTCCTAGGAATCTACAAGGATCACCTAGCAATAGTGGAGAGGGTGCTTGAACCGGCCTTCTCCTGTAATCAGATTGGAAACAGAGTATCCTAACTGTCATCAGTTAGTAACCTAAGTTTATCCAGTCCACATCTGTGGCAGAAGTCCACAGCCGAGCACTGGGCTGAACTCTGGGAGTCCAGTTGAAGAGGGGATGGAGGGATTGTATGAAACAGGGGTGTCAAGGTCATTAAGGAGAACCCACAGAGACAGCTGACCTGAGACAGCTATGGAGCCTACGTGGTACCAGCCTAGGCCCTCTGCATGTGGGTGACAGTTATGCACCCTGGTCTGTTTGTGGGACCCCCTAGTAGTGGGATTAGAACCTGTCCCTTGAGCTGGCTTTTGGGAATCTATTCCCCATGCTGGGATGCCTCAACCAGTCTTGATACAGGATATGCCATATTTTATTGATGCCCGTGGGAGGCCCGCCCCTTTCTGAATGGAGATGGAGGAGGAATGGATGGGGGTGGAATAGATGGGAGGTGAGGGAGTGAACAGGAAGAGAGGAGGGAGGAGAAACTGTGGCTGGTATGTAAAATAAATAAATTAACTAATTAGAAAAGAATACTCTTTGCAGAAGTATTGTAATGGTGAGCAATTGTCGTCTAAATATCCACCAAAAAGAGAACAAATACATCATAGAACGTGCATGTAATGGATCCCTAGTTAAAGTGAAAGTGAATGAGTTACAAAGCTATGCTAACCTTTGCCATAGCGACATCTGCCTGCAAAGAGTGAGCACGTAAATAGTAATAGACAGGGAAGAGGTCCACGGAGCCCAACTCTGCCCAGGGGAGCTGTTGGCACTTGCTGACTGTTGTGGAATAGTAGTTGAAGATGTGTTACATTTGTTCATGCTGTGGAACATTTGTTTTAATGATGCAAAGATGTGTTGCATTCTTTTATGTTGCATTTGTCTAACTGTGAAACTGTGTTACATTGCCTGTTAAAATTCCTAATAATGAGCTGAATGGCCAATAGCAGAGCAGGAGAGGAATAGGCTGGGCTGGCAGGCAGAGAGAATACATAGAAGAGTAAAAAGTTAGAGGAGCAAAAGAAGAGGGGAGAGGACACCAGGGGCCAGGCACTCAGCCCCACAGCCAGACGCCGAGTAAGAAGTAAAGAAGAGGTATAAAGGTAAATCCCAGAGGCAGAAGGTAGATGGGATAATTTACGTTAAGAAAAGCTGGCAAGAAACAAGCCAGCTAAGGTTGAGCATTCATAAAAAAGAAAAAGTCTCTGAGCATCTTAGATGGGATAATTTAAGAAAAGCTGGCAAGAAACAAGCCAAGCTAAGGCTGGGCATTCATAAGAAAGAAAAAGTCTCTGAACATTTATTTGGGAGCTGGGTGGTGGGCTCCCAAAAGAGAAAAGAGTAAACATAACCAACTACAGATGATTGGGGGGTGACAGGAAGTCACTGTCCTTCGTGATGTAGTCACTGAGTCATCACACTCCCATGGATAGCTTTGCACCTATATCTGGGCTAAACCCAGTGAATCACAAAACAAAACAAAAAGACCTGCAGAGTAGAGACTTGGTAGGAGGGTGATGCTGGTGAGGGTTTGAGCAGGTAAAAGAGGGCAGGAGATGCATGTGGCTAGAATGTATTTGATATGTAAGTGAAATTGTCACAGGATAAATGGATTTTTAAAATTTGGCTCCTAAACACAAAACAAGTTGTATAACAATTTGCAGCTGAGGATGGCGGTAGCCAGTTGTAATCCCAGTGAGACGTGAGAGCAGGAGAATCAGAAATTCAAAGACATCACCAGCTACATGGCAAGTTTGAGTCCAGCCTGGGCTATATAAGGCCCTGTCTCTAAAAACCAATAATAATAGCAATTAACATATACATCTATAACATACTACCTATACCTGAAACATGACACATATAAAAGCCAATTGTGAGATGCTTGTAGCTATAGAAATACATTGGGAAAACACAAAAGCATGCATGAGCTCCACCTCTGCTCATTGCACTGTTTTGCTCTCCGCCCCTGCTCTCCCTGCTTCCTGCAGCGCTCATTTGCAGGTGAATCTCACAAGCCTCGCTTTCACCCTGAGCTGCCCACAGCTGACCTTTAATGAAAGCCCTGTTGACTTTGCCTTTCTGCTCCTCGCTGTCAAATCACCTGCGTGAACGGTGACACATTCAACTGCGGGTCCAATCCCGAGTGTTCAGAATACAGCCCTGATTTTCCTTGTGCAGTGAGGAAAGATGGGGATCAGGGCATTGTTTCTGGGGCCCTGAACTATGGCAGACAGGAGTCAGGAAGTTCTCCCTGGTGCTTCCCCAAGCCTGCCCCTTTCACCAGCCAGTCCAGCCAAAAGGCTTCCTCCCAGCAGGAGGCACACTAATTACTCAGTTCCTAGTTAACACACACTCAGATGGGAGCTGCTCTTCTTCTTCCTCCTTTTCAGATTTCCCCCTTAGCCTCCCAGACAGGGTCTCACTATGTGGCCCTGGCTGTGCAGAGACTCACGGCATCCACCAGGGCAGCCTGACTTCACAGAGATCTGCCTGCTCTGCCTTCAGAGTGCTGGGATTTAAGGCATGCACCCGCATCTGGCCTGGCCTTTGTTCGTTGTGTTTGGGTATAGGCTGCTTCTTCTACCTCCTTTTTCTCGTGCTTCTTCTGTACTTCCTCTCTGAACCTGTCAAATTCCTCACAAAACTTACTGCTTTGTCTTCCTGTTCCTTTAGGAACATTCACCATAATCTCTTCAACTCTTTCTTCTGCCAGATTCTCTCCCCTTTTCACCTTGAGTGATCATCTGTCCTGTATGTCCCCCCAGCATTTGCATGCCCTTTTCTGTCCTCCTCTGTTTTTCTCTCTGTGTGTCTGTGGTAATTTCTCTTGAGTGATGGATAATTTCAGCCATCCCTTCTGTTCATTGTGACAAGCATCCTAATCAGTCTATCAAATGCATTCTTCTTAAAAGGAATTTTCTGTAGTCGTTCTTAGACAGTTTCCTACAAGTGCAAGCCGAGTCTTGGTCATATCCAACCCTAATTTCCCTCAGACTCTCTCCTGAAGTCTCACTAGCAGTTCCCTGCTTCACCTTCATCTCCTCCTACCCCCTCTTCTCCTTTGCTTTATAACCCACTAAGTTCACTTAGTGCTACCTGTATATACATGGGTATGGGATCACCCAGCGCGGCATGGACCACCTACAAGTGGGCATACTCGTGATGACAAATGACTTTCTCTACCCCAGCAGCCATCAGTTCCTGATAGCTCCTTAGCTAGGACTAGAGCTCAAGAACCCCCCACCCCCATCTATGCTGGCGTGTTGACTGGCGTGTTCTTGTGCAGGCAGTCATAACTGCTGCTAGCTCACGAGAGCAACAGCCCTGTCATGTCCTTTAGCCAGCATTTCTCCTCATTCGTCCCTATACCCGAGTTCTTACATGCTTTCTGCCCACTCTCCAGCGGGATTCCCTGAGCCTGGATGGTGACTGGGTAGTATGGACTCTGTCTCGGTAATGATAACTCTGAATTTTAATCATCAACATTTTCTTGAGAGCCACTGTTATATGGATGACACCATCAAACCACAGCCACGAGGAGGACTACACTGATATGAGTCCTGTGTCCTTTAGATCCCCTGGCAGGCAAAGCATTGAGTCTAAAGGAGACCAAAATAGAGTGTTCAATAATGATTCTTTTCTAAAATTTTAAAATGTATTATTTAGCATTGTCCTTTGACGATTTCATACATGCACAAGATGCTCCATGTGTCTTCCCTCCCTCTCACTCCTGCCAACCGTCCTCACATGTTTATGCCTTTGTGTTTGGTCTGTGGCCCACAGGGTTCACCCAGGCTGCCCATATGATCACAGGGTTGGAACTATCCCCTGGAGCCCGGTAGGCTCAGCGGAGCTATCACAATAGTTTTCTTCTAGACTCTGCATTATCAGTGGCTTCTCTTACCTAGAGACAGGATCTCACTATGTTCCCAGACTGGCTCCGAACCCATAATCCCCTGCTTCCATCTCCCAAGTACTAGACTTGAAGGTGGATACCAATGTCCCTGTTTTTTGGTCATGTTGCTTTCAGCCCTTGAACTCTCCAGAGTGAGGAATCTTGGGATGGCTCAGTGTGTAAATTGGTATTGGGAGAGATGATTTATGTAAAGAAAGACCCAGAAAATATGTGTTGGTCCTTTCTCCTTTTATCCTTTTCCTTATAACTTTGGCTTTTTATAACACACTTGGAGATACATTTTAAGGTCTGCCTGCGTCAGACTCGTTTTTGATTTATGGCTTGGCTTTCTCAACCCCCTTGGAAGAATATTAAAATACCTCTGGAGGCCACATCATCAGCCTGTTATTGTATTAAAGAGAAGGATATCTTAAGGAAGGAAAAGGCTGAGACAGGAATAGTTGTCCCGCGTAAATACATCTGGTGTGCAATATTTGAAACCACAGACATCTTCCTGTAATAAAAGTGCCCCAGATAGCTTTCTTTCCCTCTCTCCCCCTCCCTTCTCCTACCACCCTCACCTCTGCCCCTTCACCCTCTGTGTCAGGATTTCCTATAGGCCAGACTGGTCACGGATTCCTTGCTGAGAGTGACTTGAACTCCTGATTTTCCTGTCTTTGCCTCTCAAATGCTGGGACCCTGGGTCATAGGCAAGTGCCACCATACTCTTGTCTTCCCAATCAGGTCTCACTCTGTATCTGAGGCTGCCCTCTACCTCACAGCTGCTCTCCTAACCCAGCCTCCTCAGTGCTGTTTTGCCATAGTCCAATGAGCTTGTCTCTAGAAACTGAGAAGTTCAGACGCTAGAAGCTGGAGTTTAAATGTCCATTCAGATTTGGGCCTAAGAAAAAAATGATTTAAGTTGTTGGGAGCACAGCATGGAGGTCCTTGTGTCCACAGATTCCCAGAGAAACGTGGAATGCTAAGCATGCAGGGTTGTTTTTCCAGTGAGGACGATGTCAAACCTGTTCTTCCATCCAGAAAGCTGGGAATTGGAAGTGACTAACCCCCTTGTCGTTTGTTGACCATATCAAGACCCTACAGCCAGAACTGGAGATACCTAATAGTCTAAATGACCCTACTGTCATCGGTATAGCCAGAGGCTGCCACAAGCTCTCACAACCAGGACCAGAGATAGCTAATAGCCAAAGTGACCTCTATGCTGTCTGTATGACCGAGGGCAGGTCAGGTCCTTCCTCTGCATCCTAGAACCCATCTTCTTGGAAGAAACAACTTTTACCATGAGTTAAGTTTTTGATGCAATTATACCTTCTTGTGCACCGGTACTTGTATTACACCAGGAAACTCTTTCCCAAATTATACTGCACTTAAATTTGTTGGAAATAAACTGCCCGGGGTTCAGACTCCCTGAGCAGACTCTTGGTCCAGGTTGATGAAGTCAATCTGACCTGAGTTTTCATTCTCACCTCTTCGTGTTCCCGTCCATGCCTGTTGTCACCTCCTGCAGGGTTTCCTTCACGGAGTATTTTTATTTCCTAGACTAATAATCGCAGCAAACTTTGAAAGTGTAATAATCTGGTCTTTGCCTCTGGTGAATATGATATATACATTTTGAGAGAGGTTTCACTGTATACCTAGATGCCTTCCTTGCCCGCTTATTATTAGCTGCCAATTTTTTAAGGGAAAACAAAAACAAATAAACAAAAACCCCTGCATACCCTTGGTCTAAAGTGAAAAGCTGACCCAATTCCTATTCTTACTACAACAATTTCAGGCACCGTGACTGCTTTCATTTTGCGGTATAACTGTGAAAATACATTTGAAAATACGTATCATAATCTGTCAACTCTATTTATATCTTGATTTTAAATATTTTTATTTTATATGTCCGTTTCTTCTTCCCTCTCATTTCCTCATTTCCTTCCAGGACAGAGGCTTGCTTGCATCCCAGGCTGTCTGGAAACTCAATAGATAGTCCAAGCTGATTTTAAACTCAAAGCAGCCCCCCCTGATTCAGCCTCCCAAGTGCTGCGATTACAAGCGTGAACCATCATGCTCAGTTCACTTAATATGTCTTAAACATTGCTCCTTATTAATACAGAGAGATCTGCCTTATTTATTATAATGGCCATATAGTATTACACTGTATGATAGCTATCTGTTATCTCTCTAGCTCTCTTGAATATACAGATATACACCCATAGGTGAATAGAAATAGTAATCCATTGATATCATAAACAATATTGCTATAAGGACCAGTAAATGTATCTCCTTGAATATATGAGCAAATGTATGCAAGATAATTCCAAATCAAGGGAGATGTAAGATTTAAATCCTGTGAAAATGTCCCCCAAAGGAGCTGTGCTGATTATTTTCTGCTATGAATGTACAGGACGGTACCCATCTGCCTGGGGATCTGCATGGGTTCCAGGCTCATGGGAAAGTGAGCTGTTGGCTATAACTCCATTCCATACTTTCTACACTTCTGTCATTCTAATGGGAAGGTCTGTGGGTCTGAATTTGGGAGCTCTGCCGCCGGTGCAGCATCCTCCACGTACACCCGGACCAGATGTTTCTTCCGTGGCCCTAAGTTTATTGTCAGACATAGAAACGCAGCTGAGAAATGGGCCAGTAGTCTGGCTTGAAATTAGGTCCTAGTACCTTTGCCACGGACTAGTCGCTCTTGTCCTTCTGTGTTTTCTATTTTGGTCCCCAAATGTTCTTTTTCTGGGAAGCTTCACTCAGAGATTCTGTCTTTCCCGCAGGTTCATAAAGATGTATTTTAAACACGTCCTCTTTGAGGACACATTCTTTGACAAATGTTATTTTGAAGATGTGACATCCACAGACACCTATTTCAAGAACTGCACCATCGAGTCAACCATCTTCTACAACACAGGTAAGAAGGTGGGTGCCCTGGGAGGAGTACAGAAAGGTGGCCTGGGCTTTAGAAGCCACAACTCATAGCCAGGTGACAGTGAAAGTGTTCATAGTGAAAGGACTCACAGTCATGAATGCCAGCCTCACTGGGGAAGAAATGGCTTCTACCCCATACATTAGGTGCCCTATGGAAGTCTGGCTTTTGTCTGATCTATATCTCAGCTTTTTTTCACATGTAAAATGAAGCAAAACGTCTGGCCCAGTGTCCTCATCTGAACGAGACTGCCTTTTTCTGAATGAGACTGATGCTGTTCAAAACTACATTATGACGGTCATAAAACCAGCATTCCAGGAGGGCTGCATTTTCAACCTGGATTCCTTCCTGGAGACCTTGCATAACTTAAAACTTGCATAATTAAAAACTGTTTTTTTTTTTTTTTGTGATACTAAATCAAAAGGGAATGTTACCTCTGTTCAGACTTGGCACATAAGGCGAGCCACTGAGAGCATTCTAGAATTTCACCGTTTCAGATTTTCATGAGTGGAAAAAAAAATCACAGAATTCTTCTGCTCCACCACCTTTGCTACTTCTGCTGTGCTCATCATAACTTAACAACCTCTTCGGTGCAGCTGGGACACATGGGAGCTCATTGAGGAGAACCAGAGCCTTCCCTTCAGGGTCTCAGTGGAGACATGGATTCTGATTATCCCTACCTTAGAGCTGAGGAAACAGACTTAGGAAATTGATGAGGGCTGCAGCTAGCAAGGAGTTGGCATCAGGAGCCGTTTCTGGATTACCTGGTTCAGAAAGCTGTACCCTGCGTGGACTGCTTGCTTCACATCCATATTTACGCTTTCTCCTTGGCATCCATGCCAACAGACCGTCGTTCACACAGCGTCTCTGCACCTCACTCCCTCAGCTTCGGAAGTTTCAATATCCGGTCCCTAAAATCCTCCAGCCGCTAATAATCTGTTATTGGACATATCTTCCTGGATTTCTGCCTAGATTTACTTTAAAAATAACCAATTTTGGAAGTTCTCTTTGTCATTAAAAACGGCCATATCCTTTTATTCTTTGAGGTGTCAATGATGCTTCTTCATCTGCATACTCAGCATAGGCTTTTTTTTTATTTTTTATTTTTTTGGGCGATGTTTGTAGTTGACTAATGTCACAGCTGGAAGAAGCAAAGGCCATAGTCAGTCTATGCCTTCAGTTGTGTGTGAATATAAGGAAGCCAGAGGTTGATGCTGAATGTCTTTTTCAATCACTTCTCTACCTTCCTTTCTGAGACAGGGTCTCTTACTGACCCTGGAGCTCACCGATTTAGACTGGTCAGTAGGTCCTAGAGATTGTCCTGTGACCAACTCCCCAAATCTAGGATTATAGGCACTGGCTACTCTATTGGCTTTTTTTTTTTTTTTTTTTTTTTTTTTTTTTTTTTACACAGAAGCCAGGGATTAGAACCCAGGTCCTGATGCTTGCTTGTATGGCAAGCATGGCAAGCACCTTATGACCTGAGCCATCTGGCCTCGCTAGCCCCTGTATGCCTTTGGTTTTATAGGCAGACGTTCAGGGAAATGAATGCTCGCGATAGGGTCAGCGGTCAAGCCCAGATTTCTCTACTGAGTATTCTTTCTACTCGGAAAGTTCATCTTTGATGGTGTTGGAAAACACGTGAGTTGTTTTCACAGCAAGGGGTTTTTACTTTTGAGAAAGTTTGGGGTGTTGAATACGCTACTGCTTGGGCTCTGAAGTGGACTTCAGGCTGCCCCTAATTCTTGTGTGTGAACAGTGTGTGTGTGTGTGTGTCTTCATTCTTTCACAGACAGCTCTTTGCCAATCCCTAACCCCAAAGGCCCTGGATAATGTGCTTACCACACAAGTGTGAGGGCTGGAGTTCACATCCTCAGAATCCATGCAAAGATTGAGCTGGTGTGACTGATGCCTGTCATCCCAGCACTGGAGGGGCAGGGACAAGGGGTCTCCAGGGCAAGCTGGCTAGCTGGAGTAGCTGGAATAAGTGAACTCCGCTTTCAGTGAGGGACCCTGCCTCAACAGACAAAGTGGAGAGTGGTTGAGAAAGACATCCAACAAACTTCACGTCTTAACATGCGTGTGCACACATATATACCCACACACATGTGAACACACACACTCATGTACATACCACACAAACATATACAAGTGAAAATATGTCTCTAAAATTGGTATCAGTTTTGTTTCTTTTTATGGCAGGAACTTGAGCATTTTTGGCAAACATCACTTTGACTTTGAGGTTACAGGTTGTTCATAAAGAGGGCATTTCAGTGTCATCTGTCTGTCTGTCTTTCCCCAGCTCCCGGCCACTCACATGAACCAAGGCTTCTTTCTCTCCCCAGACCTCTACAAGCACAAGTTCATTGACTGTCGCTTCATCAACTCCACCTTTCTGGATCAGAAGGAGGGCTGCCACATGGACTTTGAGGAGGACAACGATTTTCTGATTTACCTCGTCAGCTTTCTCGGCAGCCTGTCTGTCTTGCCTGGGAACATAATTTCTGCCCTGCTCATGGACAGAATCGGAAGACTCAAGATGATTGGTGAGTTGCTCGCAGTGGAGCATTCGGGTCTCCTGACCACAATGGTTTGCTTCCCTCTCTTAAAGAAATAGTTCACGAGATAAGGCTGGATCTACTGCTGTAAGACCAAGGAGGCGCATTTGCAGGATCCGAGAGTTTCATGGAAAGACTTTGAGGGTGCTGGGGAGGGGTCCTGCATCATTTCTAGGGTGTTCTATTAGCACCCCCTTAGCAGTGATCAAATAGACCCACCACAGCTGCTTTATAAAATTATTTAGAAAATATATTTAATGTGCTTCAATGATAGTTTGATGACTCAAGGCAAACCATATTATTTTTCTTATTTAAATAGCAACTTTCTGTTGATTGATAGCGGAAATGAGAGGGGATGACAGACATATTGGGACTATGATCGAATTCTATTATGTATGTAGGAAATTGTAAAAGAATAGGTGAACAGTTAAAGAATAAAAACTATTTTAAATTGCATAAAAATAGTTTAGGCTCTGTTGGACAGACTCATGTTGAAATCCTTGCACACACGGCCATTTGATTGTGAGCATATGCCTTTCCCTGGGTTTTGGTTTCCTAATAAGATGAGGTGTAATAGCCAGGAGGATTTTGTGAGGGCTGAGCATAAGACAGTCAGAACATTTTATTATTCCCAGCATGTTGTTGGCTCTCTGAGCGGCATCTGCATTCACAGCTGCCCTGCTTCCTTGCACCAGGACACGCGCCATCTGATGCTGAAACACAAGGATGTGAGGGAGTCAATAGGAAGTGGAATGTGTGCATCGAGGGCCGGGGGTCTGTGTGCTAAATGTGAGCTAAGACCCGAGCTAGGAAGGCGGGAGGCACATTAATAAAAAAAAGGCCATTAAGGATCTGCTCCCAGGATGTTGTTGATCAGGAAAATTAATAGCAAACTGTCCAGTGTCAAAATACAAAAGGAAACAAAATCAGTCACACTGTCATGTTGTTGGTGAAGAGAAAATAGATCGTATCTTCATGGGAAGAAATCTTTCTTTGTGTTTGGATGGTATTGGATATTATTATTATTATTATTATTATTATTATTATTATTATTTTGAGATGAATATTCAGAATGGTGAACACAAGATGTGCCTGTGGCTTGGCTTTTTTGTCTGATCAGAAAGATGGAATGTCATCTTCTGGGTACAACAGATAGAGTCACATTGATTAGGGACGTGTCCTTGTTAGTTCAGAAGTCTCTTCAAAGACACACACACGGCCTGGAGCCATGGACCAGCTACAGCCCTCTCAGCATGGAAGCAGTACTAGCCAATCCTAGGTAGAATCCCGACAGGATGCAGGCAGCTGCTTTAAGGCAGCGTTTTCTGGGGCCCTCAGAGCAGCCTGGCTGCTGCAGCTTTGTCCAGCTCAGTCCTTGGGGCTCTTGTCTGGTTGAAGTCATTTCTTATTAAGGACAGTGTAGAAGTTCTCTTAATGAGGTTATTGCTCAGTCATTTATTCATTTAATAAACATTTATTTATACAGTCCTTACTCTGCACCAGACGGGAGGAAGCAATGGGAATACAACAGTAATTGAGACCGTCCACATCCTCATGTTTAAAGAGCCAACGATAGATTGAGAGAGACAGACATAAGCTAGAGATTTCATTTAACTAACACCGGGACGCTTATTATCTGCCAGGCTGTGCTCCAAGCATTTCATAAGCACTAATGCATTTGAACCCTCACCATAACATAACCCCACGGGGCAGGTACTCTTTTTATTAACATGTTACAGATGGAAAACTGAGACACCGCAGAGAGGGTAAATGAGCCATTCAGAGTCACACAGATAGGAAGTGGTGAGGCTTGAATTTGAACTCAGACCTCTTGATTAGATGAGGCGTCAGGGTCATGGAAGTTAAAGGGCAGTGGGTCAGGAGGCTCAAAGGTAGGAGCAGTTAACACGGAGTCAAGAAAGCTCTCCTGGACTATCGCTTGATTCAACCATGGCGTTTTATTCATCAGAATTTATTAGCTGAGCCTCACATTGGTCCCGCTGAGGAGAGCGTGCCTTTAGGTGAAATTGCTCTCAGGATTCTTATGGCCCATAGATGCCAGCCTCCTTCTCCCATGATCCTCTCCTGGCTGTTAGAAAGAGCTTGCAGTTCCTGCCTACAGTTCTGCCCCTCGCCAGAGGGGGGCAGCATCCTGGTGGACGGTTATCGTTCTCTAGTTCTTTAGACAGAGGCCCCAGTAGTCTTAGAGCCCAAGTCCCAGGGTTCCGGTGTGACTCCAGGGTGAGGTCCTGTCAGGAAGCAGTTTCTCCTTAGAGGCAGATGCGCATTTGGGTCCCTGGCAAGGAGAGGCTCTTTCCTCACCTGCTCACTCACCACTTCTTTTGCTTTCTTTCTTTGGGGCACACCTTCCTTCATTCCTTTTCAGCCTGTAGCCTGCTCTGACATGACCAGAACTAACCAGAAGCTTCCCAAACTCTCCCGAGTGGACTTCCTGGGTTCGGAAAGGGTTTGGTACAGCCCTTTTTAAATGGGGGCCTCTTATCACCAGCTCAGTTGGTGGGGTCCTAGTCGGAGAATTACCCGGGATGGCCTATTGAAAAGACATTGCGGATGGGCAGCTTTAGACGTGTGGCCAGGCTTGGGAGGACAAATGAGGGAGGCAAGACTCTCGCTGGCAAAAGTGGGATGGCTGTTGTCATCCTCTGCTGGCGGGAACCAAGGGAGAAAAACAGCATTCACAGAGCCTGGTAGCGGAAGAATAACCTGCAAGGCGCTGTGGTCCCAGAGGGATGCAGCCATGGCCAAAAGTGAAGCTCCTAAAATGGGATAGGAATCATGGAGCATCCTGCCCCTCTCTCTCCCCATAAAGGTGATAATGGTTCTTGCAGGTCAGCTTCTCAGAGGGTTGCAGGAGGACTGTGAGGGCAGGGAGATCTCTGGGATGGAGTTGGGGGTGTCCAAGTCATGTTCCTGTTGCTGTGATAAAACATCCTAGACTTTCTTTCCACTTAGAAGGAAGAAATCGTTTTGATTCCTGACTTCAGAGATATCGGTCCATGGTCCTTTGCCTCCCTTGCTTTAGGGTTTGTGTTGAGGCGGAGCATCATGGCAAGGAGATGTGGACGTGCAAGCTGCTCACCTCACGGTGGCCTGGGAGCAGAGAGAGCCTACTTTCATTAAAAAGCTCCTTTTTCAGGCTCTAGTAAGCTATGAATCCATAGTCCATAAATGATTAATCCGCCCATGATGTCAGAGGCCCCACATCTGAATTTTGCGGTTTTGTGGCTAGCCCTTCAGTCAACACGTGTGCTTTTGGGGGAGTCATTTAAAATCCAAACCAGAACAGGTCATAAGAAAAACAGAAGAACAGCCGTTCTGTAATTTTCCCTTGGTAGCTCACCTACAGGTGTGTTCACCCTGGAACGTAAGCTACGTGAGCATGGGTTCTTAATTTTTTATTTTACATTTCTTTAAAAAAAAGCTAAATTTTAATATCTTCAATTTTGAGTTATATATAAATGTATATCTACTCTTTCCATGTGCATATGCCAACATTCACTTTTCCAAGCATATATAATTGTATTTAAAATATGTATGCATTTGTTTTTCCCATTTGTGCCCTTTTGAAGTTGAAGATGGACCTAATAGCTCAAGTTACTTCAGCTGAGTCTGTGAGGATAAAAGATGGGCAAATCCTGTGGGGGCACGGGCTTCACGTTTCTTTTGACCCTTGTCTCCACAGGTGGCTCCATGCTCATCTCGGCAGTCTGCTGCTTCTTCCTGTTTTTTGGCAACAGCGAGTCTGCGATGATTGGCTGGCAATGCCTGTTCTGTGGGACCAGCATCGCGGCGTGGAATGCTCTGGATGTTATCACGGTGGAGCTGTATCCCACCAACCAGAGGTCAGTTCTTCCCCGGATTTCTCTCTAGGACTTGTGGGTGTTTCTTTGGTCAGAAACCTACTTCCCTCCGAATCTCGCAACACACGTAGTATTGGAGTCCACGTTCCAAAAGCATCCTGGGGATTTTCTCTCCAAGATGGCGACAGAGGCCTGGACCTGGGCAGGCTAGGCTGATAAAGATAAAGCCTTGTGTATGTGTATAACGCAGTCCTCACGGCAGCTGAGCCCAGTGATGGGAACTGAGGAGAAAAGGTGAAGATTTGGAACAGCATGGCGTGGGGGCACACAAGGAGGAGGTGAGCGGAGGCAGAGCGGTCCAGGACTGCCAGGGTTTACGGTTTGAAAGCAGAGGGTAGAGGCCATTACTCAGTAGGTGTTTCTCTTCGTGAAGGAGGGATCTCAAGTTTTAAGTACGGCAGAGAACTGCTCCTAAGGAATGGGCGTGGTACCGAGGATGGGTAAATGGAATTCTGAAAATTTTAGTGACATTCCTAGAGTCGATGACGGAGCATCTGGGATTTGGATGGTGATGGTTGTGACCTCATACCATATTTGAAGCCTCTTCCCAGAGCCAAAGAATGCTAAGTTTTACAAATAGCAAGGGACAGGGCAGTGGCCATTATTGAACGGGGTGTGGCTTTACAGGTAGGAAATTTAGGAGGGTGAAATAAAGATATACTTAGAAATAATAGGTGACCAGGAAAAAAAAAACCCTTAGAACGTGTTTAACTGTATCAAAAAGGGTAAAAATGCTATCAAAATACATCTGATAGCCAGGCGGTGGTGGCGCACGCCTTTAATCCCAGCACTTGGGAGGCAAAGGCCAGCCTGGTCTACAAGAGCTAGTTCCAGGATAGGAACCAAAAACTACGGAGAAACCCTGTCTCGAAAAATCAAAAAAAAAAAAAAAATACATCTCATAATAGAAGTTATAAAATACCTAAAAACCAACCTGAAACATTCATGAAGAAAACCATAAACTTTTACTACAACATAAAAAGAGACATAAAATAGAAATCAAGATATGCTTCATTATGGATGAGACAATTTAATCTTAGAAAAATGTCAAGTCTCATTTAATTTTTCCAAGTTATAATTAAAAATTCAGTTTTTTTTCTTTTTAAATTTTATTGAGGAAAGCATGCATCCGAAAATAGAATAACATTAAAGCAAACACAGAAGGGCCAGGACTGGGACTGGGGCTTATAAGCCACCGTGTATTAAGTATTTTCCTGGCCAACAAAGCTCTCTGCCGACCCAAATAATCCTAATCAGACCAAATCAGAGGAATTAAAAGATGCCTAGGTTTAATGGATGGCAATACTTCCGGTGCTCCCCGGAAAACATGGAGAGGAAAAGAGGGAAAAGGGGAGACCACAGGGAACCCAGAGACCACGTGTTCATTCTCTGGGGGGCAGTTTAATAGCTTGTGGGAGTGGTCTTGACCTTCCCTGGGGAGGGGTTACAGTTTGGCAGGCGTTCTTGAAGGTGGAGTTTGGACTAAGGCAACTCCCAGGGGAGGGAGCTTATGCCAGGAGCTGGGGTGAAGCCCCCAGCTAAATATTCCAAATTTTTTGTATAAAGGGGTGCCAGGGAGCTGAGGTGACGCTTCCGACCAAACACCATGTTGTTCAGGTATAGATAGCAATAGAACAAGATCTGTAACTGTAAAGCTATGCCAGCGTTCTTAAACTTTTGATATCAAAAAGAAACATTTCACTTCAGCCAGGGAATGCCCAACTTAAGAACATTGTCTCCGTATACCAGTGGTTCTCAACCTTCCTAATGCTGCGACCCTTTGCTACAGTTCCTCATGTTGTCATGACCCCCAGCCATAGTATTATTTTCGTTGCTAACTTCATAACTGTGATTTTACTACTGTTATGAATTGTAATATTAATATCTGATGGTATTAGGGGGGATCCCGGTGAAAGGGTGGTTAAACTCCAGGAGGGGGTCGTGACCCACAGGTTGATAAACTCTGGTATATAATACAGCCAGGATCAGGACAGGCTGTGTGGTTCCTGATGGTTATCATTGAAATGGGATCCAGGGATAGTGAACCGGTACCAGGTTCTACCCGTGAAATTCCGAACAGCCCGGGGGATTAGGCTCTGCATATGCTCGTCATTAGCCGCTTGAGCAGATGGCTTAGGCTCCTATGTTATTACTATCCTTTGTCTATACTCCAACACAGACAATCTCTGTTGCAGGAAGTAAGACAAAAAGGGGAAAAGAAATAAAGGAAGGGAGAGCAAAAGCCCACTCAAAACCTTCGGGAAATTTCTCCGTAGCGGCTTCTTGCACTTTTGTCTCATTGGCCTAAACTAAGTCACGCGCACACAGCCAGCAGCAAAGAATTCTGGGAAATGTAGTCTTACACTTGGAGCTCTGCTTTTCAGGACAAGCTAGCAGTCTGTCAGGATAGAGTGTTGTGAAGTAGCTGCACTCACACTTTATTTTGCATGCAGCTTGATTTCTTGATATATTTCTGTGAGCAAGCGCTACTCTTAGGTATTTTACTAAGAGATAGGCTTGGGAAGATAGAGAAACTTGATGGCAATACTCCAAAATGCTAATAGTGATTATTAGTCTAGGCGTCCCTATGTCTTTATTTATTCAGTATTTCCAATGTTGGCGCAAACGAAAACATTGTTTTTATATCTAGGCAAAAAAACTCATAGCCACACCCCTCCTCCTATGACAAGGTCAGAACCCAGTGCGGCTTGTCTGGTGAGGTCCAGAACCTCAGAATTCTCTCCTATGTTCTTCTTTTGCAGGGCCACGGCATTTGGCATCCTCAACGGATTGTGCAAATTTGGAGCCATCCTGGGAAACACGATCTTTGCTTCCTTCGTTGGGATAACCAAAGTGGTCCCCATCCTTCTGGCTGCCGCTTCTCTGGTTGGAGGTGGCCTGATCGCCCTCCGACTGCCGGAGACCCGAGAGCAGGTCCTGATGTGAACAGCCCCCTGGGAGAAAGATGGGAAGATCTTCTCCAGGACGCTCCAGCACAGCCACACCTCCCGCCTCTCCCTGTCCATGCGTATCATGGACAGCGCAGGAGGAGAAATGGACTTTGTAATCCCTAGTTTAGGACCCACTGCATTTGTCAATACATGCCTAACTCAGGTGATTGACTAGGGGTGTCCTGAGTCACCCTTAGGACCCCAGAGCTGTGTGTTTCTCTTAAGGTCTCTCCATCCAAGGCATGGAGGGGAGGACCCTCCAGTAAATGAATACAGTGAGCAAGGAGTATATGTTTCTCTGAATGAGGTGCAAGGAATTATTTGCATTTCAGACTGAAGTTGAGGACAGGAAACATTTTGAGCTCCTCCACGTAGCTCCTGGGAGCCCTGTGTGACCTGGCAGGTTGCCTTGGTTGGGAGTTGGAGCCATCACATGGATACTGGGTGAGGAGAACAGGATTTACGTTTGCATTCAAAGTATGACCTAACATATTTTCCATCTGAAAATTGGCACAGTAGTACTGAAGATATTCTGATATCAGAAAAGCCACATACTTAAGCAAATTGTGTATAGAGTGACTTTTCTACCCAAGCGTCCTCAACTTTGCACGATACACCAAGAATGATATTTATTATGACTTTGCTCGAGTCAGAGACACTTAAGGATGGGTGTTCTGTAAACTCAGTTTGTATATAACAGTTTTGAGGTTTTATTTTGACAAATGGTAGCTGCTCACGTTGTCAGCGTTTCAGCCATATTTGGGGAGGACTTGCCGTTCAAGGTCCCAGGACACTAGGTGCAACTGAATGACATTTGAGCACAAATTCAATACAGCCATCTAACTTGTTGTCAAGAGAATGCACCAAGTAAGCCATGGGCAGTTTTCTCCACCTTGGGACTTTTCAGTTTAGCGGGGCAGTTCCTTTTCTCTCCTATGTCAATCACTTGTGAAACTCAAATCCAAGGGCCCTCTGACTGCTGGCGCTCTCTGTATAGAGACTAACAGTAACGGACTAAGGTTGGGAAAGAGTTCTTCGAAAGTGCGAATTCTTCCTGTTTGATTTGGCAGGAAGGCACGATGGACATTTATTATGATGTTCAGGCCCTACGAGAAATTTGCGCTCCATGTCCTGGTCGAGGGCTTCTGAAACAGGCCGTTAACGTGGAAGTTAGGAAGTGATGGGTGTCATGTACATTCATGTCTTCAGCGTTCTAAGGGATCTTTCCTGAGATCCAGTTCGTACCTTGAATGCGGAAGTAGGTGGGGAGAGGAAGTCAGGGCAAACTGCTCTGGTCGGTGTCAGCCATCATCTGAGGTCTTCACTCGATGTCGAAAGAGCAACGTGCTTTTCGTCAGGACAGTCTAGCAGTGGTGGAGACAGGAAGGTAGGTGTTCCTGTCACTAGATCTATGCTTGCCTGGGCCAGGGAGCATCAGTCTGTATGACCTAGTTTTCTCTCTTTATTTGCAGCATCCCCAGGAGCTGTAACGTGCTAAACTTTGCCTATCAGACACCTCCCCAAATCTAAATGAGACTAATGGCTATGTTGAGTGTTTTCTCAGTTTGGTGGGAATGCTTAGTTCCCATGACAGTTCAAGCCATCTTTCTGTAGATCCTTGAGTATAAATCAGCAAGGGGAAATTGGTTTTTTTTTTTTTTTTGAGATCTTCCTTCCCATCTTCAAGTCTGGCTAACATGTTTACTCTGCTTCTCTGGTCCCCGCCTCTTGACATCCCCACTACTTTCTGTATAGGGAAGGAAGATGTCACATCAGCTCTGATGCGACACCCCGATTCCCCCAAATATAAATATATATAAATATACAGAATGTATTAATGCTTCTCCTGGTGTTTTATAGACATTAACTAACACAGCACTCTGTTGATAACGAGAGACTTTCTGTAATATAGCTCTAATATCCTTCCTCATTTTCTCATGATATGGAATGCATCGGCTAGGACCATGAGAGAATTGTGTAAATCTGTGATTACACATTCCTTATAGCAGTAATCTTTAATGGGATAATACAACCCAGTGAGCAGCTGCCACTTAAGAAATATCCAAGGCAGAGTCTGCCTTTCCAGCCGGATGGATCTTGCAAACTTTAATCTTATTGCCTTTTGAGTGCAGGGGTGGCTGCAGCCCTTTGTAGATTAACCCTGCTTAGCTTCTGAGCTCTGTCTAAATTGCGTTTATGGATCCTTAAAAACCATCTACCTAACCAACCAAGGGCAGTTCCCAATCCATCACTTGGGCTGTATGAAGGATGCACCATGGTCTGCAGCCCCTCTCATGAAGGATTAGCTGGCCGTGGTACCTGGCCACCTCATAATTCCTGTCACTCCCGGTGAGATGAATGTGTCTTTAAAAATAGTCTCTGTGGCAGGTCACCGGGGGATAATGTACAACACTCTTAGCCATCCATCTCGTTTTGCCCCGAGAGACTCCTCATGGCATCCTTAGAGGGTGAAAGGGAAGGGTCGTTCCCTCATTGAACCAGACTGTTCACAGTTCGTGACGTAGTTTATGATGGTCAGTTTGGGAGTCGTTACTTTCAACTGCGTTGTGTTATCTCTTGATGCTGAGTTTTGATCTTTTGTTTTATTAAAACTAATTGGTGAAAGAGGCTTCCTGTTTCTGAAATTTGTAGCACAAGAGTTTGAGATCATGTAATAACTCCATTCTTGGGTTCCCTGGCTATTGGCTCACGGCAGAAACAATAAAAATAACTGTTAAGTGAATCTCTAGGAACTGAGGCTAGAGACCATTTTTGGGCACTACTTAGGTCTCTTCTGTATTCCTAAGGCGACCGAATCCTCCCTTCTACCTTTTTTAATTTTTCATATGGGGACTTTGAGAGGTTGGCCGGTGTGACCCAGCCACCTATGGTGCTAGGACCGCGCAAGGGTGTAAAAGGCCTATTGTGATGCTGTCTCTCTTTCTGGACCAACTCTCCCGATTGAACCAGGCTCTTTCAAACCTGCTCTCCTGGAGGTCACTCCCAGTTACTTCCACACGAACACCATTGATCTCCTTTGCTGCAGGGCATGCTGGGATATATATTTATGGGGTGCATGACCATCATTTCTTCAAAGTGAGGTCCTTGGTACAAAAAAAAAAAAAAAAAAAAAAAAGAAAAGAAAACAGACCAGTGAATCATTCTTCTTAAATTTCTTGTTCATCAGAATCATCTGGACTTGGGACTGGGGTGATATCTCAACCAGCAAAGTGCTTGCTTGGCAAACATCAGGCCCTGAGCTTGATCCCCAGAACCCATCTAAGCTGTACATGGTGACTTAGTAATAATTCCAATACTTGGGAGGTGGAGAGAGGAGGATGCGTGGTATTGATTGACAGCCAGCCTCGTCTCTTTGGGGAGACCCCAGGCCAATTAGAGACATCGAGGAAAAGGTAAACGGTGCTTGAAGAATGACACCCGAGAGTGTCTCTGGCCTCTACACTCATATCATGTGTACACGCACATACACGAACACCAATCTGAACGTACTGCTTGGCCCCATCCCCCAGTCTCTGACTTAGTATGGGGAAGAGCCTGAGAATCAGCACTTTAAACTCTCACATGATGTGGGTGGCATTAGTCTCCAAACCATGTTTGGAGAAACACAGACACCCTGTCCTTAGCTAAGTACTTTGATTTGTGGGGCGGGGGTGGGGAGTGGGGTGTCAGAGTTCTTTTTTTCCCCTCAGTATCAGCACAACCAGAATCTCATGTGAGCCCATAAGAAGCAATAACACCTTTTCAACATTTCAAAGGTTTTGACTAGGGGCAGACATCAGGGACTCAGTGGTGTCAGTGGTGACATTTTCATCCCTGAAGACTGTGGTTTTCCTCAGGTCTTGGCCTCTGGGCCATGTCCAGTGGTCTAGCTCTGCCTCTTGCTAGACTCTGGGGATGGCTTTCATCTAGGATTGCTGGTGTTTACCTTGATTATTTCTACTTGGTCTGTTGTGGTGTGGCTGTGTTTTTAGGTTTTGGCAGACAAATATGCCTTTGTGGTATGAACTCCCTGGGGCTCCATAGTGACAGTTTGATCCTAAAAGCTTTTCCCTACCTGGTGATCATGACAGATTGAGGTAGAGTGTGACCTGCTGACCATCAGCTGACCTTGCGTGGTGACACTCTTGACAAAGATGGGAAGCTTTTTCTATTAGAGACGAGGCAGGTTTGGGTACCTTCCTCCACGCAGACCTCACGGGAGACAATTTTTACAGAACAGCTCCCCTCCCCTTGTGCTGTCTCGGGTACCTGATCCTAGGAGGATTTTTCCCAAGTTAAAATGCTGTGCGACTGTGTGGGTAGCTCTGTCATCTTTGGACATAGCCCAGAGCCATTAGCAAGTCATTCGCAAAGCACCTTTGAATTCAAGCAAGCTTCAAGCACCTGCTGTTTAATTTGCAGAGGCAGGGTGAAGAATTTATATGCATGGCTTTTGTGCAGCAGGGTTGGGGGAGGCTTCCTCAAAGGTTAAAAATGGGATGAAACATAGCCTAGAGCTATGCACAGATGTGAAATAGAAGAATAAAAGTTGTTTGTAAGTTATGGGTTGGTTAGGGAATTTATTTAGCAGATCCATCCCATAACCTGTGTAAGGTTCAGTTCAGGAACAGGGGGTACTTCATGGTCACCTCACTTTAAATAGACATTTAGCTTCCCAGCTGCCCTCTTTCCCTTGGGTACCATGGGTTTAACAAACTTTAAAGAGGTCACAAAGACACACTGAGAGATCTTCTCCTGGAGTTAGTGTGGCCACATGTTCAGTAATTTCACGCAGGGAGGGACATCTACTGGATCACAGCCACTGTCACTTCGGAGAGCAAGCCACTCAGCAATGACAGCCCTGACCTTCACTTATGATCCGCGTGCTCGGCAGTTCCGATTTCTTCAGATCAGCACTTACGATGGTTTCAGCAGATTCTGAACAAAAGGCCTACAAAATAGCATTTTATTATATCCAAAAGGAAAAAAAGATAACTATGTAGAGTTTACTAGCTCGAGTCATCCTCCCAACAGGGCATACTTCAGCGTGTGTTTAACCAGGGAAGCAGGTGTGTGCTGAGAAATGAGTGTTGAGCAACCCTGAAGCCGTGCAAGCATCAGAGTGTGTGCCCACACACGCACAACTGGGCACAGAGTTATCAGGCAAGCCCATCTCCGAGGGCCATAATTATCTAGTTCATCTCCATGCAGCACAGATCTATATATCAAAATTCGCTGCACACTATAGATACATGGAATTTGTGTCAGTGCTAAAGGTAAATAAATGAGAAATGGCTTTCCAAGGACATTCTATCACGAAGGAATTGTTGAAGGATGAGGAGAAAAATGCTGAAGCAACTGATGCACGGATTAGAAAGGAGTCTCGCTGGTTCGGGTCCTTCTCCCGAAGCATTGCCAACCAAATTCTGCTGGTCTCTAGAATGCTGGCAGGGAGAGAGCGTTCGTTAGAAAGAATGTGATGTGCTTGCTGCCATGGTACCAACGGTCTTAAGACGGCTCCCTTTAAAGCAACCCGCATTTTTCACACTCTACAGCGGAGATGGGCTGTTATTGTAGCTCGTGATTTTCAAAGGATTTGGGTAGTAGGTTGCTAGCTGTGAGTGGTGAGCCAGAGAAAGCATTCTGTGTAGGTTAACTCTGAACACGTGTCCTTATCCTGGGAGATTAGTAGATGACTTGAAAGGAAGCCCAACATCTTAAAATTATATTTCGGCAAAGTGCAACATAGGTCCTTATGACATAAAAACAGGAAAAATGCCTCACAAAACACACCCACATACCACACACACAGACACCATTTTTTTTGCCTAATTTACATGCCATGAATTAGTTTTAATTTAGTTTATTTTTATATAAGACCAAAGCATGGAAAGATACTTTACAATTTGAAATATTTATCAGATAGCTTATGCAAATTTACAAAGTATGCTTCATTTCAAATAGGTCAAACAGCAACGTGAGTGATAAATACACTTTAGATGTCAAGAGTGGAACTATTTAAGGTTATTTTTCTACTTGAAAATATGGCACAGACAGATCCTGGAGGTCTTTGACTTTAACAGACTAGAAATGTCCTTCTGTGCTGTTCTCGGTGGGTTAAATAGGTTGAGGCATGAGAAAACACTCAGAGTTTGATGGCTTATAGATCTCAGCAATACATGTTGGTGATCTTTTGTCTTTTCCCAGTTCCAAAGTCATGTCATAAATTGGGAAAGTTTTAGGCGCTAGCGAGAAAATCTGAAGACCTACCGTTTTTATTCTTTGATGGGAGACGGTCCTCGGAAAGTGCCGGTGTTGGAGGGAGGACGAAGTATGTTTGGATGACTGTCTCCATTTATAGCGTTTTTCTACAACAGAGTGCTTGTGGTGGGCAATGTACGATGAAAAGGTTAATAAGGTTCATGATTTTGGTGATTGGGAAGTTTAAGTAGCAACGGTGCAATGATGCCAGCGTCTGTCAGGGACTCCTTGGCTACGTTACATCACACCACGGCCGGTGACAAGGTGTGATGAGAGAGAGGTCCCAGGGTGGGAGAGGAAGAAAGATGGCCGGGAAAGGGCCAGGCTCACTCTTACAATAACGCGCTGTCTTTGGGACTAATTCAGATCTAACCCACTCTGAGAGACGGACATTCATCCCTTCTCGAGGGTGAATTGCGATCCTGTCATTTCCTCCCGCTCCCTACCATACCCCAAGGTCCTGCCAACCTTCGGAACCCTTGTACTGGGAACTAGGCTCCAACATGAATGAGTCTGACTGGGGACAAACCTCATCCGAACTATAGCTGTGACTGTTCCCGGTCTCAGGATGTCCGCAAAGTGCTTTCGCCAGTAACTCCCGCACAGGTGCCTATCCTAGGGCTTTTAGTAGGTGAGACGTTACCTCTAGCGTTTTAGATGTGAATCGCGGAGGAGGTTGTCTGCGGCAGCAAGAGGCTTCTGGCGCCGTGGTGCCTAGGTAGCCTAGGTAGCCGCGGTAGCTTCAGGTACTCGGGAGTCTCTAGTACTCTTGCCTAGTGAAGGATGAAGAATAGTTTGCAGGTAAAGAAAACACTTGTAATGGGTTTCCTCCTGGAATCTCCATGCATGTGTCCTGTCCTTTGTTCTCGTGTGTTTCCGTCTCGCACCGCCTTCACTAGGCCCAGTCCTTCCCTTTCCCGAGCTGCTTCCGTTTATTCCGCCTCGTTAGTCCATCCTTGTGCTTTATGATCGCAGGTCTTCTCTGTTCCTCTCCATTCCAACTCCACCCATCTCCTTTTCTCTTCTCTCGTGACCCACCCGAAGAAGGCATTTGCGACACCCCTGATGCCCGATGACATGTACTCACCCACACCAAACAGGGACGATATGCTTCTTGGGAAGCCTGTCATCTTTCTGTAAAATACTTTTTAGGACAACTTCGCTTTAGTCTTGCATCACACGGGCCAGTCCTATGGTACCAAAGACTGAACAGTTCCTAATAATCGGGGTCAAGGGTTAGGGCACAACTTGGGAAAAGCTCTTGCCTCTGGCATTCATAAAGCCCTGGCTTCAATCCCTGGTATGAAAAATCCTATTTTCAATAAAAAATCCCTATCGTCAAAACAAATTCAGTTGATGGATGCTGTGGGAGGGGGAAGTCAGCTTTCCCCAGGGCTGTGGCTCCATGGGTGTTGCCCACATTCCAGGAGATGGTCTTATACCCATGCCCACAGGGGTAAGGGTAGAGCTAGTTCAGCTTAGTGGGTTATTTGGGGAACTGGATGAGGTGACGTTGGGAGCGGGATACTGGGGTTTAGGGAGGAGTTAAAGAGGGCGTGAGTGACAGATACCATCAAAAGACACTGAATATACAAATATCAGTGCTCTCATGACCACCTGAGCTCAAACAGTGTAGCAACCCACTCATCTCCGAGAGAGGCCTGTGTGGAGACTGGCTGTCAGTCAGCAGTGTTTCGGAGCCAGCTGGCTGCTGTTTTCGAAATTAGTAGCCATCTTAAATGTAGCGCTGACACAAGCTCGTGGCAGAAAAGGACTTGCCTCTTCTTCATACACCTGTGGCTTGTTTGCATGGTCACAGTGGATGTCCCTAAACGATGGAGAGACGCTGGGTGAATGCTGAGACCAAAGACATTCAATCCCTGGGTTGGTTCAGCCCTGACCAGGCTGCAGACCTGGTTGGGTGTCTGGAGTCCCTGTTGGCTGGGATTTTAAAAAGTTTTGTTTTAGTTGTATGTGTATTTTTTTTTTTATCTTATGTGTATTTGTGTTGTGCCTGTCTGTGCCGCACGCATGCCCAGTGCTCACAGAGGCCAGAAGAGGGTGTTGGATTCCCTGGAGAAGGAGTTATAGGTGGCTGTTAGGCGCCATGCAGGAGGTGGGTCCTCTGGAAGTAGCAAGCAGGACTTTTCACCTCTGAGCCATCTCCAGGCCCTCGTTTCCTAGAGCTTTAAGGCTTTAATTGCTAGGTAGTGGCGAGAACTGGGGCATCCAGGAGGGACCTGGCTCTTTGCTGGCTGGTATGGAAGTACGGAAACACAGTGTGAATGAGATGAGTAGGCGCTCCAGAAGCACGATGAGTCAACTCCACCGAGGTCACCTTTCTGGCAGGGTTCCCCAAGCTACCTGCCAAGTCTGCTGAGGCACGCGGCTAATTAAACTCCGGTCGAGGAGGCATGCTGCTTTACTCCAACACCGACGCTAGAGGGCAGTAGCTGCCTGTAACACGCAAGGCGGCTTCTCCAGGCTTGGTTAGCTTGGTTACCACGTGCCCCAGTCTCTAGCCCGTGGAAGAAGACAGCTTTTGGGGAAATGCTTGTTTCCCACTCTGTTGTTTAGGAAGCATGTGAGTGTAGAGATGATTCCAGAAGACATTTTCGAAGGACTTTGGAGTTCCTTCAGACTCATTATCATGTTAAGTCTGAAATTCGGGAATTTCTTTGTCTCTGGGGGAATTCTAGAAGTGTGGACATGCCCTGCCACATCCTAGTAGACAGCTGAGTTTCAACCCAGGCATATCAGATCTTCGCTGTTTCTTGTCCTTGCTTCATTTCGTATAGTGAAAACCTCTGGGTGTGTTTGGAAATTCACGAGGATAATGTGTTTAGAGAAGAAGATCTCGCCTCTTCCACATATGGAGGTAATCTTGACATCAGCTGTATTAAAAACCAGACAGAGCCGCTGACCTCGCTCAGGTCACGGAAATGGGCGTTTTTTTCTCCACAGCAGAAGCTCCTCCTGGGAGCCCTGGAGTCTCTTGGGTGTGCTTGTATAATCTAGAGAAAGGCTTTGAGGTCTCGGGATGGTTGCTTGATCTCATTTGCTTCATATTTAACATAGAAAGGGTTCAGACAGAAAGGGCTGGAAAGTGACCACGGGGTCGAGAACGGTGCCCACCTAAGAACACGTGTGAACGGAAACACAGGCAGAGAATCTTGACTGGCTGCGAGAAATTGCACATGCCATGTTGGCTGTGTGGCATGGTGAGACTCGAGGCTCTGTTTTGCTTACTGCTCACCAGTGGAGGGAGCAAGTGAGCAGCAGGTGAGTTGTGTTTTGCTGAAGGAAACATGGGTTCAGGGTTAATTTACAGGAAAATCAGAGAGAAAATTGAGCTCAGCTTTGAATGAACACTTTGAGATACCAGCAACATGGTAACTGAAATGGGGAAGTTGGAGAGAAGATGGAGTGGAGTGGAGTGGAGTGGAGAGGAGAGGAGAGGCGAGGAGAGAGAGAGAGAGAGAGAGAGAGAGAGAGAGAGAGAGAGAGAGAGAGTGCTTTCCTGAGATTCATTCTCATCTGATGGCCCATGAATATTGCTTAAGCCCTTTGTCAGTTCCTAGGGTATAGTAGAAGAGCCAGGGTACTGAAGAAACCATAATGTTTTCAGAAAAATGGGTGAGGGGACATGGAAATTTTATTAATTCTAGTCCTCTTGTGTTACCTTCGTAACAGTAGCTTGTGTGACAGGATTCTTTGACTTTCAGAGCAGAGATCATAAACGAGCACACTGCATGGGCAAAGAAGGACAGGAAAGGTAATACAACCTTAGATCAGTTGCTGGGCCTCCCAGGATCCTTTACTCATGAGAGAGGAGGCTACAGGTGCGTTGCAGATTCTGAGGCAGCAGTCTTAGCAATGGAGAGAGAGGGAAAGGACTTGAGGGTGCACTTTGATGAGAGGAACCAGAGCTGGCCCAAGGGCACGAGGAAAACACTTATAGGCCGTGAACTGCTGGTTTTGTGTGCCAACTTGACATAAGCTCATCAGAGAGAGGAAGCAGTCTTCGTTGTGGAAATGTCTCCATGAGATCCAACTGCAAGTTATTTTCTCAATTAGTGATCAATGGGGGAGGGCCCAGCCCATGGTGGTGGTGCCATCCCTGGGCTGGTGGTCCTGGGCTCTATAAAAAAGGAGGCTGAGCAAGCCACTGAAAGCAGGCCAGTAAGCAGCAGCCCTCTATGGCCTCTGCATCAGCTCCTGACTCCAGAATCCTGCCCTGTTTGAGTTCCTATCCTGATATCCTTCAGTGATGGGCAGTCATGGGAAACCATAAACAGAATAAACCCTTTCCTCCCCATCTTGCTTTTTGGTCGCAGTGTTTTATTGCAGCAACAGAAACCCTAACTAAGACAGGATAACTATGAGACTCTCAAAATTATTTTTTATTGTTTGAGAATTTCATACTTGTATAGAATATATTTTGGTCAAATACACCCCCATCCCCTGCCTTCTCCTTCACCTGTCCCTGCCCTCCTACATTTCACTCGCACGGATGTTTTTTAAAGATCCATCGAGTCTGTGTGTGCGTGGCTGTGGAGGCTTCTACTGAAGCATGAAGAGCTGATCATGGCCCCCATCCCCAAAGACAACTCACTTTCCCTCTCCAAGAAGCCACTAGCAGTCAACAGCTTCCCATCTAGGGGGTGGGATCTCATGAGTTTCTTTCCAGTCCACGCTGGGATTTTTGACTGGCTTGATTTTGTGCAGGTCTTGTCCATGTAGCCACAGCCACTGTGTGTTCACGTGTGCAATGGCCCTGCTGTGTCGGCCTAACACTGTTTTCCTGCAGACGTTCACTGCTTCTGGCTCATGCCATCTTTCCACCCTCCCTTCTTGATGAGCCTTTCCGGGAAGGGGTATGATATAGACGTCTCATTCATTCATTCATTCATTTATTTATTTATTTATTTATTTATTTGGTTTTTCGAGACAGGGTTTCTCTGTAGCTTTGGTGCTTGTCCTGGAACTAGCTCTTGTAGACCAGGCAGGCCTCGAACTCCCAGAGATCTGCCTCCCTCTGCCTCCCGAGTGCTGGGATTAAAGGCGTGCGCCACCACTGCCCAGCTAGACGTCTCATTTAGAGCTAAACATTCTGCCTTCTCCTGTTTTCTCTCTATTGGTCATTTGTGGGTTTCTGTATACATTTCCATTTACAGCAAAATGAAGCTTCTTGGCGGTGTGGTGGGGGGGCTGTTCACTGGTGTGGGCCCCAGAAAAATTGGCATGGAAGCCCCCTTCCCCAGCCCAGGAATGATCTAGCTATACCATTCTCATGGATAATACCCAAAGAGCTCCATATTTCGCAATAAAAATACAATGTTCATTGCTGTTCTGTTTACAATAGCTAGGAGATGTGATTGGTGTCTACCAACGGATGAGCAGATAAGGAAAATGTGGTATATTACACAATAGAATATTATTCAGCTGTCAAGAAAAGCAAAATGATAGAACTTCCAAGTAAAAGGAGGGATCTGGAAATAATCATTTTGAGTAAGGTCACCAAGACCCAGAAAGCCAAATATTGAGTGTCCTTTCTCATATGTGGATGCTACATTTGAATCTTTAGATAGGCATGTTTAAATCTGAGTACCACGTGGCTCTTAAGGACCCTGAAATCCTACACAGACATACTTCCTGACCATTACTAGCTTGACTTACATTTCCCTTCCAGTTCATGATGGGGCAAAATGATATATATTCAGTAATAACCGTCCTTTAAAATTTGAATTTCAACCTTTTGTTGGTGGGTGGTATGCGGTATGATTAAATTCTTGTTATGTAGGGCATTGGCTGTAAGCTGTAGGTTCTTGTCAGCCACTAAGTGAGGTGCATTAAATGTGTTCTCTCTCTCTCTCTCTCTCTCTCTCTCTCTCTCTCTCTCTCTCTCTCTCTCTGCTGTGTGTGTGTGTGTGTGTGTGTGCGTGCGTGCATGTGTTTGAATGTGGGTACATATATGCCACAGAGTGTGCATAGGGGTCAGATGACAACTCTGTCTTTACAAGTGTTTGGGGGACTGAACTCAGTTGTCCTGTCTGCATCAAGCACTTTTGCCTGCTGAGCCGTCTCGCCAGCCCATCACTGTATCCTCCACGGCAGAGTATAACCCCATCCAGAGCTGAGTGGCCCCTGCATTAGCAGTACCAGTGTGGAGAAAACCCTAAGGACCACGGGAGAAGACCGGATGTGGTCTGGGGTATAGGAGACCTACAAATGTATACACGGAATAGTTACAGGTTGCATGCCACGGTGACGTGACTGGAGGAAAATGAAATCGTCTCACCTGGAAAAGGAGATGTGGAGAAACTGGACAAAATTCAGTGAATTATTTTGTCTCCAAAATTCTGGGCATTGAAGTTTCATTGAGGCAGCAATCAATGGTTCAGAAGCATGGGTCTTCATGCATTAGTCCTTATATATTATATTTTTAAAATCAACCTTGTTTCAAAGACCTTCTGTTTCCTAATCTTGTCAAAGAAATTCCCGCAAGAAGAATAGACTACCAGCAATTTGCATAAGATTGCTTTTGAAATCAATAATGTATTTTTCATCAAGTTCTCCGATCTAATTTACACTGCATATAGGATTTCCCCCCAGGAAACCAAGCCAAAAAGAAAGATGCTAAAGAGAAGAGAGAAAGAAAATGACTAAGATCAGGAGGGCGGAAGGAGACAGAAGGCAAGACAAAAGCTTGGAACAAGGCCAAGTCAGAAGCAGGCAACAGGTGGTTCCCAGGGAAGCAAGAAACAGGTCATCACAAGAGATTCTATAACTACAGAGAGGAAGCGTTTGGAGATCCCAAGTCTTCCAGCAGGGGAAATGAAAAGGTCCAGCATGTGAACCAGAGTCCGGGGCCTGGGGCAGCACTATGCCTACCAATAGGTCAGAGGGGCAGAAGGTGATTCCTGAGGCAGGTGCACGAAAACCATCACAGTACAGTGCCTGGCAAAGATGCTGGAGAGGGTATTTGCATCCTGGGGTCAGAAATGGATAGTCCATTCACTACTATACCCCTACCAAGTGACCGAGCATTCAGGAATGCATCTCCTATCCCCTTAGTTGTTGGTAACATCTGTGGATGCTATGGCCATCAGCTGCACAGGCTTGACAACCTTCTTGCAGTGAAATCCTCTTGCTTCCCGCTACCCTTGAACTCACACACAGGTAAGGAAGGGGATGCCATGTATCCACTGGCTTTTGGTTCCTGGTGGTCCACTCACTCCCACACCTAAGGTCTTAAACTACCCTCCATTTTATATGTAAGCATTCATTAGGATGGCCAATCCTTTGGTCATGCCATGCAATAGTGGCTAGTGAATACACATGGTGTGAGTGTGTGTGTGTGTGTGTGTGTGAGAGAGAGAGAGGAGAGAGAGAGAGAGAGAGAGAGAGAGAGAGAGAGAGAGAGAGAGAGAGAGAGAGAGAGAGTTCAAGGGTAGAGGGAAGCAAGAAGAGAGGTCCTTGGAGGGTGTCTTGAATGTACCATTGCAGAGGCAGATAAGTGAGCACACAGGACCCATGTTGTAAGCAGCGCTTTCTCCACAGAGGGTGGCAAGGGCCTGGAGCAGGGGTCTCCCATTCTGCTCTTCAGAGGTGATGTTTTGTAAAACACAGGCTTGGACTTTCAAGACTCTAAACTTCTACAGGTCAAATTCCTCTTGTCTTCCACATTATTTTATACTTAGTGTGCATGCGTGTGTATATACATGCATATACTTGTGTGTGTGCATGTGCGTGCGTGCGTGTGTGTGTGTGTGTGTATGTGTGTGCATGCTCATGCCAGAGTATTGTGTGACCATCAGAGGACAGCTTGCTGGAGTCATTCTCTCTTCCCACCATGCAGGCTTTGGGGACTGAACTCAGGTTGTCAGGCTTGGCTTCAGCTGTCTTTCCCATTGAGCCATGTCACAGGCCTTCCTCTTGTCTTAAGACAAGGAATTTCCAGTCTGGCTCAGTCTCTGGCCCCTGAATGTGGACCTGGCCATTCTTGCTTCTCCCAAGCCAATCTCTTGGGGTCTCTCCTCTCTAACTCAGGTGTGGCCTAACTAGCACCTTCTGTGGGATTCTTATCTCTTCTCATTGAAATTCAGCTCCTGGTCAAATAATGGGGCCCCCAGATTACAGAATGCAGGTATTTGCAGCCAGGAAATTCAATTACCGTGTTGAAAGCACTAATTACCTGCCTTGAAAGCCAACGTGATCCGCCAAGAATAGTTATTACTGCCAGGAAAGGGAAAACAATCAGGGGAGCGCGCACGTCTTTGAGGCCACCTTCAATTTCCAGTTTCCGCTGCAGCACAGAGGGAGGCTGTATGAATTCCTCATTCTCAACCCAAAGGAAGCCTTCAACTGCAAACAACCGGCCTCCCATGGATGGTGTCTACCTTCAGTGTGAATACTAATTAGGTATAGTGACAGAAATACAACATGGGCGGGGGGGGGGGGGGGGGGGGGGGGGGGGGGGGGGGGGGGGGGGGGGGGGGGGGGGGGGGGGTTCATACAACTTTAGTGTCTGTTATTTTCAGCTCACTTGAAGTACAAAAGTCATTGTTGGAGGTGTGGCTGGTGGGTGAAACTTGTGCCTCTCTCTCTCTCTCTCACTCTCTCTCTGTCTCTCTGTAGCATAGTGACTTTCAAGATTACTATGACTACGTCACATAACTCCCTTGGCACTTGAACAGCCTGTAAAGGCCACAGCAGGGGGAGGAGCTTGACAAATCAGAGACACGAAATCAGAAGGGGTTACAAATTCCCAATTTGGAACACTGTATTTCCTTAAATACCTCTACCATCTGGACCCATTCTCTGGGAAGATGCTGTACTCCAGATGCGATTTTGTCCAACAAAGCAGAGTTATCTTTAGTCAAGTAAGATTAAAGGGACCATGGCTGAATGGAACTATTTAAAAGAAAGCCAGGACCCTGCTCTACAGTGGTGTTTCATTTAGTGGGCACGGTGGGGGCTCCGGGCCACAGAAATAGGCTGTACCTTCAATGGGAGTGCTCCTTGTTGAAGTAGGGCAGATGAGCGGACAGGGAAGGTTCCCTTTATCATCGTCCCTTACTCGTTCTGGAAGGCTGAACCTGCCACATCCCCTCCAGGTCCACTTGGGCCTCATTCAGGCCACAAGGTTTTTTGATAGATTCAGGACCACCATGCCTACGCTTATTATTTTCTGATTTCATATTCTCCTTTCTCTTCTAACACCAGCCTAGATCAGGAGAAACCTGGCAAAAGGAGAGAAAAGAAATAACTGAAAGTTATGGCCCTATACCTCAAGATCCAAATAATTTATAAATTTCACTACTTATAGGCTTATGTTACTTTTTTAATTCATTATTTTCCCCTTTCTACTGGTCCTTCTTTCCCAACTTACCTGGGTCCTCTTATTTTTCTGCTCAAGAAGAGCGTAGCTGGAGGGAAACACCCATTCAGGACAGTTCACATCACCTGTGCAGTGCCCTGACTTTTCCTTACCATGCAACCGGGGAACTCCTGCCACCAGGCTCTGTTAGCAGAGTCTCTAGGGTCCCGTCTGCTCCGACCAGGGGAGCCGCTCTGCTCCTCCGCTCTGCTGTGGCTGGCTGTGAAGGTTGTGTGTTTGAAATTCTCCCTATGTTCTGTATTCTCATCCGTGTGTCTGGTTCTCGGGTTTCATTGTTCCTCGGGCAGTATTGTTTTTCCTTGAGTGCATTTGTCTCGATTCATCCATTGTGTTTTCTCGTTGTGTTGTTTGGTCTCATCTGGATCATCTCTTCGTAGTAAAGGAGAAATTCCTCCGTTCTGTTGGCTGAGGGGAACTGTATTGCCCAAGGTTGTACATCTCTGCCGGGGCAGGCGCACCCAACTCTGTTGACACTGGAAACAGGACAGCCTGGGCTCTCACCCCAGACTTCTTATAGAATCAGCACAGGGTAGCCCAACAGTCCCTTCCCCTGCCCAATTCTGTTTCCTTTCCCTCCACGGGGAAGATCCCAAGTGCTTCCTAATAAGCATCCTGCAAACTACGGCAGCTTCCTGCGGAGCAGAGGAGTTGGGTCATTTCCAGCTTTCAGTCTTTTCCACTATCGTTGCCACGCACACTCTTCTAGTTCTTTTGAATGGGCATCTGCATCTCGGGGTAGGGCTCTATAGCCCAGAGTGGAACTGCTGGAGTTTAGAATTAGCAAGCACTAAAGTTTAACAGACACTGTTCAGAAAGTTTCCAGAGGAGTTTGTAGCAATTGTTATCTTACCAGCAGTCTGGTTGCTTTACGTCCTCACCAAGGCTTGGTATTGCTCCTCCGTATATTTTAGCTATTGTGGTAGGCACAGTGCTTTGCATGTAAAATGTGCCCCATGGGCTCACATGTCTTGCGAGGTTATGGAACCTTGAGGTTGGGCCCAGTTAGAGGAGGTGGGACACTAGTGGCTAGACCTTAGGGGAACGTGCCAGCTGTTCCTGTTTCCTGCTCTGGGAGAGGTGAATAAGCCCCATAACCAGCTCGTCCAGACATAAGCTATTATTCCCACCTCCTTACATTATCAGATACCTGGTCACAGGAAAGGGAAAAATGACTTTCGGGAATATCATTCATTTCAACATGACATTTAATTGGCTTTTCTATTCCAGCCCAAATACATTTAAAGCATTTCTCTTGGACTCTGAGGAAGACACACTTTGGTTTTAAGACTTAGTTTTGTGAGGAAGCAACTTTAGAAAAATTAAGAGGAAGTTATAGCAATTTTCCCACATGTAACCCACAGAGACAGTCTCCCCTGGAGTGGCACTTTGGTGAATTTACACTGACACACGTTTGTCAACCCAAGTCTGCAGTTTGCATCCACGCCGCTCTTGGAGTTGGACAGTTGATGGCTTTTCACTAATGTACACTGACACATATCCATCATTAGGGAACCACGGGGGCATTTCCAACCTGCTAGACATCCCCTGTGCTATGGGCGCTCTGCATAATGATCTTATTTGCCTTCTTCCAGGGAGGCAACAGATGTTCCTGGGGACAGACATTTACTAACTTTAGTGCCTTTCAATCTGTCGAATGTAGTGAGGACTGACATTGTTTCCTGTGGGCTGGGACTATCACTGGGCTCATTCAATTGCCATGGTACTCCAGAGGAGTCAGAGGTGGTAGAAACTTAACGGGAACCCCCAGGGCAAGCTACCACAGGACAAGGGATGTGTGGTGAGTAGCAGAAAAGGATTTGGAGCCAGGAAAGCGGGTGACGACCCCTGCGGAAATCAGATGTAGCAGCTGACGATCAGGGGTGAGGCACAAAAGAGGATACATGCTTGAATTAAAAACCAATATGAGTCTAAGTCGATGGTTGTCTAGTGGGGTAGCCTTGAACTAATGACCTTGGGCCTCAGTTTCTACATCTATACATGAACAGGTCTGGAGTAAAAACCTCATTTATTTATTTATTTATTTATTTATTTATTTATTTATTTATTATTTGTCATGGTAACAAGATGGATGGCAAACATTTATGCAAGGCTAGCGACCAGACATCAACTTCTGGTGCTAGCATGGAACTGTAAGAATCCACTCACCAGAGAGCACAAGCAAGGAACTTAGGACTGGGAGGGGTGCACCCATACACTGAGACAATGGGGATCGGGAACTCACCAAGGCCAGCTGGCCTGGGTCTGAAAAAGCCTGGGTCAAAACTGGTCTCGCTGAACATAGCGGACAAGGAGGACTACTGAGACCTCAAGAACAATGGCAACGGGTTTTTGATTCTACTGGACCTAGTGGTTTTGTGGGAGCCTAGGCAGTTTCGTGGATGCTCACCTTACTAGACCTGGATGGAGGTGGGTGGTCCTTGGACTTCCCACAGGGCAGAGAACCCTGATTGCTTTTTGGGCTGACGAGGGAGGGGGGCTTGGGTGGGGGAGGGGGAGGGAAAGGGGAGGCGGCGGTGGGGAAGAGACAGAAATGTTTAATAAATAAATAAATAAATTAAAAAAAAAAAAAGAATCCACTCACCAGGGAGAAAATCTCCTGGAAGCCAACGGAAGAGGTCTTGATGGTCAACAAGTGTATAAAGCTACTCAGGAGATCTATGGACATTGACTAGGAAAAGGGGTGTGTTTGCTTATTCCCTTCCTGTGAAGAGAGCTCTCTCCTTCAGCATATGTGCTGACCAAATTCACTCCGCTTCTGAAAGCTGCAGCCAAGAACCCAGGAGTCCCTGTCTTTTTGTTCACAGCCAGAGACATTTTTTTTTAAGGAGGAGCAGACACCAGCATTCTTCTTGTTCCTATCCATTTGCCATTAGGGTGAGTTCCGGTGAGAGGCTTCCTTCTGCTCAGCCTGCACTGTGGACTAGGGCAGGCTGAGGATATCGGAGCCCCCTATGCACCCTTTTGTTCCAGCCTGGAAGCCATGGGTCCGTTTCAGCAGGCAAGCCACAAAGACCCCAAGCTTTAGTACCCTTCTCACTGAATGTCCGTTCTAGAGCAGAGAAAAGATGACGACATTCTCACCTCACCTCCAGAGCTATGTCACAGAGAGTTTGCAAAGCTGTTCACAAAGGAGGGAGATACCCCTACTCTCTTCCCCAAGCAGCTGATGTCGTTTGAAGTGTGATGTTCAAACCCAAGGACCTTCACAGATGCTGTGAAGGAGATGCTGTGGGAAGAGATAGTTGACACACAGACTTCATGGTAGCATAGTTCACACTATTGGCTGGCCAGTTTGCTCACAACTGGAACTGGAGATCCCCCTTGGGGCCAAAACAAATCTCTGACATGAACATCAGGAATCCGGCTGGATTATGTCTGAGTACATTTCTACCTCGGGGGACTGTTGAAGGCAATGGAATTAACTAGAGTCTTCTAGTAGAGCTGGACTTCTAGGAGAGGTAAGGGAAGGAAAGCAAGCCTTGTGAGATCCTCTACTGGTGACTATGTCACACCCAAGCCTAAAGCTCTCTAGGGAACAGCATCAGGTATTACACTCACGTTAAATCCAGCAGCAACCGAACAACAAAAAATAAGAGAATAACAAAAACGAGCTTTTCAGGGACACTGGTATCCAGAGCTGTTATGATCCACCATAGAAAAGATTTAGTTTCCACAAGGAAATTAGACGCTACATAAAGAAACATTCCCTACATGGCAGTTTAGATAAGCTATTTTCCCATAAAAGTAATGGCTAGAAAATTATATGTTGTTTCTGTAAATCATTTCGTGTAGTATGTTAGATTTATTAATACTGTCTGCTTGATTCCAAGAAGCTGGGTACAAGCCACGTTTTCCAATGGGCAGTTAAATTAAAGGGACACATTTGTGTTATAAACTAGCACCATTTAGAGAGGCTTTTCACTTCTGAAAACAAATACAGTCTCCAATAAAAGAGCCCAGGAAAATATTTATCCATGTGCTGGATGTCAGAGAGCTGGCAAAACTGCTTGTGAGAGAGATCAGATGCTGTAGATACGTGTTTTAAGTATTTATAATCAAATTTGTATTAGTCTCATAGCCTTATTATTTTTAGGGTAGGGACTAGTCTAGTTCAGAGGGAGGGTCTTCATAGTAAAAGAGAAAGGATGCCAAAGATGAACATGTTGAATATTTTTTATTTGATCATAATTTTCCACATATCAAGGGTGCACTAGGTGGGCCTCTCCCATTGAGATTCACCAGATCCCAGCCCGCTCCCTATGAGGGACTCTCAAGCTATCACGGCTGAGGGACCCAGACCTGTCCCTTCCTAGAGACGGACCAGCTCCCCACCCCCACCCCCCACCCCAGTTGCATGACTGGGACCCACCAGTTGCCCCCTCTCGCCTTGAGACTCAGGACCAGTCTACACTGCCAGGGAAAGTTTGTTTCAAGTGTGAATGGGAAAGCTTTAGATTCTGTGCGAGTATGGCTCAGGGGAGCATAAGACCTGGGGTTTTATTCTGGGTCTGGGCTTAAATTCTGACTCACTGATTCCATTGATGTTGTCCGTAATGATGATAACAGCCAACCGCAACATTTCAATGATATAACGTTATAGTTTCGATGGGTATTTAGTTGATCTCGTAAAAATAGGGCATGCATAAGAGTTCCTTTTTCAACTTGGCATCGGCATAACTATAACATCTGGGAAGAGAGAACATTAGTTGGGAAAATACTTCCATAACAGTAGTTCTCAACCTGCGTGTCTCAACCTTTCCCAGGGGTCACCTAAGGCCATTGGAAAACACAGATATTTATATTATGATTCATAACATTAGACAGATCACATTTATGAAGTGGCAGTGAAAATAATTTTATGGTTTGGGGGGTCATGACAACATGAGGAACTGTATTAAAGGGGAGCATCACTCGGAAGGTTCTGAACCACTGCTTTATAAGATTGGTCTATAGGCAAAGTCTGTGGGGAATTGTCTTGATTAGTGATTGATGTGGGAGGACCCAGCCCTTTGGGAACAATGCCACCCCTGGTTCTGAACTGTCTAAGAAAGAAAACTGAGCAAGTCATGAGGAACAAGGAAGTCAGCAACTTTCTTCATGGCCTCTACATCAGTTCCTGCCTCCAGGTTCCAGTTCTGCTTGCTTTCCTGCTTTGACTTCCTTCAACGATGGGCTGTGCTTTAGAAGCGTAAGCCAAATAAACCCTTGGTTCCCCAGCTTGCTTGGATCGTGTTGTTTCATCTTAAGAATAGAAACCTAAGACATAGGGGGTAGAGAGTAGTTGCCAGGCTTGAGGGAGCATGGAAAGGGAGGTTGCCCACAGAGAACAAAGTCAAGTAGACCAGCTAAGTTCTGAAGTTCCGTTACGTGGTAGGCTAGGCTGACTGCAGCCCGCAACTGTGCTCCGTGCTTTCAAAACAGCTCCAAGAGAGGGCTTTGTGATTCTTTCACAAAGACTGATAAATATTTGAGTTGATTTGTCAGTTACCATGATTCTCTCATTACACAATAGTTTTGTAGATGAAACATGGCATTGTTCCCAGTAAACTAGTTAACTATGTGTCAATTAAAAACAGAAGTTAGCTCCCCAAACACGCTAATATTTAGTTCAGCTCACATGTCTGTGGGACAGCATGAGACCGGGGGAATGTGGGATGGGCGTTGGGGATAGGATTAGCTGCATTTGACTTAGAGGGGGTGGATCTAATTCATGCCCCCCCCCCCCGAATACTAGACTAGTGAAGGCAGAAGGGCGAGGTTGTAGGTCTACCAGGAAAAGTACATTCCACACCTCTGCTGGCTTTTGAGCTGCTAATATCCTAGAAGCCCAAAAAGCCTTCTAGTTGAGCTCAGGAGCCTGTGGATTGTGTTTTCTCACGAGGAGGTTAGAAAAGGTTATGGGTGTGCAATCCTATTGCTGGAGAAAGAGTTAAGACCCGGGACCATAGCTTGATTTATTGTTGCCATCTGTCAGCAATTTCCTTTGTGTCATATGAGGAAGGAGAGAGAGAGAGAGAGAGAGAGAGAGAGAGAGAGAGAGAGAGAGAGAGAGAGAGAGCACGAGCTGTCCACCTTGTAATTTTGTCCTGCGAGCTAATTGTACTATTGTAGGTACTTTCCTTGACATCTCAGATATAAGCACTGGCTATTAACTTCCTTCCTTTATAAAAGCTATCATGGATAATATGGTTCTCTGATGCTCAAACTCTTAAATGATATCATTAAATTGATAAAATAAAAGGTACACAACAACTTAAATAGCTCTTTTCTCCAGTACACTAGTACATAATGGAATTCTACTCGTTGTGCCTAGATGTTCCCATTAGGGATTCAATTAGTTCTAGTTTCACAGATATCTTTGCAAACATGGGTAAGTGAGTGAAACAATCTTGGATCTTGATATTTAAATATTTCTCACATCAAAACATCATCTGCATTCTTTTCTCCTTCATGCGTCGTGGTTGTGAGCCAGTTGGCCACTTCACGGGACCACAGTGAGGTTTTCCAGGTTCATGGAGAGGTTCTGAAGCCTGCAGACTGAGCATCCATTATCTGAGCTGGTGTCCTGCTGGTTTCTGAGGGTTGGCACCTGCTGAGTGATGACAGGGAAGGTCCTGAAGCATGGGGACTCTCAAGCACCCACAAATCCTCTCTTCTCTGAGAAGTCAAGCAAGTGCATGAGAAAAGCAATAAAGGACTCTGTGCTATATTAGCGTCACTGCTGCTGCGGGAGGAAAACAGGGCCATCTGCTCTGTCAGCGACAGTCACACCCTGCACCAGGCTCCGACCCCACTGCCCCAACTTTGTGATCTGAAATAAATTTAGCCAGGCATAGAACTGAAACTGAGGCTTAGAGAACCTGATTGTGCTGTTTGAGTCCATTTGCTAACATGTAACTCGTACATGAAGAGAACTTAGAGCCACTTTAATGAGGATCCAACCAGTCAAGGAAGTCTGTGCTGGATGAGCTCTGGTATCTAGGCAGCTTTAATCCACGGCCTTAGAGAGGCTAAGTAACCCTAAAGGGGGACAGAGATGCATGGATTTCTCTGAGAAAGGAAATAGATCTGGGTAGACTGGGGGGACAGGCAGGGATGGGAACATGAGGGATTGGGTTGGGAGGGTGGGTGGAGGGGAAGAGTAAGGGGGGTGTTTGGGGGTCAGGTAGAAACCTGGTACAAGAGAAGCCCTCATTTATCCATAAGGATGACCCCAGTTAACTCTGAACAATAGTAGTTAAGTAACTTGAACTGGCCAGCTCCTGTGATCAGATTGGTAACTACTCCGATTGTTGTCAGAGAGTCTTCATCCAGTGGCTGATGAGCTAGGGGAATCCCATTGAAGAGAGGGAAGAAGGATTGTTTGAGCAGAGTTGTGTGTGTGTGGGAAGTGGGAGGAGGTGATGGGGTGGTGGTGGGTGGGGGTGGGGATGTGTCAAGGTCATTACAAGGAAATGTACAGAAACAACTAACCAGGGCTCCAAGGGACTCACAGACTCTGTACCTGTAGCTAGGGAGCCTGCATGGGACTGACCTAGGTAGGCCATCTACGTATGTATGACAGTTGTGTAGTTTGATCTACTTGTGGGGCTCCTAAAAGTGGGAATAGGGGCTGTCCCTAAGGCTTTGGCTGGCTTCCAGGAACATATTCCTCACACTGGGCTGCCTTGCCTAGCCTTAATACAGGAGAAGAGCTTAGTTAGTCCTACCCCAACTTGATATGCCATCCTTTGTCAACACACATAAGAAGCCTGCCCCTATCTGAGCAGAGACAGAGGAGGAGTGGACTGGGGGCAGCTGGGAGGGGTAGGTGGGAGAAGGGAATAGGAGGCGAGGAGGGAGGAAAAGTGCTTGGCGTAGTCCGTGACAGAGAGCATTATGTAAGTGGAGCTTTCATTATTTTAAGACCTCAGTGAACGTGGAGAAAATGAGACGGCACAATGAACGTTGCAGCGTATTGAACTGTACATTGTTATAGCTATTGTTACTGATGCCGGTGCTAACCTCCCTCCATAGCTCCCGCTGTGTAAAATGCCTGGGTGATAATGATGAAGTTCTTAAAGGTAGATAAAACCCTAGCCTGTGTTTTCTCTTCCTGGGTTTGAAGTCTTCTGTGTAAAAGATGCTTTAAGAAATGTTGCTTTCTCATGTGTGTGTGCTTCTACATCTTCACACCACAGAACAATTTTGCCTAAAAACAGCTATAGAAATTTTTTCTGAAGCTTGGAATTTCAGATGAGGCCCATCACTGCTAATATTTTCAACTCTTCTGAAATAATACTAATGAAGAATCATCCCTCCTCACTCCTGAGAGATGTGACCATACTTATTAATACCCCTGTATATCAGAAATTTATAGTGTCACTGGAAACATTATCCCCAATAAAAACATATTAATAGTTACCATTTATTGACCATCTAGAATGCACCAGACATTTGGAAAATAAATCATTTCAAACTTCTATTATGGAATACGATGATTATCTCTGATTTCAGGAGAGCAGGCTACAGTTCGGGTCTGAAGACCTCTGGATGTCACTTTGTGAAATTGTGATGGGTGAATTTGGCATTCTTTGCAGCACTTAAGGGGATTAGGTAAGAAGAAGGAAAAGAATCAGTCATTCAAAGGGGATACATTCCTGTTAAAATTGAGAAAATGCTTCCTAGGAGTTTCTTATCTAAGTCTTGATATATATAACCTGGGCCAGCCTCTCCTCACGTGTGCTCCTCAGGCATCAGGGCTGTGTGAACTCCTGTGGCTCCTCTGGTTTTCTGCATTTTCTGCTATCTATCTTCCCTCCACGTGGGCTCCTTTGCATGGTTGACTTGCATCTGCCTTCTCCCATCAATCCCCCCCTCCCCGCACACCTTTGGACAGGATCAGCCACTGCTTTTTTTTTTTTTTTTTTTTTTTTTTTGACTCCACGGAGTGTTATTCCACACTCATTCCCCGCAGTTAGCACACGGAGTTCTAACGGCTCAGTAGGAAATGGAATGACAGAGCAAGGGCAGCCCCTCTTTCAGATGAGTGTTAATACAGTCTCGGCTTGTTCTGATAATTCTACTTGTTCTACTTTATGCGACTGTGTGTGCGTGCTCCTATGTTAGTTCACGTGCATCACATCAGTGCAGGAGCCAAGGAAACTAGAAGGGGATGTTGGGTTCCCTGGAACTGGCATTACAGACACTTGTGAGATGCCACGTGGGCACTGGGAACTGAACCCAATACTCAGCAAGAGCAATGAACACTCTTTTTGGGGGGTGGTTTTTCGAGACAGGGTATCTCTAGGTAGCTTTGGAGCCTGTTCTGGAACTCGCTTTGTAGATTCAGGCTGAACTTGAACTCACAGAGATCCACCTGCCTCTGCCCCCCCCCATCCCCCCAGTGCTGGGATTAAAGGCGTGCTCCACCACCGCCTGCGCAGTGAGCTCTCTTAACCACTGTCAGGTGAGGTGAAGAGAGGACGTGCACTGTCTTATCTTTAAAGCAATTGATCCTCTCTTGCTTGCCATGCTGGGGATTGACCATAGGGCCTTCCACATGAGAGCCAAGCACTAAAACCCCGAGCTATACCACTCCACCCCAAGAACCCTATAGGATGCCGGAAGGCAAAAGGTAGTTTGTGCCCCCCCCCCACTTAAATGCATGCTAATTCGCAAGCCGCCCCTATTCTCCCCACTTCAACAGCTTCATCAATAAAGTCACATCGTGACTTCTCCCCAAACTGATTGAAGTAAACATCAAAATAATCTCTTGATGTGTCTTTGCATTAGAAGAAAACGCCGACCACCGACATCTCAGCGTCTCCCGTGTCTTTCCATCTAAGGCTTGCTTTACACAGAGCATCTACCTCTCTTTCCTTACTCTGTGGGGAATTCTGCGTTTTCACGCCTTACAGAGGACAGTTAAAGGAAATCAATTACGGTCAGACCTGTGAAGGGAGCGCGTCGACAGAGGGGGGATAAATGAGCAGGGATGTTTGTCATCATGGAAGCTCAGCGGCTGCCATTGCCTAAATCACCTTTCTCAGGAATGAGACTGACAGCCGCAAGCAACCTGGGAGGACGTGGTGAGGGAAAGGGTTCGTGCTTCAGCGTGCTCTCCGGCTTCATCTCCCGCCAGCTGGTATAGGGCTCAGGTGTTCAGTCAGGTGAGACAGAGAAGCGGAGTGCACCCACTGAGGCAGACAGGCTGCCTTGTCTTCCCCTAGCAAACCGAAGTCTAAAGCCGTATCACCACTAGTCACAGTGCTCAACAGAACTGTGATCTGCATGGCTAGCCTTCCTGAGTGTTTTTAGGAATAAGATAGAAACCATTAAATGCAGATTGCGACTCACTGCTTCTAGGAAGGGTCTGTTCAGGCAGTATGTAACAGTGCTGTAGGACAATGAAGAAAGCAGCCATTGGACTTTGGGCCCATACGGGGAACTGCATCACCATCCTGAAAGTTCCAAGCCGGGCCATGTAGCATCTTCATCCCTGTCTACATCTCCAGGCCCATCTTCTTCTTGCTACATAAAAATGGAGGGAGTAGGTCTTAAGACTTCTCAAGGACATCTAAAAGGCATCTTTGTCTTTGCCTATGTATTTGTGGAGGTACACATGTGTGTCAATGCCTCTGTGTGTGTGTGTGTGTGTGTAAACCAGAGGACCTCAGGTATTTCTCAGGTGCCAGTCACCTTGGTTTTCTAAACAGGATCTCTCATGAGCCTGAAATTTGCCAAGCAGATGAGTCTGGCAGGCCAGTGAGCACTAGGAACCCACCTATTTCCTTGTCTCTAGCACTGGGATTACAAGTGTGTACCAACACACCCGCCTTTTTAATTGAGTTTCTGGGGATTGAACACAGAGCCACATGTTTACCTAACAAGCTCTTTATCAGCTGAGCTATTGCCCTACCCTTGCCCATGCCTGCCTTTTACAGGGTGGGTGCTAGATTAAGGACCTAGGGGCTCATGCGTTTTAGGCAGCCACTTTAGAAAACTTAGTTATATGCCCAGATCTCTTTCTTCGCTCATTCATTCATTCATTCCTTCATTCATTTTTAATGTTTTTTTTTGTTGTTCAATATATTTTGGTCATGTTCTTTCCCTTTGTTTACTTCTCCTATTTTCCCACCTTCCTCCCCACCCAACTTCATATTCTTTCTCTCTCAAAAACACAAACAAAAAACCAAACAAGCCCAAACACAAACCAAAACCCAAATCAAACCAAACCAACCAACCAACCAGCCAACAAACCAAGCAACCTAAAAGCAATCCACTAATCAAATCAAAACAAACATGGTGTTCATTTTTTGTTAGCCAACTATTCCAAAACATGCAGCCTGCGTTGGGGTGTGGTTAATATAACCAGAGTCACTCTACTGAAGAAAGCTGATGTTCTCTTTCCCAGAAGGTATCAGTTACAAATAGCTTCTTGGTTAGGGTTGGGTCTTAGAGTCAACTGTACATGTCCCCTTCTCCATGCTGGGATTTTTGTCTTGTTTGATCTTGTTAGCTCTTCTGCACATTGTCACAATTTCTCTGAGATCTAAGCCTCTTTGAATACACTTTTTATTTTGAGGATGGGTTTCAGGAAGTTCAAGGTTGACCTTGAACTCACTCTGAAAATCAAAAGGACTTGAACTTTCCAACCTCCCATCTCAACCTTCAGTGTAGCACAGACTACATGCTTGCACCACCAGGCTAGCTCCACCCCTTCTTTCTCACTGAAGTTGCTGGTTGTATGCTGCCTGCTCCCTTGTAATGGAAGAGGTCTTGAATCTGTAGTAAATAGTGAAGGCTGATAGTTTCAGGATATTTGATCACACTCTGAATCCCGAGATTGCATTATTTACTGGACAAACCTGTTTCTAGTTGTAGTGTGACTCAGCCCTAGCACACCACACACCTTTAACCCAAGAGCTTTCTGCTTGAATACTGTAAACAGTATAAAATAAAATCAACCATAGTCAAGAGGTGGAGCAGGCAACCAATTGAAAAGAAAAAAAAATAGAGTGTAAGAGGAAATCAGGAGAGAGAGAGAGAGAGAGAGAGAGAGAGAGAGAGAGAGAGAGAGAGAGAGAGCACAAAAGGGAGGGACAACAGGTTGGAGTAGTTTTTGTTTGAGAAAGCTCTCTTTCTGGGATGACAGAAAGAGGTGTAGTAGCTGGGATCTGAGCTAGCAGGATTTTACTCCCATATCCGGCTCCTGAGTCTTTATTGATAAAATAAAATGATAGATACTTAGTTAAAAACAACATTTGATACATTTTTTTCTTATACCAGAGCCAGGATCTCATAGCTGATATGTGGGATTACTTGTCTCTTCATTAATGCCTCTTCATCCTGATGTTGGGCTTTATGATTCAGCCTTTGACCTCTTCAAGAGTTTTCCTTTCTTTCTGAGAACTGAACATTTTTAAATTATTATTTCTTAATAAATAGTATAAAGGTTGGTGATTTTCATTTGTCGTTTTTAAAGTTGACGTTTCGTTAGAGGGTTCTGAGCGTAGCTGCAGTTACACCTAAGTGAATGATGACCCTTCAGTAGTTAATCATTGGACATGGTATTGTTTAGAATCACTTAGGTACAAGCAGAAGAAAATAACACTAGTAAATTTTATGTCATATGTTAATTTATGGTTCTGATATGTATCATAAAATCCAAGAACACAAATACGACCAGGTCTCAGGACCCTCGAGGTCAAGAACTTAGCTCTCAGGGTTGACTGTATTTCTTTTATCTGCAATTCTCCCCGCATACTGGCTCCTTTTTTCTCATATCTATGTGTAAGATTTATTTCATGCTCAATCCATGCCACAGAAGATAGGACTATAAATATGTCCTGAGCTCCCAATCAAACAGTAAGCATTTAAAGGCTGATTTTCTGGATCGAGGTCCAAGACTGTCATGACAGCACTTTGATTGGCCTACCATGAATAGTAGCCTAGCTAACAGGGCTTTCATTGCATCAATCTGGATTAAGGGACTGGATATGACAGGAAGGCATTGGAGGAAAGCCGTGGGGTCTGAAGATGAAAAATAGACATGAAAAGTAAGAAATGTGTTCATATAGTTAGAAGCCATTTCCTAAGCAACCATTGATTTTGTTACTTTTAGTAAGTTAAGTCAATTCATTTTTAATTAATTAATTGTATGTATCTGTTTGTTTTGTTTTCATGTGTGTCTGTACACCATGTGCATTTCTGGTACCCTCGGATTCCCTGGGTCTGGATTTATAAATAACTTTGGTCTGGGTGGGGATGCTGGGGATGGAACCCTGGTCCTCTGAAAGAGCAGGCAGTTCTCTTAACCATAGAGCCTTCTCTCTATCCTCAAGTCAATTCATTTTTGCAGGAAGTAAGTTGTTGTAGATATTTAATCTATGAGCTGTTAGCTTCTATTAATTGAATTTAGTTACTTAGAGAAATCAATTCTTTCCTCAGACAACCATTCACTGAAAAATATCTATTTACATCGATTTTTTTCATAAGCACATACAAGGATGAACACATTTGAGCTATCTCTCTCTCTCTCTCCATCTCCCCCCTCACTCCCTGTGTGTGCATATGTGTGTCTACTCTTCCAGGTCTCAAAACTATCACATGAGAAAACTGAGCGTGTAAACTTGCCCAAAGAGTTTGAAAAACTGTCCAAGGTCAAGACATAATAAATTCTGGACCTTATATTAAAGAAATGGAGTTGTTGGGGAGAGATGTATTTAAATTAAGTATGTCAACTAATAACATATTACATAATGTGATATAATGTCCTTGCATTTGGAGGAAGTTTAATGACCACATAAACTAATTTCATAGAAAGTATATATTAACATAGACAGTTACTACTGTTTCACTATCAGAGAAAATTATTTTAAATGTTCCCAATAACTTTATGTGGTAGTCTGTTTAGAAGTAACTATACAAAGATAGCGAGAAACAAGAAAATTCAGAGGGGAGTCAGATGTAAGGGGACAAACTTCCTCAGGATGGTACCAGAGGACAGATCCAGCAAGGATTGGCTTCTGATTTTGTTCCACTGGGAAATTCTGCTGACTCTTAATTCAGCCCGTATTCGAGCAATGTGTCCCTCAGAGCAGTGACATACCAAAGTGTGGTCTCTGGATTTGCAGCAACAGCATCCTCTGAGGTATCCTGCCTGAGGCAGAGGTGAAGCAATATACAGTGGCAACTGCTGCGCATCTGTCACACTGTCACCAGGAATGCCACCTTGTTTTCAGTGCACCACTATATGAAACACTGGGAGAAAGTGACCCTGCTGGCTAGAAAGACCTTATATACATGCAGTGTTTCTTGTCATGTAATCATATTCATTTGCAGAAAATTTCATGCATGCACAGCACAGTTTGGTCATCTTCACCCTATCACTCTTTCTCTGTGATTCCTCCCAGACTCAACCCCACGACTGCCTCCCAACGTCATGTCTTTTGTTTTGTTTTGAAATTTGTCGAATTCAGTTAGTGTAGTCCATATATGCAGGGGTGTGAGACCATCTCCTGGAGCATGGCCACGCAAGCAGGAGCCACACCTGTAAAGAAACCTGACTCTCAGACAGAAATACAGAAACGAAAGACTTGCTAGAATTCAAGGAAAACGAATATACAACATAACCAAATTTATGGGGTACAATGAAAGCAGACCTAAGGAGAATGTTCATAATTAAGTGCCTACGTTAAAAACAATTGGAGAAATCTCATACTAGCAACTTAACAGCACACCTGAAAGCTCTAGAACAAAAAGAAGTTAGCACACTCCAGAGAATTAGATGGCAAGAGATAAATTGAACTGAGGGCTGAAATCAATAAAATAGAAACAAAGAGTTGGTTCTTGGGGAAGATCAACAAGATGGCCAACCCCTTCCCCAAACTAATTCAAAAGCAGAGAGGATATAGAAATTAACTAAATCAGAAATGTAAAGGGGGACAGACCAACAAAATCTGTAGAGTCGTGAGGAAATAGTTTAAAAATCTGGACTCCACCAAGTTGGAAAATCTAAAAGAAATGGACAAATTTCTTTAATAGATACCACTTTCCAAAGTTAAATCAGGATCAGATAATGCCATTTTAATAGACCCATAACTCCCAGTGAAACAGAAACAGTCACTAAAAGTCTCCCAACTCTGAAAAGATAGGGCTGGATGGTTTTAGCACAAAATTCTACCAAACTTTTAATGAAGAGTTAACAGCAATATTCCTCAAATTATTTCACAAAATAGAAACAGAAGGAACACCGCTCAATTCATTTTATGGGTCCACAGTCACCCTAATACCCAAACCACACAAAGTTTCAACAAAGAATGAGAATTACAGACCAAATTCCCTTATGAACATAGGTGCAGAAATATTCAATAAAATACTCATAAACCGAATCTAAGAACACATCAGAAAAATTCTAAATGGGAGGTCTCCATCAAATCCCTCCCCTTAGAGCTCAGGGAATCCCAGGAAAGAGGAGGTGGAGTGATTGTAAGAGCCAGAGGGGATGGAGGACACCAGGAGAACAAAGCCCTCTGAATCAACTAAGCAAGGCACATATGAGCTCATAGAGACTGAAGCAGCAAGCACAGGGCCTCCGTGGGTCTGCACCAGGTCCTCTGCTTATATATTATAGCTATTAGCTTAGTGTTTTTATGGAACTTCTTACTTTGACAATAAATGGGTCTTTGACTCTTACCTGCTCTTAGGACTCTTTTCCTCCTGTTGGGTTGCCATGTCTGACTTCAATATGCTAGTGCTTGCTTTATCTTACTGTATTTTATTTTGTAATGTTTGCTTGTTGTCTCTTGGAAGTCTGCTCGTTTCTACTGTGAGACAGAAAGTGAGTGGATCAGGGGGGGAGTGGAGGTGGGAGAAACTGGGAGCAGGAAAGCGAAGGGGAACTATAATCAGGATGTATTTTGTGAGGAAAGAATCCATGTTCAATAAAAGGAAAAAAATTATTTTTGTGGGGAAAAAAAAGAAACCCGACTCTCCTCCCCCCAGGGGCTATCGGCAGTCAATAGCGCCTCAGTGAAAGGTGGGACCTAGTGAGCCCCTCTTTCATTCCTGACAGATTGTTGCCTGACTTGATCTTTGCAGGTCTTGCGTAGGCAGCTACAACCACCGTGAGCTCATGAGCACAATGGTTAGCTCTCCTATCTGTGCAGTGTCCTTTATCCAGAGGTCTCTGAACCTGTGTTGGAATGGTCTTTACTCTTCTCGCCTATAAGTTGGAAGTAGAACCGAATTTAGTTATAGGAGAGTCTGCAGTGTGTTGGTTGGTGAGTGTCTGTGTGTGTGTGTATGTGTGTGTGTGTGTCAGTGGGTGACATCTAAGTGAACAATATCTGAGCCATATACACATACTTCTAAGGTTTCTGAACTGCTCAAGGGGACCATCGACTGGGCCTTTCAATAATCAAGAGAACTTGATTTTGGTGAAGCACCCCTACTTACCAGAAGGTGAATCTACGGTATGCATAAAAGAAAAGAATCATAGAAATCATCCAGTTTAACTCCACGTGTTTCTTTTGCAGATAACAGAAACACAACTAAACCCCCGAGCATGAAAATGGTTAAAGTACATAGCTACAGAATACCAGCCAGTCTCTAGGCTTTCAGAAGGATTTCAGAAGTGCACTTCCTATTGCTTCCTGCCAGTGCCCCTTTATCTCATTGTTCTTACTTTCATAATAGGTATGACGTTTATGTTCTTACTTAAAATAGAACTTGCCAGAGACAAAATGCACATCAACTGAAAAGCATTTTTACAGATTAAAATGTTAAGAGTATTCAATGTTATTATCTTCACCATTGATTTTATTATCAGATCGGTCCTGTATATTAAATAGCCATCAGGCACAGGATTTTAATGCTAGGTGGGTCCTTGGAGGTTGGCCTTTCAAACCCTGATTTTGCAAATGAGGACACCAGGACACTGAGGCCCAGGGAGGCCTATGATGTGACCTGCGGAAGGTCACAGGTAATCAAGCAAATTCTCTGGTGTTGCCCCTCCCTGAGGATCCACACTTCAGGGAGTGCTCTTCGAATGCATCCCTAAGAGGAGACTGAGGCTGATGTTTGCTTCCCATGTAATTTCCCCTCTGGTATTTGATGTCACACGTGGAAGCACAAGGCCAGAGGCTTGATGGCTCCTAGATGACCTTTCTCCATCTTTTCTGGGGGTCTTTTTGTCTCCTCCAAAGTCATAGATTTTTGTTGTGTGTTTTTTTTTCAGACTGGGAATTATGAAAATGATTTTGAAGCAGCAGATTAATTATGAAAAACTGAACTGTAAGATATGGTCTTTCTGATTTCTTTTCAGGAATTGTGCAGTTATAATTGGTATACTTCTGGTCGATTTCTAGCAGAACAGAAAACTAAGTATAAAGAGAAAGGCTATTCTTGAATGTATTATCTCTTTCTTTGAAGAGTAGAATTTATTTCTCTCACATCATAAACAACCTTTTCATTGCAGAAAAAAATAAAAAAAATTCTTCTTTCTGGCATTACAGAATACTCTGTATTCATCTTGCGTATTTCTACCTTAATCCTAAAGTCTGCCAGTTGGGAGCCCTGGTTCTTTGGCTGGAGAATGAATTTAGAAACCAAGATTTGGCCTCTAAGTTGTGACCTAGCCTAACAGAGCAAAGAAATATGTTTGTGTTTATTAACTGTCATGCACCTATCCATGGGCACGGTGGTTATGCCTATATTAAAAATGGCATGAGTTTTTATTGATGTCTACAGCTTCAAGTTATTACTACATAGATCACTGTAGCCATCTTGTCTGTTTATCTTGAATTTCCCACTCCAATAATGAGAAACTTGGCTGGTACCATCTGCTATCCATTTATGTAATTGTTCAGTTCTTGTTGACATATGTAGAGATGCTATAATTCTTAACTTGGTCAAGACATTTCCAGTATATTGTTTTTTTCTGTTCATATTAGTAGTTATTACAACAATGATGACATGCATACCTAACACTAAAAACCAAAATTCAATAAAATTCTTCAACTTACATACCGATAAACCTCAGAACACTTGAACTGCAGTTATCCCTTGCATTTTTTTGTTAAATGGCACTTTAATTCTCTGTGTATGTGCGTGTTCACGTATTCACATGTATACGTTATTGCATGCTCTTTAGTTTACATGTAACCATGCGTGTAGCTTTCTTTGTTCCCCATTCGTTCTTAAATCTCACTTGTAATTTCATTTGAAATGTATCTTTTAGCATTTCCTCCAGTGAGAACTTCTTGGTTATGAATCTCAACTATAGTTAGTGTGAAGAGTTTTTACTTTGTCTCTCATTTCTGACACATACTCTTGTCAGGTCTAGAAATTTTGGCGGCCTTGAAGTTTCTTTCAGCTGCCAGAGGACAGCAGTGTTCTGCTTTGGCTTTTCTTGCTGGTACAGAAATCCATCATCAGTTGGCTATCCCCTATGGAGGGTGATCTGGCTCTATGCCTTTTTATAAGTTTCTTTTGGTTAACTAGTTCGACTGTCTCAGTTTGGCCATGTCACACCCCTCCCCACCATTTAAATGTGTACATGTGCATATATATGCATGCACACAGGCACACACACACATACACATAAACATGCACGCACACACACACACGCACACACATACACACGCACACACATCCCCTTCCACACCCAAAATTCTTTTTATTTGATTCGATGGATTTTCTAAACCTATGCAGGTTGACTTAATATATCAAGTCTTGAAATCTCAGACATTATTCCTTTAAGCCCCGCCTCTGTTCTGTTCTTTCTCTTCTCCATAGGCTGTTCAGTTTATGCTTACTCGTATTTGCATTGTGTCTGGGGAGTGCTATTTTCTTTTCTAACTTCTTTTCCGCTCAGTCAAATTTACTGTCCAGTGTAACTTCTGAGCTCTCAGCTCTTATGTCTTCTTATTTGTATTTTATACTTAGAAGTTCTGATTGTTTTTTTTTTCTTCAAATCTATGATAGCAAGCTTCTTTTAGTTTCCTACAACCGCTGAAAATCCCCGCCTGTTATCTATGTAACCGCAGCAATCTCGGTCGTTTTATGTTAGTTTATAATTGAGCTGTCTGCTCCCTGCTTCTGCTTTGTCTCCAAGTGCGCCTGGTTACCTTTGATAACCAACTTGTCACTGCCCTGGAAAATTATTTGACCAGATTCCCCTTAGTTCAAGGATCAATGTGCTTTCTGGGTTTCCTACAGAGGCCCTTACAGTCTTATTTCGGGCCCATTATGGGTGAAGTGTGCCTGTGAATAGGAGGATAGCAGGTAGTTTATAGTGTATGCCCCAGTCTTAATGCTCCTGGTCTCGGGGGTGCCCTGGGCTGGAACTTCCCCCTTCTTGTTCTTCACAGCCATGCATCGGAGTCTAAGCCATTACCGTTGGTAAACAGACTCATGGGACACAATTGGGATTTATGCACCATGTAATAATGTTGTGCATCCTAATGTGTTTTTCTCTTAACATTGTAGTTATTTTCTGGTCTTATCATAACTGCTTTTTATTTTTGTATTTTCAAACACATTGGTAACTGTCACAATTATTTTTTTTCACACAGTTATCGACCATCAGTAAATTGTGGTTATTCTTTTAGATGGCTTATGATAGAAAAAAATGAAAATATCGAAAAAGCCCAATTAAAATTTCAAACTGCAAATGGAAAACAGAAAATTTAATTTAACAGTTATAACAGGTGAAGCAAAAAAAAATAAGGGCATGTCAATTGCATGTAATGTAGCAGAGAGGACGTAGAAAAACACATGCCAAGAGGGGCCTGTCACTAGCTAGATCTTGATTTCTGGACTACCTTTCTCTGCTGTGTGCTGGTCCGTGTGCATATGTGTGTGTGTGCTTGTGTGTGCATGCAGTGTGTGTGTCTGCGTGCGCTCATGCCAGATAACTACACCAAATGTCATTCCTCACCAGCCATTCACTTTATTTGATTAGTGTCTCATGTCCTTGGATATGTCAACGATGCTAGACTGGTCAGCTAGTGCGCCCTAGGAACCCACTTGTCTGCCTTTCCAGGATTGCAAGTGTTTGGCATTGTGACTAGCTCTTTAAGATGGATTTTATGGTTTGAACTCAGGCCCTCAAGCTTATATGGCAAATATTTTAACAGCTGAACTTTCTCCCTAGCCTTTAGGCCCCCTCATTTTGTCCTAGGTGGGCACCCTGTACTGTCTCTTGCAGTTCTAAAGCGACTGACCATAAGAAAGTGTGGCCTGCTCCAGCGCAAAGCCGGGAACAGTTTTTAGGCCAGACTTCCTTCTTTCTAGAAGGAGTGCAAATTGCTATAATGATTCTAAAGACCAATTCGATAACACGTAGTGCAATTAAGTGTATGGCTACCCGGCAGCCTGCAATTTCTGAAAAGCGTTTCCAGAGAAACACTCGCGCGGGCAGATAAAGATCTGTACATGAGTGTGTTTGCAGAGGAAAAACCTGGAGGCAACCCAACTGCTCATTCCTAGAAGAATGGGTAAGTAAAACGCGCCATGTGCAGATGACAGGATGCCACCCAGTAGCCAGAAGGAGCGAGAAGAGATACAAATAGAAATTTCTCAAGTACACAGTGTTAGATTGAACAAACAAAGATGAGATCCACAGCTTTGTCATGCCAACTGCTGCTAACAAAGCACCCCAAACTTACCGGCTGACTACCTCAACATTTTGGGCTAGCCCAAGCCAGGGAATTCTGCTAGTTTTTTCCTGGCCTCACACAATGCTCCTAAAGTTGATTGACAGCGTGCCAGCTGTCTCCACTGTCTAAAATGGCTTCATCCACAAGAAGTAATCATTGACATTAGCTCCTCAGGTCCTGGAGGACCTCCTGACTATATAGCAACTGGCAGGTTAGCTTAGGTTTTCTCATGTAATGCTGGACAACGTACCAACGCCAAGAAAAAGAAACTCCAGTGAAGAAGATATTATTAAACCTTTTCAGGAATCATTCCTGCTAAAGTCTCATAGAGTAAGTTATATGCCAAGCTTTTGGGGCCAAAGATAGAAAGGGATCCTTGATGGTCCAGGGTATGGTATGTGGCTCAATGGGCACCATGACTGCAATATCCTCTCTTCACTGTAGAATAAGCCTTGTTTTTAAGATGAATTGCAACTTTCCCCCCATTCATATAGTGTAGCCCTTTGGGGCTGGTGATGTAAACCCATATTACCAGCACTTGAGAGGTAGAGGCAAGAGAATCAAAAGTTTAAGGTCACCTTTCGCTACATAGTGGGTTTGAGTCCAGCCTAGGGTACATGAGCTCCTGTCTTAATAAACCAACCAACCAAACAACTAAACAACCATCTACAAATTAAGGACATAAGCCTTGGAAGAGAACCACATCAGCGATTTTGGATCTTGGATTTCTTTAGTCGACAGAACTAACTAGGAAGAAATAAGTTTACTCTGTTTAATACACCTGACCCGTGACATTTTATTTGTCTGTTTCAGAAAGTGAATATAATATTATTCAGATAAAAATATAAGATGTTCACTCAGAAGTCACCCTAAGCACACTGTATAGATAAAATGGTGATTGAGTAAACATGTGTAGCTGGGAGATACGAGTACTACACTCCAGAGTAAAAGGGCTTAGAAGGACAGAGGAACAAAGGAGATGTCAGTTTAGGAATGTTCTGAGGGGAGGGATAGTGCACTGTGGGCCAAGAAAGGTATTCAAGAGAATATACATGAACTTCAAAGAAAAAAATAAAGTAAAATCAATATATTTTTCCCAAATTGAAGCAGAGTTGTTATCACATAATAAAGTTTCATATCATTTAACATTTTCCAAGGAGATACTATTAATTGCACTTACTACAGGAAAGGAAACTGAGGCCAAGACAATGTTGATAAACTCCCCACAGGTGCATAGCAAGAAGTGGTGATGGGGGGAGAGATGAGCCCAGTCTTTCTGCTTCCTATTTGTACACTGACATCTCTTTAGATCAGTGCTTCTCAACCCAGGAGTCACGACCCCTTTGGTGGATCAGACAACCCTTTCACAGAGGTCGCATATCAGAGAACCTCCATATCAGATATTTATATTATGATTCACAGCAGTAGCAAAATTATAGCTATGAAGTGGCAACGCAAATAAGTTTATAAGTTGGGGGATCACCACAACATGAGGAGCTGTATTAAAGGGTCACAGCGTTAGGAAGGCTGAGAACCGCTGCTTTAGATCATTGTTTCCTTAGCTGTGTGTGCCCCTCCAGCTGCTAAGGCCTGCTCCTTGTATCTGCGATCTGATTTCTCTTTGTTCACGGCTGTCAGCGCTGTTTATCATTCACTCCGCTCTTTACACCCTGCTTTGCTGTCTGTTTTCTTCTGGTTCTGATTTATAGCCTGAGAAAAATCCAGAAGGTGAAGAGCAAAAGAATGCTGACAGCAATGGACAGAAGGAAGCAAGGTTCAGCCTTAACTTCCTCAGTTGTGAGCATGATTTTTTTTTTTAAATAAGACCAGTGAGAGCTGATGGCGAGGTGGGGTACAGTCCCAAAGCTGATTGCTTGCTTTTTTTTTGACATTGGCCATCATGGCTTAGGTCACAGACTTTGGCAAATGTGGCAGATTCTGTCTTGCTGCCTGGGAGGCTAGTTTGTCAGAACATGGGCTGTAATTTCTTGCACGAAGTAACACTGCAAGATCTGAGCCCAAGTCAAAAACCTAAGGTTTTAGCCAATGGTTGAAGGGAATAACAGCACATTTACTTGAGTTTTGATTGGTTCAGCTTTCAAATATGAATAATCATATCACCCTCACTGAATGCCGTGAGAAATAGAAAGCACTTGAGAAACATGAGCACAGCTAATTTTACTTGAATCAGTCTGGAGAGAAAAGGCTTCAGAAAATGCAGATGATAACAATGTTGTTTACATATGTTCACGGGATGCTGGTACTGTACAAACTGTATTTTTTTTTTTAATGCATTGGCTTACTACACTTTGAGATAGACGCTGTTTCTTTGCCACTGTTTTAAAGATGATTAAATTCACGGGGTGATTTTTCTCTGACCAGTCTTGGGCCCATCAGATTCCAGCGCTCGTTCAACCAACCCACGTTGCTGGTAAAAAGGCCCGGCTGCTGAATGAGGCTAATGCCTGCGGTAAGCATGATGGCATGGGCTAAGCATGTCTGCTTGTTCAATTAGGTGTGAGGTCATCTGGAAAACAGAATCCTTGTATCAATTAATATGGAATCACAGCTTCGGTGACTCCTCAGGGGCTGCCTGAGATCCTTGCCGTGAATTGTGGGTCATGTTTTATGCACTGCGGTCACTCTCTTCTGTCCTGTGGGGATTAGAGTCTTCCCAGAAGAGGTTCTTATGGTCTTCAGCTAAACCACGTTTAAGCTCAGTTTTCATTCCAAGATCCTATTAGCCGACCTTTGATATGGCATTGATAACCGCCTGTCACTCGGCGATTAGTCTCTCTGTCATCTTCTAAGCCTAGCCAGTTCCTTTAAAGAATATATGAAGTAAAGTTTCTCATTTCAATCCAGGCTCCGTGCTCAATTGATTATGCTGTATCTGGGTCACTAGAAGATCCCAGTTTGGGGGCTGGCGAGATGGCTCAGCGAGGGAGGTAAAGGTGTTTGCTATGGTATCTGATGCCCTTGGTTCAAGCCCCAGAACCCACGTGATAATGGAGAGACCTGACATCTCCAAGTTGTCCTCTGACCTCTGTGTGCTTACCAGGATGCGTGTCCCAACACAAGATGAATAATAAATGTAAAATAAAACTCAGAGTCTGGAGACATGGCTCAGCAGTTGAGAGCACTTGCTGTCCTAGCAGAGGGTCCAGGTCTGGGTCCCAGCACCACATGGTGGGTTACAACATACAGAACTCTAGTTAAAGGGGATCCAAAGCCCCCTTCTAACCTCTGTGAGCATGAGGCACATATGTGATATACATGTATACATTCAGGCAAATGCTTATATACATAAAAATAAAATAAACAAATCAAGAATACATTAAAGATTCCAGTCGAAAAAATTTCAAGCGAAAACAGCATTTTATTCTCCTTTGGTATTTTGTCTCTTGGCTGGCATCCTGCAGGATATAGTCAATGCATGAGACTTCCTCTTTCCCTTGGATGCAGAAAGAACTGAGAAATGGATTTCATTTCCCTGCCTCTGGCTTTATTTATTCAGCAGCCATGCTTTGTTTTAATTTACATTTTAGATAGAGTTCCCTACTTCCTCTCCCTCCCTTCAGCTCTCCCTTTTCCCCCTCCCTCTATCCCTCCTCCTCTCTCTCCTTTTCTCTCCCTCCATTCTTCCCTCTCCCTTCTATCCCTCCTCTCCCTCTCTCCTTTCCTTCCTCTAACTGTAATGAAAAGTTGGATTTAATAGGTCATGTTAAGGTGTTTGACGAGCTGATATTGTCTCTTCTCTAGGAACTTACCAAAGTATCATTCTGATGATTCAGAATAAAACAGTGGGGCCAGATTTTATAGCAGAACTTATCAGATATTGAGAGGACGTTTGAAGCCTTGATTTGGAAATTGAGCCTTGAAATATTTTCTATTACTTTTTAATTGCTGATTAGTAAAATTGTCCCTTATATGTGTAACCCAGGTTGCTGGAGTTTTTTTTTTTAATTACCGCATATTAATTATTCAGTGAGTTTCATTAATTTCACATTAATCACGTTTATAAGTTCCACATATGCATATGATGTATCTGATCTTATTCTTCCCTCTACTCCCCTCCATTGCCCGCCTCCCCATCTCTCTCCCTCCCTCTCTCTCTCTCTCTCTCTCTCTCTCTCTCTCTCTCTCACACACACACACACACACACGCACACACACAGAGAGAGAGAGAGAGAGAGAGAGAGAGAGAGAGAGAGAGAGAGAGAGAGGAAAACCCAATGATTGTCTTTCTGAATCTGGCTTATTTTGCATAATATGATCTGAGATTTTATCCATTCTTGCAAGTACTAATGTGTATTTGAAAAAATTAATACTTTTGCTAGCAAAGAAATGAAAATCAAATCTACATTCAGATTCCATTTCCTTTCATCCTGAATGGTTATCATCAAGAAATATAAAACTCAGAATTCTGATGAGGATGTGGAGAGAAAGGAACTTTTCTGCTCTTTGAGAGAAAATGTGAGTGATCTCAGTCACTATGGAAATCAGCGCAGAGATCGTGGGTGAATTGTGTGTGTGTGTGTACATATTGGTATCTGAGCATGTATGTTTATGATGCATATGTGTGTATGTATGTGAGTGTGTATGTGTGTGTGTGTATTTGTGCTGTGTACACTATACTATAAAGATTCTGAGCACTAATTTAGAATGATTGAGAACTGCTAAGAGGTGATCCAAGGAGAACCACATCCTTTTCCTCAAGAAAGAAAGTTTGGAAGTGTCAGTGGAGGGCAGTGGAGGAAACAGGCTGATGGGTTCCATTCTAATCTCAGGGTCTCAGGCCGGGTGACTCCCTAAGTCCAGAAATCCATAGCGTTTTACAGAACAGTGGGTCTATGGCTCAGGTGGGGGGACCTGGGGCAGCATTTGTCACTCTCTCAGCCTTTACAAAATCCCCTTTTCTCAAAGCATTCTTTGTCTTTGCAACAACTGGCTTCACAAGAGAATTTATGCCATCTAGGGAATAATCAATGATTTGATTGTTTATCTCTAGTCTAGAAAGCCTTACTGAAATAAATCCTGGCTTAACAGTCAGGTAATTGGAATCTTTTTCTTCTTTCTATTATCTGTAGTGACCCAGGACTTCTTAACCTCACCAGGCACAATGTCTTAAGCGAAGAAGTGCCACGGTTTGATATCCCTACGGAACAGAAATTTAAAAACCCAACAAGCTCTCTGAACACATAGTAGGTGTCAAATGGGGTTCAGTAAACAGAGGACATTGTATGTGAAATAATTCATGGCTATGTAGGGGGATTTGGGTGCTCTCGATTTTGTGTGTTGTGTATGTGCACATGTATGTATGTACATATGTATGTGGAGACGAGAGGTCAGTGTCAAGTAGTCAAGTGTCTTCCTCAATCACTCTCCACCCTATTTCTTTTAAACATTTATTTGTTTATTTTGTGTGTGTGTGTGTGTGTGTGTGTGTGTGTGTTCAAGCCCTCTGGAGTGAGAGTATGGACATATGTGTTCAAGCATCCACACAGACCAGAAGACGTCACATACCTTTGAGCTGCAGCTACAGATGGTTGTGAGCTGCCTGCTGTGAGTGCTGGGAACAGGCTAGTGACTTCTGGAAGAACAGAGAGAACTCTTAGCTGCAAAGCCACCTCTCCCCACTGCCACCTTATGTTTTGAGACAGGGTGTCTTACTGAACCTGATGCTTGCAGATTTGGATGACTAGATAAAAATCTCCAAGCATCCTTCTGTCTCTGTCCCTCTCACTTTCAGTTACATTTTATTTTATTTTATTTTATTCAGTTTATGTGTTCCAGGGATCCAGTTTAGGTCCTCATGCTTACCTGGGAGCTACTCAATGAAACTTCAGCTGCAATTACCTCCAAAGAGATGGTGTCAAATACACAGGGACTCCCTTTAGAGTCAAACAAACAAATAATCAAACAAGCAAACAAGTGAAAATCCAACCCCAAAACATTCGTTCATGATGAAACACTGACTGGTCCAATCTTGTGCAGGTCCTCGCATTTCCTGAGTGTTTGCAAGGGCCACGTCATGCCTGAGTGCTCTACAGTGTCCCACCCTTCTACTGACTCTGCATTCTCTGGTGAAATGGATTCTTTGGATGTGTGTTTGATTTGAGGTTTTTCAGAGTAGTGCATCCTTTTGTCTGTTCCTCTATCCTGGCCACTCTTCCCAGGACTCAGCTCCAGGTCCACCCGCATTCTTAGAGTCTTTTAGTCCTTGCAGCTTTTCTCTTAATTCTCTTCACATCACGCTCCCTTGTAAGCAGAGGTGGAGATGTTTTGTTGTCCCGACTGCCTGGTATCAAATAACATGCAGAAGCTTATATTAATTACAGAATGTTTGACCTAAAGCTCAGGTTTATTAATAATTAGTCCTTGCAACTTAAATCAACCCGTTTCTATTAGTTTACATTTTGTCACATGACTTTGTGGCTTTACCTGATCTCTAGTACATCTTGTTCCTCTGGCAACTGGGATGTATCTCTCTGATTCTGTTCTTCTCCTCTCTGTATTTTCAATTTGACTTTCCTGCCTGGCCTTATTTTACCTTGCTATATAGGCCAAAGCATCTTCTTCATTAACCAATGAGAGCAACACATATTCACAGAGTATCGAAGGATTATCCCCCATCACTCTCACTCCACTCAGTCAGCAACACTCTGGTACTGGTCGTGATTAGCCCTTCTGCCTCTTCCTTCTTTTCCTCTGTTGTTTTTCCTAGACCCAATCCCAGAAACCAACAGCACCTATCAATGCTGGCAGGAAGTCCCTTTGGCTCCACCCTCCCATGCCACCTGCCTCAGTACTCCCAAGCAACTACTCACACTGCCTCTGGCTTTTAGACACCTTGGCTCTGCCCTTCTGCCTGTCCTGAGACCTCACTCATTCCGAATATGAAAAGTGAACTCATCAAAGAGATTGGACTGAAGAAAATCCAAGTTGAAACAAAAATGGAAATAAAAAATTCAGCCATTCAATAAAAAAAAAACCTTACTGGAAATCCATACCAACAGAATCAATCAGGAAGAAGACAGAATATCAGAGCTTGAAGTCAAGCCAGAGGAGTCGGGCTTCTCAAAGGCACTGACTTTTTTTTTTTTTTTTAACTCAGAAAAGGAATATCCAGGAACTTTGATGGACATAGAAGAAGAAGAATTCCAGGTTAAAGGCACAGATCACCTTTTCAATAAAACCATAGAGAAAAATTTCCTAAATTGAAGAAAGGTGATGTCCATTCAGATATAAGAGGCACAAAAATATCAAATAGACAGGGCCAGGAAAGAAACTCCTCAGGGCATAATTATACTTAAATGATAAATATATTATAGAAAGGGTGTTGCAAAATTCAAGAGCGAGGTCCCAAGTCACATATAAAGGTAAACTTATCTCAGTAACAGCTGATTTGTCTATGGAAACTTTGAGAGCCAGGACTTAGAACAATGGACCTCAAGTCCCCAAAGACCACAGATGGCAACCAGACTAACTTACCCAGGAAAACTATTTGCTGTCATTGAAAAGGAAAGATAAACTTTCCACGATAAACTGGATAAAGACATTCATGCCCATCAGACTAGTCCTACAGAGAATATTGGAAGCAATACTTAATCCCCAAGGGAAGATCAAGCATGACCAAGAGGTTACGGGGGAAAAAACCTCATGATGATCAGGGAATTTGTAGAGACTGCAGCATGAAAACACTGAGCATAAAGCAACAAAATGGTGCCGATCAACACACCGCTCTTCAAAGACTTAGATTCATGTGTGTAACTTGGAATAACAGTAGAAACCAGGAAGGAAGGGACCATTAGGGGGAGAGGAAGAACGAGTTCAAGGAAAGAGCTAGAACAAGACAGGTGAGGAAAGGGGGGTAGGGTGGGGAGGGAAATAGGAAGATGAAACAGAGTGTGTAGGTGGAAGGATACATAAATAGTATTAAGTGTATTTGGAAAAAAAATCATTTGGAAATGCCTTTAAGTTGGAAATGGAGAGCCAGGTCATCATTTAAGAGCTTTGGATGCTCTTGCAGAGGACCCAGTCATTTCCCAGCACCCACACGGCTGCTCACAATAATCTGTAACCACAGTTTGAGGCGATCCAGCATGTCTGGCATCTGCAGACACCGGGCATCCATGCAGTGCACATGCATACAAGCAGGCAAAACATTCATACATATAAAATGAAAGCAAATAATGAAAGCAGTTTGATTGGAGTTACCACATTCAGCGGAACAATGGTCTTCCTAGAAACCCCTAGATTCTGCCCTCTAAAGGCCATTCTGCCGGGCTCACAAAGCACTTTCTAGATTAGATCCTAGGGGTCTTTCTGTATTTTGTCCTAAAAACACCAAGAATTAAATTTAGAAGCGGGGACGTTGTATTTTATGTCTTGGCTTCAGTTGCTTTCTTCAACTTTCCAAGGCACATTTGTGACCTGGGTAGAGATTCAGGCTGTGGGAGGAAGCCCAGTGTGTGTTTCACTAGATCATCAGATTTCCCTAAAGGGGATTGTGATACCTGGGAGCGGGGGACCCGCTACATAGGAGCTATGGACACATTAGAGGTATAAAGGAGCTGAATGCAGCTCAGGGAGAGAGTATTTGCCGAGTATAGAAGAGTCTACGGATCCAGGACTGCATTTAAAAATAAACAAACAACAAATAAACAAACCTCACCCAAATTTCTAGCATACTGCTCATTCTATTGAATTTTTTCTCAAAATACATTTTTATTATATTTAGTTGTGTGTGTACGGTGTGGGTGCACATGCCTTGGCCACTATGGAAGACAGAGGTCAACTTGCAAGAGCTGGTTCTTTCTGTCATGCGTGTCCTAGGGATTGAACTCCGTTGTCAATCTCATTAACAAGTACTCACTGAGCAATGGTTTGTGTAGCTTAAAACTCTGGGTAATAGGGCGGTTACTATGGATCCTAAAGAACAAGCTTCCATTTCACTCCTTCTCATAGTCTTTGACACAGTTTCACTTAGTGGTGCTGAATCTTACTTTTACCAAATAATCCAATTGACAGATTTACTTCACTGTTGCCTCCGCTTATGAAAACATGGAAAAATGAATGTCTCTATTTTATAATTTTTTTTCTTTTGAGATGAGCATGGGGTGACAGATGCATTCTCCATAGGACTCCTGGAGACGTTACGGTGGTGACGCTTTCACAGCGCTCTGCACGGTGCTGGGGAAGGGCTCGTCCTTCTTATTAGTCATAGCTATTATTAGTGCAATTTCGAGAGAGCTGTGATTACACGCATGCCACTCAGACTCAAACCTCCACCACCAGTTGCTAGTGCATGCTCACCAACTCCCGGATCCAGGTGGACACTTTCTACAGCGCTTGACGTCAAATATCCAGAATGTGAGGGCTGTTCTCTTCTTGCTCAGGTTTTGTCTTTGCTAATATCTTCAAAATCAACGAACCATGAAAAAGCAGCGCACTCTCAGAAGCGCTGGAAGTGGCAAACAGTCAGAGCAGATTCCTCCTGGTTCCACCGAACCAGGTGCAAGCCGGATATCTTCTTCAGAGCCAATCCTGCATCCAGAGGCAGTGGAATCAAGGCCAGGGCTCAAGTCTCTGGGTCTGTTTAATCCTGGGAGTCAGATTGTTCCCTGGGATCTCTGGCTGGGCAGTGCTTAATTAATTCTAATGAATGTGTGACCTCAGCCCTGTGCTTTTCTGAGATGCAACCAGGGGAGATAATCTCCCATCTCTTGGTTCATCAGTTTCATCATCGTTCTAAATTATACATCAGTTTTCATTGTTGACTGACTCCCGTCTTTGCTGGCAGAAGTAACATGGGTAATCTGGAAAGTTCTCAGCCTGAACTAGCTTTGTGGGAGCTCCAGTGAGCATATAACACCTCTGCTGGAATTAGTTCCTGGAGCCATTTGATTTCGAGATACTTAGTTACCTGAACTGTTACCCAGTATGTTCCAGGCTGTTAGACAATTGGCCAATGAATCTAGGATGACAGTGCCTGACTCCATTCCAAGCAAATTCTTCCCCTTTGGAGAAATGGCTTAGGGGCGAGAGGATGGGGCATGAACAGTGGGTTTGCATTTTGGCTCTGCCTCTCACGTCTTCTTGCTATAGAGATCAACTTAACGTCTTAACGCCAATGATAATCACTAAGCCATTTATATCAACACTGCTCAAAATGTGGTTCATGGGAGCAGCGTGTGCGTTTCCTGGGACCTTGCCAGAAGGTCAACTGTTTCACAACACCCTAGAAGTAGGAACCAGAGCCTGTACTTAATCAAAACTTATTAGTAATTTGCATGCTCTAGAAAGCTTGCAAGGCACCTATAATCACTAATCTCTTCTGCAGCGTGGTGCTGGGGAACACTCATTCTATGGACATCATCTCTGGTTATGCTGACAGATGCCTTTCTTTACATGGAGCGATATAGGCCCAAGAGGTCAAGTAGCTCATTCATTATTAGACCAACAGAAATGGTCTTAAACCTAGTCATCCATCAAAGGAGATCTCTTACCACTATGCAACTAGAAGAAATACAGTTGGGCTTCTATAGTCCAGGTTTTTTGTTAGTTTTGAATCAAAAGTATTAAGGGGAAAAACATGTCAGAGCAGAAAGAACTGGTACAGATTTCTTTCTTTTGGCTAGGCATGGTAGTACATACCTTTAGGACCAGTACTTGAGAGGCAGAGGTAGGAACTCTGTGAATCTGAAGCCAGCTGGTCTACACAGCGAGTTTCAGGACAGCCAGGACCACAAAGAGACACTCAAACAAACAAACCCCCAACGAGATTTCCTTCTTTTAAGACCCTTCTTCCACCAGGCGGTGATGGCACACGCCTTTAATCCCAGCACTTAGGAGGCAGAGGCAGGCTGTTCTCTGTGAGTTTGAGGCCAACCTGATCTACAAGAGCTAATTCCAGGACAGACTTCAAAGCTACATTGAATCTATACTGGAGGGAATGTTCTCTTTTGATCTCGGGATCCTAAAGCATCTTCGGCCAGGTGTAGCTGGCTCTTCTTCCTCTTTATCCTATCTCAAAGACCCCAATGCAGCCAGAATAAGGAGCAAGGCCTGGATATGACACTGTCCTGATTCCTTCTTTGGATAGAGAAGTGTGAATTCAAGACTGTATCCCTTACTTTCTTTTCCCAATAAATGCCACATAAGTGGGCCAATTTGGGGGAGACTTGCAGTTTCGCTATTTATTTTATTTACAAAAAGGAGTCGTTAATTTACAAATATCTTAAAGGCTGGATAAGTTTATAATTAGCCTTTAGCTTTTACGGTTTGGGTTTCTCAGCAATAAGGATGCTAAATCATAAAAGATAGGAGGATTGGGATGGGAGCTAAAGGAGAAACACGGAACCTGGATCAAATGAACAAACCCAGAGGCCATTGTTTTAGACCCCAGTTTTTCAAGTGTAGGTGTTTCAGATTCTGTTGGGTGATCCTCAGAGTACAGGTCAGATAGGAAGAGCACGTGACATGCAGCTACCTGGTAAACCTCATCTCGGATGTTAGAGGCAAGTAACCGTGAAGAAATGACTTGAGGACAAGATAAACAACCTCTGGGGCGGCTGGGCAAGGCTACAGAAAATCGGATTATCTGGTCGCATCTCTCCTTTGATTAATTCCCCTTAAAAGAGAATTTAAGGAACTGCTTTGAGAGTAGATTTATGGCTTGGTTTTAGGAAAAGACAGCCCCAAATTCAGGAGGATAGTGTGCCTACCCCTGGAAGCATCAGCATGGAAATTATATTAGCTTTTTATTGCTTCATAGAAAATTACCTCAAAACTGACTTAAACGGCAATAAACATTTGACTCACAATCCCCGCACGCCAGGAAGTCATGAGATTTACGGGGGCGCCTCTGATTCAGAGCTTCTTCTGAGCTAATAGTCAAGGCGCTGGCAGAACTGTGACCACCAGAGGCATCCCACCTGGGGCTGGAAGACCATTTTGCCGGAAGGCCCACTCCCCCAGCTCCAGGCCTCTCCACAGGATGTCTGTTTCCAGCCATTTGGAGCCTTGAGAAGTGCTGTTGAGTGTCCTGGAAACAGGGCAGCTGGCTTCCCTTAGAGTACAGCATCTCAGAGAACAAGATGGAACTCTGAGAGCTTTTCCTAGCTCAGCTGCAGAGGTCTTCATTGTTCTTCATCACGTGGTTTACAAGCCAGTCAGTCCCCGCCAGTGCAGGGCAGACTGTGGAAGAGAGAAAACACTGGTATTTGTGGGTCACGGGAAGCTACTTTTTAGGTAGGATTCATTTCCCAAATTTTGAAACTTAACCACTGAGGCATGGGTACTGAAGTTCTGGTCCTGGCCTGGAGTTTTACTTTCTTTTTAAATTATTTGATTTTAAAAATTGATTATAGCCCAGTGGTGGTCATGCATGCCTTTACTCCCAGCACTCGGGAGGCAGAGGCAGGGGGATCTCTGTGAGTTCGAGGCCAGCCTGGTCTACAAGAGCTAGTTCCAGGACAGGAACCAGAAGCAAGTTCCAGGCCAGGTTCTGAAGCTACGCAGAGAAACTCTGTCTCAGAAAACAAAGCAAAACAAAGTAACAAAATTTAATTACCTACCAATGTATTAAAAATCCTCTTACTTCTTTATAAAGCTTTCATGCAAGTGGATATTGCATTTTGAACATACACCCCTCATTGCCCCCTATGCTCCCTTTTCTGACTCCCTTGTTCCCCTAGACACTTAGACCTTTATTTTCTTTGAAAACGACTTCATTATCTCTGTGTCCATAGTGCCTCTGAATGGGTTTGTGCAGGCAATTGTGGGTACCTGCAGAGATCAGCAGTATCGCCCCCTTGAAGCAGGAATTCCTGGTAACTGTCAGACAACCAATGTGGATGCCGGGAACTGACTCCTGTCCTGTGCCAAGCAAGTGCGCCTTTAACCAGTAAGCCGTCTCTCTGATCTTTAGTCTCTGTCTCTCTCTGTCTCTCTCTCTCTGTCTCTCTCTCTCTGTCTCTCTCTCTCTGTCTCTCTCTCTCTGTCTCTTTCTCTCTCTCTCTCTCTCTCTCTCTCTCTCTCTCTCTCTCTCTCTCTCTCTCTCTCTCTCTCTTTCTCTCGTGTTGCACAGGTAGAGGCCAGACAAGAAGCCTCTAGAGTCAGTGTTTCTTCTTTCACTACGTTGGTTCCAAAGGCTCCAAGGATGGATCTCAGCCGCTTGGTGACAGGCACCTTTACTTACTGAGCCAGCCCGCTGGCCCATGCTCTCTGCTCCCTGCTCTTAATCTCCAAAGATGTCAGAATAGATTGTCTCAAATCTTGGAATGCTCTGGGGGGTGGAGGAACCTGTATGCTGAGGACCCCAGTTCCAACTCTCCCTTCTCATTTGGGCAGGAACCTCTAAAGCAAGCAAGTCATTTCCCATTTCCCATCCTGGAAGAATGCATTTCAAATTTGCCCACCGTCAGCAACGCTGATGACTAAGAGGGATAACGGTTGGGGGATGCTTTGCAGACCTAAGCTCCATGAGCTCGCATGATGCTGTTTTATTTCCTCGTGAAGACATTGAAACAGAGGAAGCCAGAAGGTAGGGTCGTTAGCGTGAAAATAAAATTACCTGCCGCTCCTCGGCACATGACGATTTCCCAAAGAGGCTCTTTCACCCACCTGGAGAGGTTGTGATCTTTTGAGCTTTGCCAGGTGATTCTTATAGTAAAAACTAAAAGCCTTGCTGTTTCACATGTTTGCTTTGCAATTTAGAAGCCTCTTTTACTGGCATTGCGTTATTTGGGCTTCATTTCTTTACCCCAGCGTAAGATACCTTGCTCCTGAAGTACTTTCTAGCCTAGTACCTTTTAGGAGTGTGAAGGTGCATGCCTCATGCTGGTCCTCACTTTCTGCCTGCTGATCAGGCGTGCCTTCTGTGAACAGGCAGTCGGAGCTCTTCCTTATCTGCTGACACATAAGACATTTGCATCTCAGAACACTCAAGTGGCTATCTAAAGCTTCACAACTCCGTGGGATGAGTCTGCAAAAGCTTATCCTTGATTTTAGAAGCTGGTGCTCTGAGCTACTAAGATAGACAAAGATAATAACACTAATCAAAAGTGTCATCGTTAAATTTATAAACTCTATTATGTTTTCCTTATGCAAAGTACTGGAGCCATAAAGAGGTCGAAAATGTGAATTCCAATTCTGTGCAGCTCATTTGCTGGTGGAAATGGCAGATCAGACTAGAAAACTAGTAAATAATATCTTCTTGGAAAAGTAGGTGGCTTGGGGAACAATTGACCAAGGCACAGCCTTTTGGGGCTAAAGATGTGTGAAGAGGGGGTAGAAGGATTGCCCCGCATCGCGCCCCCGTGTCTGCGCTCGGTGCGCTATTACCCAGTTCTCGAGCTTCAGGCAAGGGGGGCTGGACGTTGAGAATACAGAGGCAGACACAGACAGACACACGGACCTCGAAACGCTGGTTCGGAAAGCCCCAAGAATGCCCCCTTTATTGTGTTCAGGGGGCAGATTATATAGAGATAGCCACGCCCCAGCCAAACCACTCTCCTGCCAACAGGAACTCCTGAGGGTCTCGTGCTCAGAGCAGCTGTAGGCACTCAGATCAGGGGAAAACAAGTTGTTTACAAGAAATTCAGGATCTGGAGTCTCACTGCTCCCAAAAGGGGATGAAGGTGATGTCAGGAGCAGGACGGGAGGGCACACAATATCAACAGGATGAGGGGTGGGTGCTAAGCAGCGGTGGTAGGCAGGGGCTAGAATAAAATGGCCAGTTTATCTATAAATGATAGATCATCAATGGTGTATTAAAGCACATTTTAAAATATGTTTCATGAAGAACTAGGAAGAAGAGTTGGAAGTATCTAAAAAGAAAAAAGTTTAGGAAGCATTCATTACTCGGATTTGATCATTATATGTTGTATAATATATGTATCATACCTACCCTAGAAATATATGTCAATCAAAAAGAAAAAATTATGTTCTTTTCCTGATTAAAGTATATATAGAAAACTTGTGAACAGAAGAGAGCAAGCATGAGGGAGGTCATGACAGATGAGTTTAACAGATAGCCATTCCTAAGGGATTAGGGGGTGAGTCGGGCTGGAAGGGAAGACAATTAGCATTGGCACCTGTTAGGGGTAACAAGACTTGGAGAGTTTGCAGAGGAATGCGTGTAGATTAAGGGTTGGCAAACATTTTTCTGTAAAGGGCCAGATTGTAAATGTCTCAGGCTTTGTGAGCCATATGGTCTCTGTTTCATCTACTCAAGCCTGCTGTTATAGCAGAGAAGCAGCTACAGACAATGTGTAAATGAGTGAGTGGGGCCGTGTTCCAATAAAACTTTATTTATAGATGCTACACTTGAATTCCATATAATTTTCATATGTCATGAGATATGATCTTTCTTTTGAGATCTTTCAGAAAGTACCTCTTAGTTCCTAGGTACTTCCACAAACATCTTTGGAGGCTTGTTTTCCATGCTGGTTATGGATCTGTAACCCCTGTGGGGGGCTCTTTGAAATTCCATGCCGTACCTCCCTGCATGGACCTGGAAGGATTCCCTCTGTTCTTGTGAATGGAAACATCACAGAGCAGACTTCTGCTCCAAGCCCTCTTTCTCAGAATTTTCTGGATTGGCAGCATACCCACGAAACTAGACCTTCAGCTCGAGCAAGGAAATGTGGGCATCTTGCTCATCCGTCTTCCCCAGCAGACCACACTGAGATCTTCCAGACAGGTGACGGCCTCACTAAACTCGAGACGCTGCTCTTGTTGTTGAGCCCCTTGAGTTGACTGTGTCTGTGTACACAGTTGGTTGGATGGTTGAAATATACAGCTCAGAAGGAAGACCAGTGTGCCTATTGCCAGGTGGTGGCAGAGAAGGTGAATCAAAGGGAAGACATGAGGATCTGGCACATTGAGCTGAGCAGTTGGAAGTCAAATGTCTTAAACGATGCTTCTGGGACTTTCATAGTTAGTGTACGTTCATAGATGTATAGGTGATATTTGCCGTATCTCATTGACAATTCCCATGATCTTATTTTATGCACAGAAAGGGTAGCCAAGAGGTTACAGTCTAGAGTGGCATAAACAGCAACAGAAATTGGAATTTATACCATATCATTTGACTCAGAATGTCTTTTCTTTTTCCTGTTTAGTCTTTTCTTTGATAGACTTAGAATGGGCAGGTCAGAAGCATAGCAAGAAAGACATACTTTGGACTTAGAGTCTGCTTTTTCTAAGAAGCACTGACTCTTTTTTTTTTTTTTTTTTTTTTTTTTTTTTTTTTTTTTTTTTTTTTTAAACAGTGTCTGACTAAGTAGCCCTGGTTGGCTTAGACCTCCCTGTGTAAATCAGGCTGGCTTATCAAGATCACTCATTGAGATCACTTATCTCTGCCTCCCAAATGCTGAGATTAAAGGCCATGCCAGGTTCAAAGCACTAACTCATTGCTTGGTCCTAGGGGCTCCTAAAGCAGGTTAAAAGTGTGGCATTTCTACCTTCATTTCGGATTTTTCTACTTAGTTATCAAGAGTTTGTTAGCTTCTATCTTTTACAACATCCTGTGTGAGACTCCTGGAATGGTCCATGAGTCTACCCAATTCCATCTTGCCTTTCTGACTAATTGGTCTTTCCTGAAGATGCTTTGGATACCAGAACACGACGCTTGATGGAGTAATGCTGCGTGACAAAGCCAGAACTAACTCTAAAGCAACAGTGAATGGCCTTCTTGGTGCTAACAAAGATGAGCATGGCTCAGAAGTGAGGAACCAGACAACAGCTAGACCAAGATGTTATCTGGACTGCTAGTGTGGAAAGCTCTTTGTTCAGTGGTGTGCCTTTGTTCTCTTTTTATATAGCCCTAAGAATGCTGTAAATACTATAAAGATAGGTCTTGGGTCCTTAGGTACCTCTTCCTCTTCTTCCCAGTGTGCCAAGTTGAAAATACATCTCCGTTCTTGCCTTTACCACTCACATGTTAGCTGACTTCCAGAAAGGAGTAGTCAAACCTTGTCCATTGTGACATCTTTCACAGTAACTCTAATAACAAGGGGAGGGTAAATGGAATCTCTAGGAGACCGCCAGGAGAAGCATGGCTTGGACGCATTTGTTCAGCCTCTGGAGGACCAACGTTAACATCTTTAGTCTGGTCCTGTTCCCTGTCCACCTCTCTGTCCTCACCTCCCTTTCCTATTTGTCTTGCTACCTACTAGTAAATACAAGCGATTATCGCTGTACTAGGGCCGAGAGACATAAAAGCAAACAACTTAGGAAGCATGATTTTCAAACACAACGATCCAAATATTTGAACTTCAGTGACATTTGTATTCTGTCTTCTATCAACTGTATTTTTATCAAACACGGAAGAGCGACACTCAGGGGATTTCATGACTTTCCAGGTACTAGAAAGAAACCCTTGGCTTGTCTGAAATTAGGCTAGCGACAAAGCAAACAACTAGGAACATTAAGGACATTTTTTCAGTCTTGCTGCTTCGTTCCTCCATTCCAAATTATGCATGCTCCTTGAAGGTCACCCGGAAGCATATGCATGGCTGATCTTCTAGGCTTGAGGCAGGATGGCTGGCTGGCTTGTTTTCTGAAGGACTTGGGTCTCCACTGTATGCTGGCTAGACAGAGCACGATCTATTGGCACCTAAAGCTACTTGCCATATCTCCTCAGATTGTATAAGAGCGTGTGAAGTCACCCTACCTCTGTTTTGCCCCCAGCCTCATTTAATAAATGCACCCCAGTCACACCACATCGTTCCTCTTTCCCACCCAGCTAGCATGTGGCTATTGGTTTCTGTAAAAAGGCTCAGATGGGGGCTGTCCTTGTGTGCATTTCTGAGTCACTGCTCAGTGGGGTGATGGGGCGAGCTTCCGGACATAGGGAAGCTCTCAGCATAGGCTAGATGTTTATGAGCATTCCAAAGTTAAAGAGGCTTTTCAACATGTATCCAGGGCAAATTCCTCAGCCCCTTTGGATATTTCCTTTCTCCCCAGCCCTTCCTCCTGTCATCTGGGCCATTCACCCCCTCCTCTTTCCCATGTCTCCCCTCTTATCTATTTCAAATTCATGCCCAGAAATCCCTACCCCCTCAGTCATTTTTTCGGAGCAATTTGACTCCATAATTCCTAGACTCTCAGAAGCCTTAAGGTATCCCAACCAGCCTCTTCAGAACAAAGGTGGATTTGACTCTGCCGCATTCTGAACACTTATTTGTCTTGTGATGTCATGTACAAGCTGCATGAGATGGCATCCATTGCTTTATGTCTCAGAATCAGTTTCAATGTGGTCCATTTTGCTACCCCAAGGATCATCTAAATGAACATATACAATAGCTAATAGGTGTGCAGTCAGGTATAAACCAGGCACCCTGTTGAGTGTTTTATTTATGTGAATTCACTGACCTTTGTCATTGAAATGATTTTCAGATTATTAAATTGAGTATCTGAGCTGTTCAGTCACCTGCCTAAGGTTGTTTGTTTCAAAGAAGACGGAAGAAAGATGAGACTGAGCTAGGAGTGTTCTTTAGATCAGAGAACCTCAAATAATATTTGTCTCAGGTTAAGGCTGTTTGCTCATGGAATGAATGGAGCTGGGTCTTTCAGAAAACGGGAGACATTTCATGGGTTCCTCTAAGAAGAATTCAAAATTTCTCATTAAGTTGCCTTATTTGTGTTTATACTATGGATTAAGTGTGTTTCTCACACAGAAGTCTAGTGTAGCAGCTTTGGAAAGAGAAGAGCAAAAGAGAGTTGAGCAAGGCATTTGACTTCTTTCAGCAAAAGGTTATCAACACACACACACTATTGTAAGTCAGGGAATTCTCTAGAGGGAATAGAAAGGCATTGGAGAAAGGGTACTGAGGAGTAAATAATTTAAGGTTAAAGTTATGCTTTAGCTTAGGTCGTAAAAATTGGTCACATAGGAAATCAATGGCATAGTAAGGTTGGTTACATTGTTCTCTTAAAGGCAAGTTAAACAGGCTGAGAACACAGTAGGGCAGCAGTTAAACAGGCCGAGAACATAGTAGGTCAGTACTTAAACAGGCTGAGCACACAGGAGGGTAGCAGATAGTCTTAAATGATCTCAAGGCACATTTAACTTGGCTACAAGGTCGGAAAAAGTTCAGTCTCTGGAAACAAAGCACATCAACACAACCGACCAACCGTTTTATTTATTAAAGGTGATCCTAGCAGTAGTAATTAGATAATAACAATTTGGTAAAATGTCACCATATAACTCCTAGAGATTTGATCGTGTCTCTTGTGCAGTGTAGTGGCTGTATAATTTCTTATGACTCATGTTATTTGACAGCTGGGGATGTAAATCTATTTTTTGGGGGTGTGTGTGCGCGCGCGCGTGTGTGCGCGCGCACATGCACATGCATACGGCAGACATGCTGCCCTGTGTGTTTGGAGGTCAGGGGACAACTCATGGGAATTGGTTCTCTTTTTCTACCACGTCTGTCCTGGGGATTAAAATTAGGCCATCAGACTTTATGGCAAGGGACTTTGACAGCTGAACTAAAAAATATTAATAACAAATAAATAAAAACATCCCCACCCAAATGGGAATTTTGATAAACATGTAGAATAGAGAACCACAAGATTTATATTTTCGCCCCCCTAAGTATATTAAATTTTGTGAATTTAAGCAAGTTAATTTTCCCAAGCTAATTCATTTATGAAACATCGATGCCCTTGCTACCTGTCCCTAATAGAGTGAAGTTCTGTCTCGACATCTTATAAGGTTTTATAAACTCTAAGGTGCAACATGCATGTTTTTCCCTCCTTTCCGTTCGGACGTCGTGCTTTTCTGCCCTCTTTCAATGACCCGACCCTTCATGCCTTTCTAATGAACACACCACCTGTGCATGAACATTTGGCCAGTGGAAAGAGCTGAGTCTGCGATTGATGCTTCCCCTGAACAGCAAAGCGAGCCACTGAGAGCTAATCTGAAGCCGTGACATTTTCAATAAGAAGTTTATAAGAGCAATGGCCACCTAGCTTCTTTTACTAGCTTGCTGGGATAGAGAAGATTTAGAGTGATTAGATCAGTAAACTGGCAATTTAACAGAAGGGTTAGAGAAGAGGGTAGAAAGAAGTGAGTGTTTTGGAGTTTGCTTGTATAATTGGATCAAGAAAGAATGGAGCATGAGAGTAGTTACCAGGTATTTGGGAGACACCATATCCCAGCCACTTGCTTGTGTCACTGCCATGTAGACAGCATCCCCCCCCCCCATTTAGAGTTGAAAACCTGAGGTCAAGGTCTGTCACCCCCTTGTGCACTCTGATGGGCGAAACCCCACTGAGCAGCTTTGATTTACGTTTTTCTTGTGCTTCACATAACCACTGTACCCCATAGGTCTGCTGATTTTTCGCTCTTAAATATCCTAGATCAGCAGTTCTCAACCTATGGGCTGTGACCCCTTTGCAGGGGTTGAACAGACCCTTTCACAGAGGTCATCTAAGACCTACCTGCATATCAGGTATTTACATTATATGATTCATAACAGTAGGAAAATTATAGTTATGAAACAGCAATGAAATAATTGTATGGTGGGGGAGTTACCACAACATGGGGAACTGTATTAAGGCTTTAGGTAGGAAGATTGAGAACCACTGCTCTGGATTCTGGTTAGCCTTTATAGTATCAACTTGGATCTTACCTAGATTCCCACCCTAACTGTGTGCTGCGTCCAGGCTCTCTTCCAGTCTGTGTGTCAGATTCTGGCCTCTTCATACTCTACTGCTCGACTCTCCTTCCCACTCAGGACAGATCTGACTTATGACTGCGCGCACCTCCACATGTGATCTCACTGTGTGGTCTGCTTCTTTGTCACAGATTCTCAGTCTCTCACACTAGACATGGTCCTCACTGTCAAAGACTGTGTCTTTTCTTGGGATCCTCCCTCCTCCTTACATCTCCTGACCTCACCCATCATTACTCTGATCTCATCTCTAGCAGCTCTTCCTTTGGGAACCAGACTCTGAGCTTTGACCTATGACCTATGTCCCTAAGGCAATCGTAGTCTCTGGGACATCCTTCACAGCATCAGTAATAGGAAGCTGTTTATACGGACTGGGGTAAGAGTTAGTATAAACTCTTGAACCTGGCTCCTTAAGGCGAAGAGGGGAAAACAGACTTTGTTTACTTCCGAAGCCTATAGTATTGAGTGAACTACATCCTGGCTACAAAGGGATGGATTTTGCATTTTAACAAATCCCCCTTTTTCTTCAAAGGAGCTGGTCATTTTATTAATGCTAAAAACGAAGGCCATTATTTTATATTAAGAGTACCAGAGACTCAGAGTTAGAAAAAATTGAGGGACTTTATTTTAGACGTTGCAAGGCTGGGGAGTACCCTGGAATGGCAGGTGTACTGAGCATAGAGAACAGTTCTTATAAGCCTACATCCAAGTCCCTCCCTCCCTTTCCTCACCCACTGAGTGAACAGGAGCAGGAAGAAGGAGAGAGAAAGGTGCAGAGAGGCCAGGCTCCCAATATCCGCCATGCTGCAAGTTAACAAGCTGACTATGAGCAAATTTAACCTAGCTGGGCCCTTAGTTTCCCCCTCTGAAAAAGTCAAGGGAATGCTCTGAATTCCCTTAAATCCGACAGGCCCTTATCTGCATCTCCACCAAAGAAAACACTAGAAGCTGCTGTTCACGTGTTCTTTCTTGTGCGCTTTATAAATTCTGTATTACAAAGGTGGCATTTCCGACTTAAATAAGCCCTCTAGGAAATTAAGTGTGTAATCATAACTATCTGGTCAGTCGAAAGACGTGAGGAGGGGGCTGGCTGTCAACAGCTCTGTGGATGGCACACTAATCCGGAGGAAAAGGCTTCTGCAAACACACGTTCACAGGGCCATCATTCGCTTTCCATTTTCCTTCGTAATGCAGAAGAATGTGAAGAATTTCTGATGACCTTCTCATTTGAACAGATGGAAAACCATGTCGTTAGTAAAGGGGGCATTGAATTGACGGATTACCAAATATCTCTGAGGATACACACAAGTTTTCAGTTAGGGATAATCAGCCGAGCAGAAAACGGCAACATCTTAGCGTCAGAGAAGCGCTTCAGTGCTTGTGCGTTTTTTCTTTGTTGTTGTTTGGTTGGTTAGATTTTCGGTGCTGAGCATTGAACCCAGTTGTCGCCCGCAGGCGCTCTCAGGTGCTCCGTGATTGACAAGCGAGACCCCTAACCCTTACGTAGAAACGTGAAACAGAGCATTCAAGGTCAGTGCCAGCTTAGGGGTCATAAGTATTTCCTTCACGTTCAAATATGGGTCTTTAATGCTGTGGCGGCAGCATACTAGGTGAGATGTGTTTGTTTGGGTGTATATTACCCCAGAGAAGGTCAAAGGGCTATCTATACAAGACTAAACTGCTTTCTTTTCTGCCCACGCACCTTCTTGCTCCCGTGCTGACATTTTCTCAGCCTGTCTGGGGCCGCCCCTTCTTATCTATCACAAGAATGACCTTGGCAAACTGCTTAAACATTCCTTGCCTCGTTTTGTCTCCTGCTATCATTTGGGGCAATGGTCCCGGCTTTTCCTGTTTGAGCTATTGCTACTCGTGTTTCATAGGACGTCATCCTTAGAGATGACCCCCTCATGCAGGTGCTTGGCCTTAGATGTGGAGAAAGAGGCCGGAGTGGAAAGGAGCCAATGATAACATTTTCTTAAAAGCCTGATTTTTTTTTTCCTCTTTAGAAAATGAGGTTGCTCTTACATGTGAAGACATTGGTCCACCTAGGAATATGGATTGTCAGAGCTTTAGAGAGCTTCAGGACTGTAAGCTCGGGGCTATTATTTTACATTACAGGTTCCAGTCAGTGGGCTGGTCATGCTCCCCCCCCCCCATGAGAATCTCGCGGGTGGGCGTCAATCATCTGGAATCACATTGTCCAACCTTTAGATCCAGCGGTCCCAGGGGAGCAATGCTGAAGATTTAATTGGAACACGTAGCAGAAGTAATGTGGAATCTATCTCTTTAAAGGCTTCCTGGAAGAGTTCCTGCACATTTGATAAGACAGGCTTCATTGACTGAATGACTCTGACTCTCGCCTCTGGGTAGAGACATTTCGGGTCATGAGGTTGGTTATAACCTCTGTGGTCCTTCCTTCATAACCTTCACCCACAGAACGTACTGAAGGAACAGCGCATGCTACCTAACAGAATATTCTGATGACGATATGATATTTCCTTGAGATACAGATCCTAAAAATGTAATTTGTTATTAGGATATAAAAATTTTATTATGTTGAAGGTTATTTGATTTTTTTCATCAAAACCTTCTAAGCTTTCATTTAACCCAACTTCTACAAATATCTCATTTTCCCAATATTGAATAATTGGCATTTAAGTAGAAATATAAGAAAAATGTCATCCATAAGCTCAATTCCAAATGTCAACAACTGTTAATATCTTGGTCTGTTCTCATTTTTCTCTGCTGTGTTTATAGTTTACATAATTTCATCGTATGCCAAGAAAAATGTGTTAGTTCTAAAATAATTGTTTTTGTAAATATATATTTAATATAAAGTAATCATAACATATAGGGAAATATGAAAGGAAATATAGCAATTTATAATCTTACCAGATAGAAAGACTAAATATTTGTTTATTTTTCAAAATGTCATCATTATTAAATACTTTAAATGTGTATAAAGTAAAATAGTATAACAATCATCCATGTACTTATCATAGAACAATTTTAAATTCTTTTTTAAACACATGACTCATATTCTCTTTCTGCTGCTCATTGCTTCCTCCTATCTGTTCTTCCTCCTCCTTTTCTCCCTTTCCATCAATCTCTTCCTTCTTCCTCCTTGTTGGCAAAATAAAATATCACAACTAAATTTCCCTGTGTTTAAGTTCCTCCCCCCCCCCCCGGGTTTATCCATATTGAACAACTTAGCTCTGGTCTATAGAATTCCTTTGCTGAATGAATTTCTTCCATGTAGAGATGCCCCAAAGTATAATGAGAAGAAACATTGCCATCTATATGCCCGCGCGGAAGCCGTCGTCATCCTATCAAGGCACTTTCCAATACTTCAGGGGATGCCTACAATCGTGGCTAGTATAAAATCTTTTACATACATATCTATGGTAAAATTGAATTATTTAAAATTGTGTGTGTGTGTGTGTGTGTTTGTGTGTGTGTGTGTTCATGTGAATGCAGGGGCCCTCAGAGTCAGAGAGGGGCTTTGAACCTTCTGGAACTGGGGTTCCAGGCAGTTGTGAGTCTCCTGAAATGAGTGCTAGGAACCAGACTCAGGTCCTTACTTACCTTGGAGAGCAGTATGCACTGAGCCATCTCTCCAGCCCTGTCAATTTTAATTTATAATAATAAGTAATAATACAATAAGATTTGTGATAACCTAATATAATAAGAATCATTTGAAAGTCATGAATTACTTATTTCTGCAGTCTTCCAGTTGGTAATTTTGGACCACAGGTAATTGAAGAAACCTGAAACCATGGAAATAGGAATAGAGGACAAATGGGTCCCTGTGTATGTTTCGCGAGAAGTACTGCGTTTCCTAAGAACTGACACATTGTTTAGAGTAGAAGAAAATCTTGCATCCTGAGAAGCAAAATTTAAAACTGAGTTTGTTTGACACATCTTTATCTGCGAGTATGTGAACACACACACACACACACACAACACATTTATTAGTGAGAGCTGCAGAGATGATTCAGTGGATAAGGGCATTCCAAGCTTGAGGACTTGAGTTCACATGTCTCAAAACTTGTAAAAAAAAAAAACAAAATCAGGCCTGGCTGTGCATGCCTTTAACGTAGAATTGGGAGGCAGCAATAGGCAGTTCCCAAGAGCTCACTGGTCAGCGGACAGCTGCAGCTTTAGTAAGAGACCCTGTGTCAAGCAATTAGATAGGAAACAACGGAGAGAAACACTCATGTCCTCCTCTGGCTTGTGTGCATTCACACATGGGTGTGCACATACACATAGTCATATGCATGTACACCATATACAACACACACACAGAGTTATTAATCTTTTCCTTTTTTGTAAAACTAGACTTTATACTTCTTGCCAATCTTTTTGTGTGCATGTGTGTGTTCCTGTGTGTGCATGGGTATGCACATGCGTGTGTGCATATTCATGTGTAGGTTATAAGTCAACCTTAGTGATGTCCCTCAGGTGGCTGTCCACTTTATATTTTTGAGACACATAATAAATAAAAGTACAAAACCCCCTTCTTTCCTCCTCCCCAAATAAATGACCATTTATATATAATCTGACCAAATGCACAGGTTGTTTCTGAGCATGGATTTTCTCTCCTTTGATTGTGAGCAAAGGTTCCATGTCACTTTTATTTTTACACGATGCTATCTGTCAGCATCAGCTGGGTGTTCTAGAATATGGATATATTGTAACCAACTCTTCCAATTATGGGCAACTGGAATGTTTTTAGCTATTTATTCTATCAAACAACGTTATGGAGAACATTCTTGCAAATGTCTCTGGATGTCAGTGTGAGACTTGCTGGAGGATTGAGTACTCATTGTTACTTCTGTCACAGCTTTTAAAGCTCCTTAGGGATCAGCGACTTCTACATGGGTGTAGAACTCAGTGTTTAGATTCCCTTAGCATTAGGTTCCCGAGAATGGGGCAGTTAATTATAATTATGGGATAGGGTAGTTTTGAGGACTAATGAGATAATGTGCATGAAGTCCATAGAGTCTGAACTGCTGTGTGGACTAGGAAGTCACAGTCTGTCCTTGGTCCCATGCTCTTGGATATTTTTCTGGCATAGACTTTTTTTGAACCTGTATAGAAATGGAATCATGTAACCACTCCTTGACCCAAGCTTCTTTTCATCAAAAAAATGTTTTTTTTTTTAATATTCATGTTGTTACAACTCCAATAATTCTTCTTCTTCTCCCTACTTCAGCATCTAGAAAAAAAGATTTAAAAAAGAATGAGACATTTCTACCCATATCAGTCTTTGGATAAGAGCTGAACCTGTTACCAACTACATCTAATAGGCTTACCATGGGGGAGTTATCATATACCAGAGTATAGCAAGAAACACAATAGAAAGAAAAATTCACAGTTTTTCTGTGTGAACATCTATCATGTTGATTATATTTCTCAAGTGATAAACTGAAGTACAGAGGCAGATCCTAGTCTTTGTTTTCTCATCACCAGCTTCCTTCCACTCTTACTCTTATTATTTTAATTTAGTAATAATAATGCCAATTGAAATAATAAAGAAAAAGTAGGGACAGACACAGCACAAAATTTGATTGTGCTGGATGTAGCAGAGAGCAATTAGACATGGTATATTTTTTCCCTTTCAAAATTTCTCTGTGATTTTCTCATTATTTACTCATTAAATAATAGCTTTACTGCTCCATATATTCTCTGGGTGATCTCAAGTGTTTAAAAATCTTGTTCAGCTTAATTAAAAATGTCCAACCAAAATAAAATGTTATTTTTACTTGTATATTTTAATATGCAGAACAATCAATGATAAATCATGAAAGAAGGAATAAAAGTCAAGTGGATGATTTAAAATAGAAATGTCTAAAGTATTTAAATAATTCAAAGGATATTAAGGCAAAAGTATCAGGGATAGCAAAAGCAAGAGGTAATATATAGCAAATTAAATCATTATTAAAAATAACAAAGTTGTTATGTAAATCAATTATCCAAATATTCTAACATTTCATATTAGGTGTTGATGAATTACATACTTTAGTTAGAACTTTAGGGATTGTAAGAATTGGTGTTGAAACCCTTGATACCCAAGTACATGTGGTATTAAGAAGAGATTCACTTTACATAGAACAAAAGTAAAGAGAAAATATAGCTTTTTTTTTTGCCATTGAAGGAGATAACACGTGCCGAGCAGGGTGTGAGCCCAGAGTATCTGTGTTCCTCTCAGATAAAATCCACAAGCCAGCGAGCCAGAGATAAAAAGAAGATTCATAGCAATGGGAGCATCATCTCATCAGGAAGACAGAAGAAAGAAGTCTAAGTACCTGATATCAGAGCTTAGATCTACACTTTGAAGAAGTGTGTGTATGGGGACTAACAGATAGTTTATAATTGTTACTGGTGATTTTAATACAGAATTCTTAGATGAAGAAAACAAAATATTTGTAATGATACAGTTAATCTGAACAGTATTATTAAGTACCTCAAACTATCCCATAAAAGACTGTACCCAATAATATACCCAATAACCACAGAACACACATCCCTTTGAAGTACATGTGGGCTTCATCAGCATAGGTGATATGCGGTGTCCTTAAAAATGGGAAACTCTACAATGGATGTGACTCACTGGTACCTATGTTTGAATGAGGAACTTGCTTTTAGGATGTGTAATTCAAAACACATATGATTAAATCCTTTATTTGAGGTGCTTCTATTTGTTATTGAAAGCAAGTTTTCAAGGCTGTTTGGTGGTGGTGCACACTTTAATCCCAGCACTCGGGTGGCAGAGGCAGGTGGATCTCTGTGAGTTTGAGGCCAGAAGAGCTACATGAGCTAGTTCTAGGACAGGCTTCAAAGCTACAGAGAAACCCTGTCTTGAGAAACCAAAAATAAATAAACGGATGAATGAATAGAGAAATAAAAATAACACGTTTTCCTTAGATATAGTACTTCAGAGAACAACATGATTAGAAGACAGACAACCTCAAGCAAAAAACAACAAGGATGTGACCAATGTTTTCCCATTTGGAATATTAACACATTGAGCATAACTCAGCAACTACCTGGAGCATCATATTTACCACATGAATGGCCATGTGAGGGTGTCAGATCCCCTTGAGCTGGAGTTACAGAGAGTTGTGAGCTGCCATGTGGGTGCTGGGAATTGAACCCTGGTCCTCTGGAAGAACAGTCAGTGCTCTTAACCTCTGAGCCATCTCTCCAGCCCCATGGACTTGAGTTTTGTACAGGGTGATAAATATGGAGCTGTTTGCATTCTTCTATATACCAACATCCAATTAAACCAGGCCATTGGTTGAAGATGCCTGCTTTATGTTAAAGTGTTGGGACCTTTAAAATGAAGATTTTAGATCGACATAAAAACTGTAACATAGTATTATATAATATTCTTATATCTATAAAAATCTGTTCCATGTCTTGTGTTTGTTTTAAATACAGGTATTTCATTTTGTTTCTGAAATATAAATAGTTTCCTTGCTGAATATGTTTTAATCTGAAGGACATAAAATACATTCAATATGATCATAGATGAAATTTTGGTCATCACTTGAAGGTAGTAAATGCATAAAGTAGACTCAAATTAAATCAAATTGAAACTGTATAGTGTATGTCTCATGACACAACAGAGCCAAAATAGAAATTCACAAATATTTTGGAAGGTCCCAAATATGTGGAAATCAACAGTACTCCATATGCCACAAGCAAAAAATAGGAAATATTCTTATTTTAACCCAAACAAAAGCACAGCACGTGGGAAATTTTGGAATATAGTTATAGTAGTACTTGGAGGCAGCTCATGGCTTTAAATGCTCACATTAACAAACAAGTAAGGTCTCAAATTAATGGCTTAAAGGTCCACCTGAGATTTAAAAAATATCTTTAAAATAAAACTTAGAGGGGGGAAGAAGAGGGACCTAAAGGATGAAGAGATAGTAGAACATTTATGATGTGAAAATAATATGGGACGATGTGTACAGGGGAAAGGAGGAGATGGGAATGGGTTTAACAAAAGCTGAGGGCATGTGAAAAATGTCTATGGAAACCCATTACTATGTAAGCTAGTTAATAAATGTAGGTTTTTTTTTTTTTAAGAAAGGAGTTTGAACATATGTACCCTATGTGAGTGGACAATGCTTCGCCTGGAAGACGTGGACTACAAAATGAAAATTTCGATGTTACCTCATTAGAAATTTTTGGTCATGGAGGCTCTAGAACCCCTCTCTGCAAACGACAGAGACTATTGCCATTGGCCTTGATTGCACACCACAAATAGATGGTGGGAGCCTGTTGATGAAGATATACCACACTGGTTGCAGGGCATAGAGAAATGAAGCTGTAGCAGATCTGAAAATTCCCTCCATGCTGGGTGGCTTTCATAGTGATGGTAGTGCTATGTAGTCTGCTGGGGAAGAGGAGTCAGCAATAGTCTTACCCAGCGGTGAGCCCTGAATGCTGTAGTCTTGAGCTGCCAGGCAACATATGCACGCTAGTGAATTAGGGCCATAAAGACTATGGAGATAACTAAGCCCTTTCTGATTGGCTCTAATTCCTGCTTCACTGGATGGGATTGATTCCTGGTACTATAAACGTGACCAAAAGCCCATGGCTCAGGGTATCATAGGCCTTAGAGGAGAGCCCACTACCACTGCTTTTTTTTTTCCTTTTTTAAATTTATTTATTAAAGATTTCTGTCTCTTCCCCGACACCGCCTCCCCTTTCCCTCCCCCTACCCCAATCAACTCCCCCTCCCTCCTCAGCCCAAAGATCAATCGGGGTTTCCTGCCCTGTGGGAAGTCCAAGGACCACCCACCTCCGTCCAGGCCTAGTAAGGTGAGCATCCAAACTGCCTAGGCTCCCACAAAGCCAGTACATGCAGTAGGATCAAAAACCCTTTGCCATTGTTCTTGAGGTCTCAGTAGTCCTCATTGTCCGCTGTGTTCAGCGAGTCCGGGTTTATCCCAGGCTTTAAGTGGACATATTGCCCAAGTGTCTTCTGATTTGTGCTTGTAGTTATGCTTACACCTTTAGGACAGTGCTGTTGTCAACCTTGATCAGACAAGCTTCCTTTTGCAATGAGCAGCCATCAATGCTGAGGCTCGAAACTGGCCAAAGTGCCAGCCCTATATTTTAGCCTCACATTCTAGGACTAGGTGTGCACTTCTTGTGTATCTTCCTTGTACACAGCGCAGTCACATTGCAGCTCTGTAGCCCAGGCAAGGTATGTTCTGAATCACTACTTATAACAATCTCCTACCATCTGGTCTCTGTGGCCCAGGGCAGCCTCTTCTGGCTGAAGTTGGCTCCCCTCAGACAGGAAACCTTTGAGGGTAGAATCTTTCCTAAGGCGCACAGCTGACTGGCTAGTGTGGATGCCATATTTGGTCTGTAGGATACGTGCACGAGCACACTGTTGCTCTTCTTATGTTGAAAGTATCTGTTCAACTTATCTGACGCATGGGCATTCCCTATTAAAATCTTTCTCTCTTCTCCTTGCTCCCTAGTTTCCTCTGGTCCAGTCTGTGCCTCTTGACTGCTGGCTCTATTCAGAGGCAAATGGCAGTTTCTGAGACTTCTCATTCTTCCAAGATACCTGCTTCTCTTGCTGCCCCTTAGTTTGAAGTTCTTCTTGTAGCTCACTTGCCCTTTAGGATGAGAAAAAGGCATTTTTTTTTTTAAATCAGAAAGAGACCAGGAGGGCCCATCTACAGCATCTACAGATCCGGAGCCCCTCAAAGTTGATTTTCTAAATCTCTTGCGCAGTTTTAGCCAGACTCTCTGAGACATTGAGGTTGGTTACGCCTATCTAGGAAAACCGCCCCCTGAGCAGACTCCTTCCAAGCCTTGGCAAGCATCTCTGTAATCTGACTTTACATGAAAAGAATCTTAACAACTAATGTTTAGCATCACTTCTCCTCTTCAGTGGCAGCCGGGAGAAGACAAGTCTCCTCTGTAATAACAGCTAATCTGCCTCGCCTCACTGTCTCTCCTAGAGCTGGATGTTTATGAGGAGCAGCTGTTTGCTGTTTTGGAAGCAGAAGTCAGAACCCTGACACAGAAATGGGCTTTGGAGACCCACTAATCCAATGCCTTCCCTTCGCACAGGAGACATCAGGGAAATACAAGTAGCAGAAGAGATAAACTAATTTCTAGTTGACTGCTCAGAAATTAGTTTTTTTTTTTTAATAACCTCGGTTCTGCCAGGGATATAAGAATGAAGGCCTCGTTTCCTCCTCATCTCTCTGCTGTGACTGAAGCTGTGTTTCTCTGTGGCTCATGCTAAACCTATGGGCTGTGAATGATGGAGAACAGGGTGACTTCCTGAACACCTTGCTGGGACCTGCAGGCCACCTGAAGCTGACTGCTGACCTTCCCATCAGCTGACGCCCTTGCCTGGCCGAGCCCTGCTTGCTTCACATTCAGCTGGAGGTGGGCAATGAGGAAGCAATGGTGCAGAGAAAGGGATCATTTGTCTGACAGCCTGGAGAAGCAGAACCGTGGGATTTCCCTTTCTAGGAGTAGAATAACCTGTTGTCTCTCATGAACCCTGACTTCATTTAATACTGGCTGGTTCTTGCTTTGTGTGTTGCAGGGGGAGTTATTTAGTTTGCTCTCTGCTGAGTGGTAAAACAGAAAAAACGTGCAGAGATTCCCAGGGTGGATGTTGGTAGAGTCAGATGGCAGTGGCCAGTGACAGACCGGTCACCAGGCAAAGGTCTTACCAGTGGGATTACAGCCTTGTTTTTCCTAGGGTCAAGGGCTATGCTTGCCATATGGTCTTCTATGTAGCATGTCCTCAGAGGAGAAGGAACTGTGTAACTTCTGCAGCACAGTGTGGGCGCAGTACCCAGGCTAGAGATTTTATCGACTTCAGGGTATTTGGCATACTTGGGCACCTACATGCGTGCAAATCCCTCCCCCGTCTCTCTCTTTCTCTCTCTCTCTCTCTCTCTCTCTCTCTCTCTCTCTCTCTCTCTCTCGCTCTCGCTCACACACACACACACACACACACACACACACACACACTTCTTTTAGCCCAACATTTTGGTGGAGTATTTCTTAAACGTGGTGGAGTATTTCTTAAAAGTGGGATATATATCAAAACATTTCTGAAAAACAACTGTATTTTTCATTATTATTGTATTATTGAGTTCCTTGTAGATATCAAGGTTGGAAATTATTCAAAGCTTTCAAAGCTATTTTCCAGGTTCTGACATTGCTGTAAAGAGGTTTCGTACCATTTTGATTTTTCTTTTATTGTTAATTAAAAAAAATCTGGAATCTTGTAATCTGCTGTGGTGTGGATTTCATGAGTTTCAGTGTGGGGAATGGGGGATTTTCTTTACTTTCTTGTATCCCCTTTCTGCCTGTCCCCATTTTTCTGGAATTCTAATCATTGAAACCTAAGGCATGTTCTAGTTTTCTTGTCTTTTTGCTTTTGGGTTTCAGCTTTAACTCTGTATGAAACAAGAAGCTGTTTCCACCAACTTTGTCTTCTACCCCTTCTGATGAAGATCATTTTTAAAAGGTACTGGTAGTATCTTCAATTCCTAGGAGTTTTCTTGTTTCTGAATTGGGTTCCTATCTCAAGAACACGACACTTACTTTTCTCTTTTTAAGTACACACAGGTGGTCTGAAGTTTTGTCTCCCACCACAGTCCTCTTCCACTTAGGTTGTTTTATCTGCTGGCTCTGATTCGTGCCATTTATCCTAGGAATTTTGTCCAGATGTCTGGTCACCCTTTGCTTCCTGTTCCTGCTCAAAGTGAAGCACCAGGAAACAAAACCTTGATAGAAGCCTGGGTTTGTTCTCTTGGAGAGAGTGAGCTGCCTAGTTCAACTGCTCCGAAATTGTTTCCCACACCAACAGCATCATCATCTTTTGAAAGTCTTCCCTGGGCTGCTGAAACCCTTCTTACCATCTGCCTGTGTTGGTTACGGCCCTGGTTAGGACTAAGTGGGGAGAAAAGTAAAGGACCTCAGTGTTCCATATGGAAATGTTCACTGGTATGTTCTGTTTTAGCATTCCATGTGTGATAAGCTCGAGTCCGAGAAACCCCTCTCCATCCCCACTAGACTGCAGAGAAGAGACCTTCCATTGCTGTCACCATGGAGACAGTAGTCACCAGGCAAGAAGAGGCCTTGAGATTCACTTGCTACTTTAACAGAATGCAACTGAACTCAACACTTTCCAATCCTTTTGTCTTGGGTACTAGAAGTAAATGATGTTGCCACGTCAACCTTTGAAGACCCTGGCTAATTTCTTGTTGCTGGCTTACAATTCTGAATATATCAGGGTACCACTTACGCATTCTGCATGGTAGTCTACTAAACGTTACATAGATATTGTCTCTTTTTCTGATTGTTTTAAAAATGCATCTGTGTTAGAGTTTATTGCATCCTTTTGTTTTCTTTAAGAATATTGAAAGAGAACTTGACAATGATTTTGAAGGAGAGCAAGGAGAGGTATATGGGAGGGCTTGGAGGGAGGAAACGGAAGAGAAAAAAATACTGTACTTTATAACCTCAAAAATAAAAAATAAAGTAAAATGTATCAATTCCCCTCAAAGAATATTTCATTATTCTTTGAAAAATTCATACAATATATTTTGATCATGTTCACCCCAACTCTTCCTTAATCCCTTCTGGATCCATTCCACGCCCAACTTTTTGCCCTTTTAAATTTCTATTTAATAATACCAAGTGCAGAAAAATAAGTGACTAAGGAGCTCAGCAACAAATTGGACAGCTACATCATATCCCCTCCTTAAGGCTCAGGGACCATCATGGAAGAGGAAGTAGGAAGACTGTAAGGGTCAGAGGTCAGGAGAACTGGAATGATGCCTTCTGGACCCAGCAGGCCCACTGCACTCGTGAATCAGAGCTGAGGTCAGTCCAGTCAGTATCCGTCATGGAGTGGGAAGGACCTCACGAGTCCTCGACCCTGGCTGAGGTGGTATGGACGGTTCTTTCCTTTCTCCTTGTGGGTCCTGAAGTCTAACACACCTTGACCCACTGAGCCATCTTAATAGCCCTAACTTAAAAAAAAAAAAAAGCATGTGATCCAAGCAGTGGTGGGGCATGCCTTTAATCCCAGCACTCAGGAGGCAGAAGCAGGCGTATCTCTGTGAGTTCGAGGCCAGCCTGATCTACAAACTGAGTTCCAGGACAGCCAGAGCTGTTACACAGAGAAACCTTGTCTTGAAACACCAAACGAAACAAAAAAGAGCAGGTGTCCATTTTTGCTGAAATCTATGTATTCATCCTGGAGATTATAGTCTTAATATTTTGGCCAATCAGAATTTTCTATGGGGAGAGGGGATTGTCACTGATGAGTCCAGAGATACTGGGGGCTAGGAAGAATTTAGTTTTGTTTCTTCTTCAAAAAGAAACATTGTTCAACCATCTATCTGCCGACCAACACATGGGCTGATTCTAGACTTGGCTGTTGTCAAGATTCCAGCAACAAACATGATGCTCAGATATTTCTGTGACAAGTTGTCTGTGAGTCCTTAGGGTGTATGTGGCTAAGAGCGGCATAGTGGAGTCATATGGCAATCCTTAGGAATGGACATACTGACTTCCACAGTGGTCAGAATGATTTACATTCCTACCAGGAGCACATGAGAGTTCCCCTGGGCCTCCCATACTCACCAGGATTTCCTGTTGACAGCATTTACTGATGACAGTCATTCTGACTGTAGGGAGACTGTCTGTTCCTTGATGGTTAAGGCTTTGATATAGCTACACGACAGACTTCTATTTAGCCATAAAAAGTACAAAATTATGTCACTTGCTGGAAAATGGATGGATCATCATATTCAACTGAACAGGTCCAACTCAGAAAGATGAATACCCAAAGTTTTCTCTCATTTGTGGGTCCTGGATTATAAACAGATTCCTATAGGACATGTAGGTTGAGGGGACACTGGGGAAGAAAGGAGATTAGGAGAAGGGAGAAGTGGGGAGAAGAGGAAGGATCTTGGGGGGATCAAAGTACGTGAAAACCTTTTTATGGGGGCCGTCATCATGTATAATGAATTAGTGTCAGTAAGGTTTTAAATCTTAATGAAAGTAAACTAGAAATAATCATAAGACAGATTGTCAATATTTGATAGGAAGAAACCAGTTCAGGAAGCATCCTTGCCTTTCCAGACCAAGGCAGGGGTGTGGGGATGTGGGGGTGTGGGAGTGTGGGTGTATGTGTGTCAGGGTGTGGGGGTATGGGAGTGTGGGGGTGTGGGAGCATATGTGTGTCGGGGTGTGTGGGTGTGAGGTCTGTGTGTCAGGATGTAGGGATATGGGGGTGTATGTGTGTCAGGGGTGGGGATGGGGTGTATGTGTGTCGGGTGTGTGAGTGTGGGGTGTGCAGGTGTGGAGCTAAGGAGGTGTGGGTGTATGTGTGTTGGGGTATGGGGTGTAGGGGTATGGGGTATATGTGTGTCAGGGTGTGGGGCATATGTGTGTTGGGGTGTGGGGGTGTATTGTGTCAGGATGTGTGGTGTGTGGGTGTGAGGTGTATGTGTCAGGGTGTGGGGAATGTGGGGTGTGGGGGTGTGGAGATGAGGGGTGTGGGTGTGTCAGGGGTGGGGGGTGGGAAGATGCTCCTGTGTTCTGTTCTCAGTATTCAGAGTGAAAGAAAGAAGCCTGAAAACAATGTGGTTTTAAGTTTCCAGAGCGATTTCTGATGATCCCGGAGCAGCTGGGGTTGGAAGGTGCGCACGCGTCTGGGAGGCTCTTTCCGCCCCCGAGTTCGACATTCACATTCTATCTCTTCATCTTCGAGTCAAAGGGAGACGCAGGGAACTCAGAATAGTTTAAATAAAAGGAACAGGTCGCCCCCTCCTCCCACCCAAACAGAAGCATCGCTAACAGCTCCTATATTCTCTTTCTGTGCTTTATTCTAGGAACCCCTTTCCCCCTCAAGATATTTTTGTTCATGAAATTGTCTTAGACGATCAGTAAGTTGTCAAGAGGACCGCCCACTCTTCTCCTCGCACCCAGCCTCTCTGTCGTGAAGGTGATTGACTTGAGAATTCTGAATCTGAACTTTGCAGCGTTGATGCCACATCTTGTGTCTGGCTGCTCACTCGCAGGGCAGTGCCCTCTCCCCCTCAGCCTCTCCTTCATTCCCTCCCTCCCAGTTCATATCTGCAACCACATTCAATAGGTCAGGGCAGCCCTTGTCCGAAATATGTTACATCTCACTCCAAAACAAGCGGCAGCCGGAAATAGCCAGGTCTGCTTACGAACGGGATTTTCTTTCAGGATCGACTGTGTGTGTGTGTGTGTGTGTGTGTGTGTGTGTGTGTGTGTGTAAGTCTATGTGCACACATTGTGGGATTAAAGGACAGGTGCATTGTGGGAAGCTCATCCTGACTAAGAGCAGGCAGCTGTACCATTGCGATAGGAGCATGGGAGGCTTCACGGAGCCAAAACTGTCAGAAACTGCTCCTGGGGTCAGAGTGACGACTGTAAGAGTCTGCATCCCTCTGACAACGGCTCAGAAAATCGAATGCAAGGAAGACAGAGGAAGAGGAGATGCGGGGCACGTTTCCTGCTTCTCTGTGGATGCTTAGCAAATGCCAGCATAGGCTTTACAATGGTGGAAGCAGCAGAACTGGGGGCCTGTGCCCTGATCATGGTGAAGGAGGACCACCGTCCTGGCGTCGACCCAAACACGTGTTTTCATAGAGAGATTCTTTATTAATTGGGGGGAAAAATTAAAGTGGCTGCATTCTGACTCAGGCAGAAAAACAGCAGCAAAATGACTCGCAGGTGCCATTCTTAAGAGGAGGAGAAGGGAAGGTGTAGGAGGCGTGGTATATTTTGATTGGCGTGTTAATAAGGTCAACCAAAGCGGGGCGCGGGGGGAGGGCATGGCATTGTTTGCTGGACTTTAATTCTTTGATAGCTGGACCTTGGTCGTCAGCCTCAGGAGGAGGGATTTGCCAAATAAGGGAATGGACCTTGGGGCTAACTTCAGGAATATAATCCAGTGATTTACAGGGGAGGGAGGGGGAAGAGAAAGGCCTGCCAGGATCACGTTTGCCAGGCAAGGGCTGGCTAGAGTCCCTTGGAGACTTGGGAGAGTTGAAGAGGCTACACCCTTCCCTGCATAATCCATGCTTCATCTGCATCGTCGTTCCATTTTCTCAAGGTATCACTTGCTTGACTGTTTGTGCTAGGGATCAGCAAACATCAATGAAGGTATAGGTAGTAAATCTTTGGCTTCGTGGCCCATATGGTCTCTGTTGCAAGTGTTCCATGTTGCTATTGTGGTGAGAAAACAGCCGTGGCAATTCATAAGTGAGGGTGGCCGAGTGCCAATGTAATTACATTTATGGAAACTGAAAATTAACTTTCATATCATTTTACAAGCCATGAAATAATCTTAATCATTTGAAATTTTCAGCCACGTTGAAATGCAAACACCATTCTTTGCTCATGGTCTATACTAGCAGTTCTCAGCCTGGGGGGCATGAATGACCCTTTCGCAGAGGTAGCCTAAGGTCATCCTGTATATCAGATATTTATATTATGATTCAAAGCAGTAGCACAATTACAGTTACGAAGTAGCTACAAAAATAATGTTATGGTTAGGGATCAGCACAGCATGAGGAACTGCATTAAAAGGCTGCAGCATTAGGAAGACTGAGAACTACTGGTCTATACAAAAGAAAACCACAAGCGGGGGTTGGCTCCAGGCCATCTTTAGTCCAACTCTGGTCTGTATCCAAATTGTGGTACAGCAGAGGGAAAAGGGATGTCTGGGCCTCCTTCCATCCCCATCTTCTTCTTTATCTTTCATTGTGTTGATTCAGAAGTCCAAAATCTCAAGCCAAGAAAGTGAGCTGATTCTTCCTGAACCTGCCAGTTGCCAGCATCAAGATAGGAAGCCAGCACTGAGTGAGTCCAGGCATATTTGGAGATTCTGCATGGTTGGAGCTTTGCTCTCGGGAATGACAATTAAAATAAAGTCACATTTATAAAGTAATTTGTTCTTCTTGCTCAGTAATGATGCTTGAGTCAGGAACTTCTGGAAAAATACATTGTGAGCTGGCGAATTATAGCAAAGACCCCATCTGACACGTCGAGGCAGAAGAAGGAAGGACACAGATTTTACAGTCGGTCAGATGCATATCTAGATCATGCCTGCAGCGTGTGTTAGATATGTCATGTTAAAGAGGAGGTCTTATGAGTGTCCCTGTCTGGAAAGTGAGGCTGTGGGTACTTACCCTCTCACCAAGGTTGTGGGGACCAGAGATGCTGCACATAACACATCCCAAGGTGTTTAACAGTCACCAAATACCCTCATCAGGTCAAAGACAAGTTTGCCTAAGTCAGAGAATCTTTTTGGGATAAACCCTGTGACAATGAAATAAATAAATCAAAACATTTGTCATTTCCAATTTTGAAACAGGCATCTATAGTATTTTTAAACTCTTTAGTTTTTACTCTGTGGGGGTCCACCACCCAACTCTGAAATAAATCACACAGAGACTTATTTTTTCTTATGATGCCTGACCTTAGCTTGGCTTGTTTTTAGCCAGCTTTTCTTAACTTAAATTATCCCGTCTACCTTTTGCCTCTGGGTTTTTACCTTTACCTATTTTATATACTTTTCTTTACTTCTTATTCCATGTCTGGTTGTGTGACTGGGTGGCTGGCCCCTTCTTCTCTTGCTCCTAGATCCCCTCCTCCCAGACCTTTTCTTCTATTTATTCTCTCTGCCTGCCAGCCCCATCTATCCTTTCTCCTGCCTCTCTATTGGCCATTCAGCTCTTTGTTAGACCAATCAGGTGTTTTAGACAGGCAAAATAACACAGCTTCACTCAGTTAAATGAACGCAACATAAAAGAATGCAACACTTCTCTGCATCATTAAATAGATGTTCCACAGCATAAACAAATGTAACACATCTTAAAATACTATTCTACAACACATGTCTTCTTTGATTTGGGGAATATTTAACCTTTCCACAGAAAAATGTGTCAGTTCACCTCTGGCTGTACTAGAAACACTGTTTCTGCACTTAGTATTATCATTTCAATGACCGTAATGCGTCCAGCTCTTCTTGAACAAACTGCTAAGTGTCATGTTAGCCCTGCTTGTGCCCAAATTTTTCAAAGTATTAAAACCCACAAACATGTCCTCATGCTCAAGGTTATGTACAAAGTATTATTCTATGTACAGCATATTGGCTTTTATTTAAAAGTGTTTTTCCCATATGAAATGTAAGTCCATTATACAACAGCTGGAAAACACACAAAATATTGATGAAGTATTTTTTTTTCATTTGGACACCACCCAGCATAACTTCAGATAAACTGCTGCTCCTGTTTTGACATGTGTTGTTCTCTTGTTTCTGCTGTCTTTACTCATCTTCTCTGCACCCATGCTAGGACAAGGTGATGTGTGTTTCCTGAAATACTCACGTGCACAACTCATACATGTATCTTAAATGGTATCAGCTTATCCTTAGCAATACTGAGTATGTATTACCATGGATAAGTTGAAAAGTGCTAAAAACTATTCAGGAGTTATGCAAGATACCCTATAAGCTCACCACACAGGAATAAAATTTTAATATCTTTCCTATTTTGTTTTCAGAGTGCTGAGACTACTATATTCTTTGATTTTTGAGAATGGTTATCATCTATGTATATATATATATATATATATATACACACACACACACACACAAGTGATTACCATCCTCCTCATATATGTGTGTATACAAGTATATTAATCTTTTCCGCCGAGAAAAGATAGTTGCCAATAATTATAAATACATAGTTTTAGGTGAGCAGTAAGTTAGAATAGAGAGTCGTAAAATGAAAGAGAATGTTCCCCACCCACTCAAGTGAACACTCCCTCTCTCCTCGCAACCGCCCCACTAGAGTAGAGCATCTGTTGCAGTGGACGAGCCAACATTATCATGCTATTTACAGTCCCTGGTTTACATTAGAGTCTATTTGTGTGTGTGTGCTACACACTCTATGGATTCTGGTAAATGTGTTTCTAAACGTGTCCACAAAGCTCACTGCTCTAAGCATCCTCTATCTTTTGGTTTTTCATCTTCTCCTCCTCTCCCATCGAAGGGATTAAGTTAGGTTTGGATTCTGGGTTGAGCTTTGTAAGAGGTCTATTGTAAGAACAGCAAGGCTGATCCCAACTTTTGCTTTTCGACTCACCTGGTTATCTCTTCTTCTGGGATGCACCCTGCCATGATGCTGGTTCCCTAAAGAGACCAACGCAGTGGGACCCTTACTTCCTTGGAAGTGTGGCCTCCAGCACTATGGATTCAACAAACCTCTTCCTAAGCACTTAACTTTGAGTATTGTTATAGCAATGGAAAATGGTCTAACACATGCGTGTAACGATGCATTGTGTGACTTTTCTTCTTTAACCTGTTGAGGTTATGTGACAGAGAGTATTAAACGATGGATATTTGTACTAGGTTTTTTTCTTTTTGGTCACCAACCAGTTCCCAAATCATGAGACAGAAACTTATTATTAGTTTTGAATGCTTGGCCTTGCTTAGACTTGTTTATGTCTAGCTCTTTTAACTTGTGTTAGCCTGTTTTTCTTTATCTACCTTCTGCCCCAGGGCCTTTTGCTTTTCTTTCTTTCCTTCTTTCTTTCTTTCTTTCTTTCTTTCTTTCTTTCTTTCTTTCTTTCTTTCTTTCTTTCTTTCTTTGTTTTTCTTACGTTCACTGCTTCTTGTGTCTGCTGTCTGGCTTCTGGGCTTTTCCCTTGCTCTCTCTTCCTTCTCTCTCTTCTTTTTCCTTCTCCTGAGCCTAGAATTATTTTTCTGTTTATTCTCTCTGCCTGGCAGCTCCACCTAATCCTCTCCTGCCTAGTGATTGGCTGTTCAGCTTTTTATTAGACCAATCAGGTGCCTTAGTCAGGCAAGGTGAAACAAGGACAACACATCTTTATTTAATTAAACAAATGTATCATAAACAAAAGCAAGGCACATTTGCATAGTTAAAGTAATATTCTACAGCATAAGCAACTGAAACATATCTATGTCTAGTTAAAACAGTATTCTATAACATATTATATCAATTAATTTTACTATATCATAAGTTTTATGCCACAGTCAATGGACCTTATTCCTTACATATCTGAAATAAATCCCACTTGGTTGTTTTATTGATCTCTTTTTTATTTTATATTATTTTATTTTATCACTTAAAAAATACCAATCCAAATTCACACTCCCTCCCCTCATCCCACTCCCCTCCCATTCTCTCCACAACCTTCCCACTCCACCCCCTCCAATCCTAAGAGAAGGCAATGCACCTGGCTCTGTGGAAAGTCCAAGGCCCTCCCTACTACATCTAGGTTGACCAAGGTATACATCCAAAAAGTATAGGATCCCCAAAAGTCAACACATGCAGTGTAGACAAATCCCAGTGCCACTATCAGTCTGCCCCTCAGTCTGCCCCAACTGTCAACCACATTCATAGGGACTAGTTTGATCCCATGCTTGTTCACTCCTAGTCTAGTTGGAGCTAATGGACAGTTGCCCATTAGCTCAGGCAAACTGTCTCAGTGTATGAACCCCTCATGGTCTTGACTTCCTTGCTCATACTCTCACTCCTTCCACTCTTCAGCTGGATCTTGGGAGCTCAGTCCAGTGCTCCAATGTTGTTTCCACCTGTTGGATGCTCTGTTTCCATCTGTTGTTGGACGAAGGTTCTATGGTGATATTTAAGATAATCATCAGTCTGACTACAGGGCAAGGCCAGTTCAGACACCCTCTCCTCTATTGCTTAAGGCCTTAGCTGGGGTGATCCTTGTTGATTCCTGGGAATTTTTCTAGAGCCAGGTTTCTTGCTAACCCCATAATGACTCCCTCAATCAAGATATCTCTTTCCTTGCTCTCATATCTGTTCTTCATCCATCTCAACTATCCCATTCCCTCAAGTTCTCCTCAACCCTCCCTTTCCCCCCTTTCTTCTACCTCTTTTTATGAATTGTGTTTGTTTCAATAATATTTTGCTGCAAGTGTTTATGTCCATGCTTGTGGAATTCTGGTATGTATCTTTTTCTTATTTGAGAAATACTAGTCTATTAGGGTGAGTGAAAAATATTTCTTCTGCCTTTGTCTTCTAGGAGAGATTGTAGGGAATCGTTGTAATTTCTCCCTTGCACGTTTGATAAAATTCACCAGTAGACCATTTGTGCGAATGCTCAATTTTGGAGTCATACTCCTGTTACATAATCTCCTAATCTCATGGAATATGATTAGCTTCATAATAATAAATTAGGAGGCAATCCTGGCACTCCTAAACCCCCTGTGTGTCTGTCTCTGCTCTCGTTCTGACTATGGCTTGAGCTTCTCCTCGTTTTCAGGCTACACATTTGTCTTCCCTTCACTCTAACCAATCCGTTTTTGCAATTTTCATTTTATTTCTCAAGTTGGTTCTGCACAAATTTAACTTTCAGAGCACATAGCCAGTCTCTTTACGGCACTGCTACGGAACTCTCTTAGTGTGATAGGTTATTTTTTCCAGTATTATTTGGCCACTCATTTTTTTTTCTCACAGCTCTCTGTTTCTCTTTTATGGAAAATCTCCTTTCACATTACACTTATTTTATCATGCTTATTTTCTACCTTTATTCCCTCCTCTGATGTAGTAGAATCATTAAAATAATAGGATTGAAAATTAAACTGCCAGTTCTATTCAGCATGCAACAAAAACACATTGCTTTTTTATTTTCTGTAGCAGATTTGCTCTTTATGGACCATGACCTCCACAGCTAATTGGGCGATGTATGTAGTGAAAGGGATAGAGCACATACAGATGCTGTTAGTTAATGACACCTCCACTTCATCCAGCTTGGAGATGCTATTCCAGGAGACATGTCATCTCTTGGGAAAATGCTCCGGTGTTAGGTTCCTCCCAGCTCTGTTTCACAAGTCTTTAAGTTCTTAGGAAACAGGAAATTTGGATCCCTAAACCAGGCTCTGGATGTATCCTGGTATATTCTTTGGAAGGATGGATGGATAAAATCTGGCTCAACCTGGACTGAGGTCCACTGGGAAACAATAGATCTTGTTGGAAACTAGTGCGCATCGCTGTGTCTGCTAGTGAAGTTCTAGTTGTTTGTCTCAGATTTGAGGGTCCCTACACAGATACCTCTTTGTTGAGACTAGGTTCTGCTAACCCTTTGGCATGGTTAGAAGTCCACTATCTCTCCCAAGGTCACACAGAGGCATCAGTCTCCCTTGAGCTGTTCTTGAGGTCACTGGCCCTGGGCTCATGGCTCTAGTCATATTTCTTGATATATCATATCTATTTTTTATGAGATGCTTCTTTAAGATAAAGGATGTAATATGCTTATATAATACTGGCCTTTTGAAACCTACTACTGTTACAATGAATGTATGCAAGGAGAAGAGAAAAAACCTAGTATCTTCCAGCCTGTCTAAGAAAGTGAGCAGAAAGTTCCACTAAGCACTCTGGAGTTACCCAATAGAGTTGGTGTTATTGGTGCAGCCTCCTCTACTGTTTGTCTTAGCCAAGAGACCAGGTCACCATGTCTGTTCACAAGCTTGTCCTTCTCTGCTCAGATGAGTCATCTTTTGGTATCAATACTTCTTTACTTCCTCAGTGGGACTCCAATTTCCCTTTACCTGTGTGTAGATCCCTAGGCTCTTCTTACCATAAAAATCTGAGAGTTTGACCTCAACACTTGTTTGAGTTCAGACGTCATTCATACTTTGCACTTGATTGGACTAGCAAGAATAATTTTCTTTTTCTTTTTGAATTTCAAAATTTCTTTCACTTTTGACAGAGGTTGATTTTCACCCAAAGTATAGTTTTTGCTAATTAACTTTCTGGCTCTCACACTCAGGAGAATCAATGCTATGGTTGATGATCCATGTGGCAATGAGATTCATGGCATTTAAAAATACATCTGCTACTTCCAAGTATATCTCTGGTCACTGGCCATTTGGAGTCTTCAGAGATGTCAGCTTTCTGTGGAAAACAGTCAGGAAAATTTTGACTTTCCCAAAGGTTTAGGGATTTGGCTGTGGAACCAGCAGAGAAGGTTTAATAGCTCAAAGGGGAGAAAGAGGGGGCATCCCCAGGGTTGGTGTGACTCACACATTGTACAAATACAAAGCCATTAGGAGTAATTACAAAATAAGAACATATAGATGGCAGTGACTCAAGCGTCTTGGGAGCAGCATCCAGCACGCAGGACGATCTGGAGGAGGGAAGAGCATCAATCCCATGAGGTCCTGACTTCCTTCCTCAAAGACTGCCAGTGGTTAGAAAGCCTTTGGCTTGATTTCCCGGACTTAACCACCACAAGCTGAGTAATGATTTTCACAGCTCAGTTGCTTCATCTCAGCTGGCAATGCTAAAAGCCGTTGCTTGCTCGGCTATGTAAGAGCTAACATGCAATTTCTTTATAAAAGACTCAGGCTTCTTTGAACCTGTGCACCCAATTTATTGGCTCTTACCTAGTCGGTGTTCATTTTTTTTTAATGGTACAATGTGCTTCCTTCTGTTTCCTAGCCTCTTCCACGTGTGATCCCACAGTTTCAATTAGAGACAGTAGTGATGATTGGTTGAATAGACACATGTTCACCTTAGATCCACACCGTTGAGGTGGATCCTTAATTCCCTCTTCTACTCTAGAGCCTCTAGGGAGGATCCCACTTCCCAAACAGCAGTCTCTGCCTGAACTCTGTGGGAGGAAGCAGAAACTAGTTGAAGGTAGTACAAACTGTAGTATGGCAGTCCTGAAAAAATGTATTGGTGATTGCTAATTTAAATATTAATGGGTTCAATTGTTGTGGGACAATGGTCTGTACCCTGTCAATTGTATTTTAATAAAATGCTGAGCCGGGCCATGGAAGCGCAAGCCTTTAATCCCAGCACTCGGGAGGCAGAAGCAGGTGAATCCCTGTGAGTTCAAGGCCAGCCTGGTCTACAAGAGCTAGTTCTAGGACAGCTAGGGAAACCCTGTCTCAAAAAACCAAAAAAAGAGAACAAAACAAAACAAAACAACAACAATAACAAAACCCCCAAAACACTGAGCGGCCACTGAAATCACATTGGATAGGGTGTAGCCATTTGGCCTCACATTATACAGGTTGTAGTTATTTGACCACATAGTGGATAGGTTGCAGTCATCTGACGTCACATTGGATAGGTTGCAGTTATTTGACCTCACATTGGATGGGTTGTAGTCATCTGAGCTCACACTGGATAGGTTGTAGTTATCTGACCACACACTGGCTAGGTTGTGGTCATCTGAACTCACACTGGCTAGGTTGTAGTTATTTGACTTCACATTGAATAGGTTGTGGTCATTTGACCTCACACTGGCTAGGTTGTGGTCATTTGACTTCACATTGGATAGGTTATACTTATGTGACCTCATACTGGGTAAGTTGTAGTCATTTGACCTCATGTTGGATAGGTTGTTGTCATTTGACCTTCATATTGGATAGGTTGTAATCATTTGATCTCACATTGGATAGGTTGTGGTCACGGGACCTCACAGTGGGTAAGTTGTTGTCATTTGATTGACTGTAGTCACACACTCCCTTCATCAAAGAAATCATATGTCCAAATGAAATTATTTTTTGTGCTTATGAAAGGGAGAGGACAGAATGGGGGTGGGAAGTGGACTTTCAACAACCTCTACAGCAGTCAGAAATCCATGTTTTGTACTCCTTATTTACTAGTTAATATTTCAGATCTATTTTTATTTTATGTGTGTAAGCATTTTTCTTGTATGTATGTTTGTGAGCCACATGCATGCTTTGCACTCATGGTGTTTAGAAGATGACATTAGAGACCCTAAACTGGAATTACAGATGGTTGTGAGCCACCACATGGGTGATGGGAATGGAAGTCAGGTTCTTTACAAGAGCAATGAGTGTTTTTAACCACTGAGCCATGCCTTCAGCTCCTTCTTCTAGTTGGTTTTTATTGTCAACTGGACACACCTGAGAGTCAGCTAGAAAATGGGAGTCTCAGTTGAGGGATTGCTCATGTCAGATGGATATGTAGCCATGTATATGGGAATTATCTTGATTGATGATTTATGTAGAAATTCTCAAGATACTGTGGGTGGTACTTACCATGGACAGGAGATCCTGGTCCTGGGTTGTAGAAGAAAGCTGGCTTTGTTGAAGCGAGAGAGAGAGAGAGAGAGAGAGAGAGAGAGAGAGAGAGAGAGAGAGAGAGTTCTTCCTGGTTTTATCTTTAATTTATGCTACAGGTCTAAACCCTGGCTTCTTTCAGTGATGGGATGTGACACTGCCTGGAAGAGCAAGCTGAATAAACCTTTTCATTGCCCAGGTTGCTTTGGGCTGTGTTTTATTACAGAAAGAACACTTAGAATCTATTCAACACCTAGAAGTACATTTTTTGTTTTCTTGTTTTGAGACAGGGCTTCCATCTATATAGCTTAAGCTTGTTTTGTATTTGTGATTCTTGTTCAGCCACTCAAGTTCTGGAATTATATGTTTGCACTATCACGTTTGCTTGACTACAAATGTTTGCAGAAAGGAAAACACATTAATGATTTTTTTTAATAGAATGTTTTTATAAGGTATCCTTCTTGAGTGAGGTTTCTGGGCTATTCAGTTTGAAAATGAATTACTTATTTAGCATGATTTTTTATTTATGTATATTAATTTTGTTAAAGTTATATTAACATTACTCTTCTAAATTATAGTCTCTTCTGAACTGCCTGGCTCTCACTTGACACGCAAGTAAAATGTTCTGTGGAAGAAAGACAAGTACTGCAATCAGTCTTGTAAGCCTTTCACACAGCAACAGCAATAGCTATCCAGTGAACAATGGACTGCTGGAATATTTAGGTCTGCAACGATACTACTGGGGTGTGGCAGAGCTCAGAACATGGAACAACTGACCCAGAGGGATTCAGGTCACGGAGTTTAGTTTGGTGCTTCTCCTCCACAGTTCTATTACGACACTCTCTCATAAACTGGAACCCCACCATGAAAAAGGGAATGGAGTTGAACACCATAAAATGAGACTCATTCTCAAACTCCTCTCATGCTTCTAAACTGCTAACAGTAGGACATTTGCCCAAGGCAAAACTCCACTATCTGCTCTTTTCCTTTGGGTCCATACTAGAATTTAACCAGAATAAGTGGCTCCTCATCCATTCAATGAAATCCTGAAGATGGATAATTTCCTACGTGAATTCTGAAATTTGGAAGACAACCGTAACTGGGCATTCAGCCCATTGCCATTTTGATTGCTGGCCCATTCTTTGATGTTTCCTTTCTCTGCTACAAACTACAGGTCTTAGGCTGCCTTGCAAACTGACTGTGCTCAACTAATAAGAGGAAATTAATGGTGGATAAGCTTTAGTATTTCTTATCCACATTTGGGCTATAGGAAGCGCGTCTGTCAGTGGCTGTGTCTACTCAGGGATTTCAGATAAACTAGAAGCCATCAGCCTAAGTTCCCAGACGTCCTCACTGTGGGGTTAATTCCCTGGAGATAATCCCAGACTTATAATCTCCATCTGCAATGACAGACTTTGTTCGTCAACAACTGCTTACTACTGCAGAATTACCTTTTGATATGTTTGTTTATAATTAATTAAGTGATGGGACATGACGCCGCCTGGAAGAGCAAGCTGAATAAACCTGGAAAGCTGCCACAGAAGATACAAGGGCAGACCTTTAGTAGTCTGGCCTTTCCCCTGTTCATCGCTATTCTTACTCTGAAGAGTTCCAGAGAGGCGTCTGTTGTTTGACTTAAAAATTAAATAACTGTAAAATTCGACAAGTAAATTGTGGACTGGGTTCTGATTGAGCTATCAGACCATAAGCTTACCTGTACTGCCAACCCTACATCATCAAGTGGAGAGGGTCAACAGGAGAACAGATTCTAGAACTTTAAGTAGATACGCATCAAGCACAGAAGAAAGTGCCTTAGGTTCCCAGGGCACCTGCTCCTTTGGGTTTAGCACTGTCCCTCTGTACCACTATTGTGCCTCAGGGACAGTGTTCTATGACTGCTGGAGAGAGGAAGAAGAAACTTGGTGGATCGATGGGTTTGATGACAGGTTGTCCCCTGGCTGTGTAGCTTTGTTTGAGAGTGATGAGAGGGATCCACCAAGTGAGGTTTTCTGGAAATATGTCTGGCTCCCAACTTCATACAAAAGATGGGATGAACATAAGTGTGTGTCTACACCAATTTGTGCTATTGGCTTAATGTATGACTATAGAGGGACTGAACTACAAGACTGGTTAAAAAAGTATGGGTAAGAGGAATGTGGGCACAGTCCATGGAAAAGGAACAGTATTAATACAGTCATCACATAATATAGCTACCAAAGGTCTCCTTGTGACCTGAACATTCTCAATTATTAAGGGAAGAGGTTAGCCTCTTCTAGGCATACAAGACAGCCTCTTCTAAACTCCTTTATAGCATAAACAATCATTTTATGTGTAGGTATTCATAATAATAAATCATTTATTAGTTCAACTGAATGCCCTGCATGACTCTCAGCAAAGTCACCCTGCTTACTTACCACTCCTGAGTGCCAAGATCCTCTTCGGGATCAGTGTTATGCAGTCTGACACCATGTTGCTTACACAGGAAGCAGGGAGAGATATATTTGCTCCACGATAAACAGCTATTCTGGAAAAGTCTTTTGCCTTTTTGGACCCATAGTTTCTAAAAGCTATATTTGCCATTCAGTCATCCAGTTCAGTTTCTCCTAACCACTGACTTTATAGTGGGGACTACTAATATAAGACTAAGAATTCAGTGTCTTATGACATAAAATTCTGACCAACAGATAAAGCATTTGCTTGCAATGTCTATGAAGAGATGTGATCTTTCATCCTTAGAACTCTCCCTCTCCCTTCCCCCATCCTCTCTCTCCCTTCCTCCCCCTTCTCTGTTACTACTGCAGTCCTTTTGCTGTCTATGGCCATTACTGATGCAATAAACAGAGACCATTTCTATGATTTTGAACCATTCTTTAATACATGCTAAACTGTAGCTTTGTAAGTAGCTCTAGGTCAGTTCCACACTGGTAATAATCAAGTAGGTAGCCAGGTGTTGATAAACAGCGGCTTTGTTTTCAGAGTAAATAAGAAATATATATTAGTATGAGTACAATTATTAATTTGTATATTGATCCCTCTTTATTTTTAATTCAATTTTTTTCTTTTCTTTTTAAGATTATAATATAATTAGTCTATCTCTCCCTTCCCTTTCCTCCTTCTAAACCTCCCCATACAAGAGACAAGGTGATCCAACATGCTCACACCTGAAAGGTGTGAGAGAATCTCTTTGCTTGTGATGCTAAACCAACATCACTTGTTGGTGCCTGTGAAAGTGCTCTCCTCTCTGCCCCTGACTTTAACTCACTTTCAAACACTTTTACAAACAAAAGAAGTCTTGGAGAAGTCCGCCGTCCCAGCCATGTATATAGGTGTCTCTGAACCATTCAACAGTCAACACTCTAGCTAGAAGTCTGCCCCTCCGCAGCTGCTCCTCGTGCCAGGCTGCACATTACGCTCCTTCCAGCAAAAACTCTTTTGCAAATCAGTTCACAACAGTTTCCCACTGGCAAGAATTCAAGTCTTCAGCAACAAGAAAACTAGAGTTCCTTCCACATTTTAATCTGAATTCTTCATGAGTTTCTACCATGTACAATGATCTCTTAAAACCAACAGCTCCATTTCTCCAAAGATCATAAGGATGTGATTACATAAATGTTTTTAATTTTTCTAAAGCAAGAAGGGGGAAGTACCCTTTATTCAACTGGTGTGTGCCAGCTGGACACACAGCCATATTTATACTTCAGTATGTCCTTCTGGGATAGATAACTACTGATCTGATCAGGACAGAGACCTGAGGCAACAGGAAGTTAGGTGACACACATCAAACCTGGGACTTGAGATGGTTAATCTTGTTTGTCAGCGTGATTAGACCTAGAAGTGTATCTCTAGGTGGGGAGGATTGACTGAGGGAGTAGAGCCCTTCTCTAGAGTGGGTTGTTCTATCCACTTGATGACGGCCCAAAGAGAAAGAGGTATAACAAAAGCAGTGCTTCTTTTGCCTGCTTGCCTTCACTCCTTGCTGTGGGTGCAACTACTCTGTTGCTTCTTTCATTTTTTGCTGGCTTTGGAACGCAGCCTCTTTGACTTACCAGTGTGGACTAAAGACCAGCAGTTGTCCAGTCCTGGGCTTTTAGTGCCAGATTAGAATTGCTGAAACTTTATGGACTTGGAAGCTACTGGGTCCTCAGTCTTTCCTGCATATAAAGAGTCATTATTGTGGGGCTGGAGAGATGGCTCAAAGGTTAAGAGCACTGGCTGCTCTTCCAGAGGTCCTGAGTTCTATTTCCAGCAACCATATGGTGGCTCTCAACCATCTATAATGCATTCTGGTGTCCTCTTCTGCCCTGTAGTGCAGGCATACATGCAGGTAGTATACATAATAAATAAATAAATCTTTAAAAAGAGTCATTGTTGTATCACCTAGGCCTTATCTTGTAAGCCAATTGACTAATTCCCTTGCCGATAAATATTCATTCTATGAGTTTGCTCATTTAGAGAATGCAGATCGATGCAGACCTGGAACAGAAATCCCTGAGTGTTTTGTGCTCGCAACTGGTGCATCTGTGTTGAGCTCCCCTGGTCCCGCGTGTTTGATTCCCAGATGCGGCCCATTTCTCTTGTACCAGTAGCTTCTCTACTGCAAACAAACACTAACACCCTTCCTTTCCCTTGCAGTCACTTCCAGCTGTTTCTCTAACAATACAGGCTTAGAGTCATGAAAATGTTACTTCTTTCTGTACGGCGTGAAGAACCGTAATTAACAGTCATTGAAGATCTTATGTCAATGTCTGTTAGTTAAATTACTTGCTATGCCCTCTGACCTCAGCCTAAACAATTTTGGCTTTGGCTTCCTATAATGCTCCTTGATTTTTTTCTATTTTAGGATTGTTTTTCTCTTTTCATAGTTGGCTCTCTAGACCCTTGCTGTGTAAAGGGATGTGGGTGGGTCAGCATCACCATCTAGGAAGCTACTGCAATGCAGATTCCATGCCCTACCAAGCCAGGGTAATCTGTGTTTTCTCAGAAGTCTCTAGTGGTTACTGTGCATATTAATGTTTGAAAGTCGCTTTTGGAAAATATACTAGCAAGTCAGACTTAGCCAGGTGTGACTAAATTTCCCTTTGGAGGTCCCAGAGTGGGGGGCATGATCCAATATACCAGAACATGGGAAAGATTTGTGCTAAATAATCCATACTCTACTGAATCTTGCACCAAGGGAGAGTGCTTATGGCTTCACAAGAGATCCACTGTGAGAATCAGTTGATATGCACAAGATGGTGGGCCCAGTGCCTTGAGAACTGGGTTTTGCCTCCATCAGAAAGCATTCATTCTGGTGGGTCAGCCTTCTGCCTTATCAGCTGAAATCTCAGTGCATGATTCCTGCAGACCGCAGCAAGAAGGAGTCAGGTTATCTGGAACTAGAATTACAGATAGTTGCGAACCACAATGTGGATGCTGGGAACCAAATATGGGTCTTCTGCAAGCGCAAAAAATGTTCTTAACTGCTGAGCCATCTCTCAAGCCTCTGGATTAAACCACCACCACCACCACCACCACCACCACCACCACCACCACCACCACCACCACCAACAACAACAACAACAGTTCATTGTTTACACCCATATTCCATGAGAATGAGCACAAATTCAGTTCTACCTCTTCCTCTTTGTGTAGCTTCTGTGTGTTTTGTTGTTGTTTATTTGTTTGTTGTGGAATATTATTTAACTAGGCAAAGATGTGTTACATTTTTTATGCTGTGGAGTATTACTTTAACCATGTATGTAAAGATGTGTTACATTTGCTTATGTGGCGTTTGTTAGATTATAAAAAAACTGGTTTACCTTGGCTGCCTAAGGCACCTGATTGGTTTAATAAAGAGCTGAATGGCCAATAGCAAGGCAGAAGAGGGATAGGTAAGGCTGGCAGGGTGAGAGAATAGGAGGAGAAATTTAGGCTTGGCAAGAAAGAGGAGAAGAGAGGATTGGGAGGAGAGAAAGAGGAGACACCTGAAGCAAGAAGTCAGACAGCTGCCAGACAGCAGACACAAGAAGCACTGAAAGTAAGATATACAGAAGGAAAGAAAAGCAAAAAGCCCTGAGGAAAAGATAGATAAAGAGAAACAGGTTAATTTAAGTTAAAAGAGTTAGCCAGAAAGGAGCCTAGGCAAGGCCAAGCATTCAAAACTGATAATAAGTCTTGGTGTCGTGACTTGGGAGCTAGTTGGTGGCCCAAAATAAAAAGCCTGGTACTGTTGTTGATTTGCTTTTACACTAACAGTGATGACTACCCCCTGTATTTTGTGCATGTGTAAATACAGAATTCCCTCTTGACTCAAAGCTCCTGGTAGACAAATCAAAGTGAGACTCTCTGGGAGCCAAGTCTTGAATGGGAACATCTGTGGGACTGGCTGAAGTAGTGCTCCCAGAGGGATTTGTGAGAAGAAAAGGGGGGGGCAGTAGAGACAAGATGCTGTATCTGTCCTGGACTTGACTTCTCGTCCACCTGCTTCCATGCTTCCCTGCTATTGGCCCTTCAGCTCTTTCTTAGACCAGTCAGGTGCCTTAGGCAGGCAAGGTGAAACAGCTTTTCATCATTAAATAAATGCAACACAAGCAAATATAACAACACATCTTTACCTGGTCAAAGGAATACTCCACAGAATAAACAAATGCGACACATCTGTGCCTAGTTAAACAGTGTGTAGATCCTAGAGTGTGAAGAGAATCAAAGAATTATCCTACCTTGTGGCTGGGGTCTGGGAGTTTTTAACCAACGTATTAGTCCTTGGCCTGTTATTCATGGGGGAAGTACTCTTTGCAGGTTTATCTAGGGAAGGCTTCTCTATTGGCAGAAACCACCCCCCTCCCAGGTTTTGGCAGCTGCCATTATAGCAGCTGGTGGGACAGGCAGGTTGCTGTCGTGGCTTTAACCTCTGTGCCCTTGGTCTCTAGAATAGTCCTCGGCACCTAAAAATCAAGAAGCAAATGTTTTACACAGAGATGCACCATGCTTGTTTCGTTTGGTGCTGTGATAAACTACTCTGGCCAAGAGTAACAGGTAAAGGATAAGGTTATTTGACTTAAACTTCCAGGACACAATCCATCAAATTCAGGCTAAAGCAGGAAATGGACAGCAAACACCATGGAGGAATGCTCACTGCTGGTTTGCTGTCTGGCTCACTCATTGGCTCTTGTTCTTGCACAACTCAAGACCATCAGCCTGCCTAGGGATGGTGCTCCCCACTGGGGGCCTTTCTACATCAATCAACGACCACGACAATCTCTCCCAACCCCAAACATGCCCACAGGCTAACCTCATCTGGGCAGTTCTCAGTCCTGCCTTTCCTCTCAGATGACTTAACAAATTGACATTAAAGCTAACTAGCACACACATCTTCCCAAAATACATCTTACTTCTTAATTAAAGTAGACTGTTTTCATTGTCTTTTTTAATGTTCATCCAATTAATAAAGCAAATCATCTCGGTAGTTAGGGTAACAAGTCTAATAACAAGCCTAAATAGAGATCCACATGGAAATACCCTGTGTACCGCCTGAGCTATAATAGGCAACCATAAATGTTAGTTTATTTCCCTTTAAGATTAAGTATGCTATGCATATTTTACTATGGAGAATATCAACTTCCCTTTTTATGGTTTCTAACAAATTCAAATGAGCTGAGAGAGATTTTAGCTGTTATTATCTCTGTGGTCTCTCTACTTGCTCTACTTGAGACTAAATAAGATGACCATCCTCAGAGCAAAGAGGCATGAGGAGCTACTCTGAAATCATAATGATAATAACATTAGAAAATGGGTGAGATACATCACTGAAAATATTGTCTATTTTGCAAACAGTGATTGCTGCCAGGAAGCTCATGCCTTTTGCAAGACAGGCAAGGGGCTGGGTGCCGTACACTGCCGTCAATAGCCAAAATAGTCCCAGACAGTAGTAGATACATGATAGGTAAGGTGTATAACTCACACAGCGGCAAAATGGAAGAGCAAGTAAGCACTTTTATATTTAAACATATGTTTAAAGAAGTCAAAACTTTATGAAAAATTTACATTATAAAACTGGTTTTAAAAATGTGAGCTACATGCAAGAACACTTTCTCCCTTTAGTTCATGAGGTTTCTAAAAGTCTTGATTTCATGTATTAAATGTGTGTGTGTGTGTGTGTGCATGTGTGAATACATGCACATGTATGCTGCTTCACTTATGTGGAGGTCAGATGACAAATTGAGGGTAGTCAGTTCTCTTCTTCCATGAAGTAGAACTAGGCGGAACTAGTGGGTCCCCAGGATAGAACTCAGGTCATCAGGCTTAAAGAAGCCCAGTGCTGAGTCTTCTCATTGACTGGTTTCACACCTTCCTGTTGCTAGATAGTATTAATCCTAATTTTAGAAGTGAGGCCGTAACTCTGGAAAACAAAGAAAGCCATGGAATGTTGGAAGATAGGAAGACTCTGACAAAGGAGTTGGAGGGCTGGAGGAGCCAGAGGGAGATGAGGACTGCCATTCTGTCCGCATCAGGCACCGGTGGTCTCTGCTTCTCACAGTGATTACCTTCTCTAGTTAGTTCTTCCTAGCTAAAAAGCCACCATTCAGAAGAGCCTGAGACACGCATCTTCACAGACCAGGGCCAGTGAGCAGAATACAGAAGAGTAGGTATGAGTTGCAGAGATGTGATGCGAATAGCCAGGACACCAATATAGCTGGGGAGCGGGGAGGTGGGGCTGCACCCTACTGCCCCTCTATAGAGTGCAGATGTTTAATGCAAAGCTCTAACAGTGAGTAACCTTCTTCACTCCACTTGAGAATTCATGTTTCTTAAGACCGAAAACTGCTCATTTGTCAACTGATGCTGGCTCCTTATTAAACTTTAGAGATGATCTTTCAAGAGAGAAAAGAAATTTTCTCATATGGGCAACCTTATGAATACTAGCACTGATGCTGCATCTCAGCGTTGGAACCCTGTTGACATCTTCTGCTGCTATTCATTTTGACATTTTTTTTTCAAGTTTCAGAAAGAGCATGTTTTAAACTGAAATAGCAATTCATATTTCTACTTGCCATAGCTCTGTTATGTGGTAGCAATTTTAAAAATACATTGACAGTTGTGTGGTATTGGAATATTTTCATTGTTGGTGCCCATTTTTTATAGTCACTTATCAACCATCACTGAATTAGGGTGGATTGGAACAGATTAGATTAATTTCCCATTAATTAGGAACTCATAAATGTGTGTGTGTGTGTGCTAGTGTACACGCGCATGTTGTATGCCTGGGATTGTATGGTTCCCACCCCTAAGCATACTCATGTGGGCACTAGATTAGAGAGATATATCAAGTTATTTCCTTGTCACTCTCCACCCTAATGGCTTGAGAAGAGCCTCACTGAACCAGAAACTTGCTGCTTAGGCTAGGCCGGCTGTCCAGCAAATTCTGAAGACCCGCCTTTCTCCACTTTCCAATTTGCTAGGGCAACAGGCATGCACAACCATGCTTAGCTTCTTAAGATGGGTTCTGGGAATTTGAACTCAGGTCCTCATGCTGGCAGAGCAAGATGCTCTTCCTCCTTGAACCATCGTCTCATGCCCTTGTCCTCTAAACGCGCCCTCAATTGAGATGCTCCGTACAAGTATTCTAGCAGATCTTCCCTGAGAAAAACTTTAGATTACATAACTTCTTTTCTTGCTAAAGATGCCAACTCTGCATTTTGAGCTTCAGAGTTATATTAGTCAGGATTCTCTAGAGGAATAAAATGGAATGAATATGTATCATAAGAAAGACTTATTAGATTGGCTTGCTTGATTGGGGCTCAATAGCTCAAGAATGGGTGTTTGTACGCGGGAGAGCCTCAGAGCTCAGTATTGACAAAGAGTCCCAGGCTGGGTTTGAAGGCCTGGAAGATTTGAAGAGTCACTGGTCTTTCCCCATGTTGGAAGGCTACAAAAGCTGTATTCTGAGGGTGACAGCAGCAATGGCAATAGAATAGGCACCATCACTAGGAAGTAAGGACAAGGTTGCTGCTCCACATTGTAAACTGTCTTTTATCCTCTTTCAGACACAAAGGAAGTAGTCGGTGATTCAATTAATTTTAAAGGGGGGGGTGATTCAATTAATTTTAAAGGGGAGGATGTTTATGCTTACATAGGTCTTTGATAGTTCTCTTTTCATTAGTGAAGATTTTCCAAATTTGTTTCTCTGTCATACATGGAATGACTTTTCCTTCTTCTTTGGGCCCCACTCAGATGTCACATCAGTCATCAACAAAGCCTTTCTTGAATGTTTGCTCCCAGATGGAATCATGTCCATTCCTCTGAATGCCCAATAACTGCTTTCTGACCATCTTTGAAGCCACTAGGCTTGTGTAACACAGCCACATTTGTGTCTTGCATTCCACGTGATATTATTTAAACAAGATTTGTGGTAAAGAGGTATAAGGTTATTGAATCTTCAGTAGCCACAAGTGCCCTTCCAACCCCTGACTGACAATGAGGACCAGACTTCTTCACATCTTGATTTCCTCATTGTTAACTGGGTCTAATATTGTCTCCTTCAAAAACCTTTTGGTGTTGTTATTTCAGTAAGATTAAGATGACTTACAAACACTGGGTGTTTACACTCCAAGTTCCTTCTTCAAGATTCACCTCTGTGGCATCCACAGGACCTACTAGAGATTCTTGTATGAAGTCTACTCACGATGAGTGTTTATGGGATGGCTGAACTGAGTTAGATCAACGGACTTACTATCCCAGCAGACATAGAGAGAGTTAGGTAAAGCATTGTCTTTTAACAGAAATGTGGAGACTATCAAATTTTATTAGTAAGAAGTTGAAAGTATGATTGAATTATTTTCCCTCTGGGCAGTTTTCAAGTGCTGGATGGTGCTATGAAACTGCCAGAGGAGAAAGGTTATCATCAGTCTTATACAGCTGTGGACCCTGCAAGCTACAGTCATGACTGCCCTGGCAAGATATGCCTGCAGATGCAGCTGAGCCACAAATGTGTTAGAGTGAGTGAACACTTTCTCATTGGATTTAAGACTCGATCCCTTATGGATGGAAGAAGGACCCCACAGTGACACTGTTGTTGGGTCCAAGAACTTGTGGCTAGATACATCATAGACTCTACGGGAGAACCTACCACCCTTATTCTGCTAAATGGGAATCCTGTTAAAATAACTCCTAATGACTGGTCACTATGCCCATAGATTAGTGCATCCCGCGCCAGAGAAGCTTTCTCTTGTATTAGCTGATGATTAGCGTAGAGAACACAACTTGTCAATGTAACAGGGTTCCAGACTTAGTAGACCCCCACCCCCAGACCTTAGCACAACTGACTCTATGTCGTTCAGGCTGTAAAACTCAGCACATAGACAGCACCACCTGTCAAAACTGAAAACAAACATCAAAGTCCATAGTTCTGGGAAAGTCTCTAAATGTACTAACCTTGCTTTTGACTTCTGGCTAACTGTTTTTGCGAATTATAGTATGTCAACCCAGAACACAAAAGCTCACACTGGGAAAGAATCAGTGCTATACTGGGATCCTAAATACCCAGTGTAGTCGCTAGCTGGCTAATAAAGATTTATTATTGGCTTGAACCCATGTCTGAGCAGCCTTCTCTGGTGAATATCCCACAACAGTCAACGTGTAGAAAATAACAGACTGTAGATAAAGCATCTACATCATACCTGCTCCTCTCAAGGCGCGGGGACCATTGCAGAAGAGAGGATAGGAAGACCATAAGACCTCGAGGTGCTAGATGTTTTTGTAAGGAAATATTGGTGTCTGGACACAAACAGGACAATTGTACATATGAACTCAGAGCGGTTGTGATAGCCTGTATAAGACCTGCGTAAGCTCAAGCTGAACAAATTCCCAGAATGGAGTGGGGAGGTGAGCACAAGGGCCCACCCCTAGCAGAGGAGCTACTGGCCTTGAGAGCTGCTGGGAAAGAGAGATTTTTTTAAAGAGTGCAACCCCTAGGAGTTTGATCATGCTCCAGGGCAGTGGTTCTCAACCTTCCTATGGCTGCCACCCATTAGTACAGTTCCTCCTGTCGTGTTGACCCCCAAACCACAAAATTATTTTGGCTGCTACTTCACAACTGTAATTATGCTAATGTTATGAATCATAATGTAAACATTTGATATGCAGAAGATGGTGACCCCTGTGAAAGGGTTGTTAAACCCCCAGATTGAGATCCACTGCTCTAGGGAATGTCCCGGCACTCAATAATATTTGGCTAGCACAAATCGGATTTGACAGATTTGAAAAATTAAAGGAGGACATGAATGAAGTTGGATGGGTAAGGAGGTGGAGTTGGATCTGAGTGTAGTTGGAGAAGGAGAGCTGAATAGCATTGATATATATCGTATGACATTCTCAAAAAACTAATGAAATATTATTTTAAAAATCGTTTTAGTATAGAAGTCTTTCTTATCCATGCTTTTGCTGTCTGAGGCTTTAGCTACCTGCCACCAACTGGAATTTTCACGGCTCAATGAATCTTCTTCTCACATATTATTGGAAGGCACAGCAGTCCCCTGCTGGGCCACAAAACCGCCACCCTTCACCTCTCCTATCTCATCATATTAGCACGGTATCATCTTGCGTATCACAGAAGACAAAGGGAGATGATAGTTCAAGAAAATATCGATGGAAAGAAACAGAGAGACCGCATCACAGAAGTGTGACTATAGTACAATTGTTCTCTTTATCGTTAGCTACTTTTAATCTCTCATTGTCCTGAGTAAGCCACTAAACCTTATCTTCTGGATGTCCAAGGATGTCATGGCTCACACCTGCAATGGTCCTCAGCCTTGAGAGGAGCAGGTATGATATAGGTGCTTTATCTACAGTCTGTTATTTTCTGCACATTGACATTGCGGGATATTCACTAGAGAAGGCTGCTCAGACATGGGTTCAAGCCAATAGTAAATCATTCACCTGCTGGGGGTCTTGAAACGGCTTCCTTACCATTTCAGATTTCCAAAAGGTACACTATAGGGTTGTAGGTCGCATTATTCACTAGGGAAATTCCAAGGTTAATATTCTTTGCAGTAGAGTTTTGAGAAGCGCAAAACCAGGCTACAGGCCTTAGAGGGTAAAAGAAAAATATTTTCCTTTCCTTTCCTTTTTCCATCCAAGGCAGGCTGCACTTAAGATACACTTAATGGGATACAGTCTCCAGCATCTCTTCAATCATGACTATGTCCTAAGGACCATGAAGTTAGCTCCCAGGTACTTTTCAAGTACCTACGATCCTGCTAATGAGCAGCTTATGTTTTTGTATTTGATTCAAACTGAGTTATCCTTTATTAACCACCTAATGAACAGTTCTCTGTAAGTGACCCCGGAGGTGGGCATTTCCTGTGGCCCACAGTTGGATCTTGTTAGCTCTGAAAGGGAACATTTAAGACAGCTGAGCGGGCTGTCTCTCATGGACTGACCTGCTGTTAACCAAGTTTAGAGACTGATGAGTCAACGTTAGTGTGAATTTGTTCCTTTGCCTCGAGCGTTTTTCCATCAGGTGGGATACACTGTGTAAATTGACTTGCTGGCAAAATCCCACCCCCACAGGCTGATCTATAGAGAAAGTTGGTTTATACACTAGAGGGCTCAGAACAATCAGGGACTACTTACTAAACTGATGTTAGGAGAGTCTAAGTCCCTTCCCTCCTCCCCCCACTCCCCGAGACACACACACACACACACACACACACACACACACACACACACACACACACAGGCACACACACGCAACTACCTATCCTTGGTCCCTCCTTTATTCTTCCTCCTCTGTCCACCTGACAGATAGTTCCTGAAACCCGAGTGTCAGGCTGTATGACAAAGGACCCTGTAACAGGGCTTCCTACTTTTCACTCACAGACTTTCTGCTTTTCAGCCCTGTGACCAGGGGCAAGTTGTTTAATTAGTCAAGGCTGCCTGAACTCTCCTGCTAACAGCAACCGTCCTAACCAGATTAAAGGAACTGTATAGCAGGTAGGTGGTTTTATGACCCTGCTCCTGCCCCGGAGGTATGGAAGGCTGTAAGTTCCCTCTCAGTCCCACACCACTGGGAGAAAGGGGCCTTCAAAATGACTAACCCTCTTGCCCCAGGCTGCACTCAGGGAGTGGCGGCAGAGCTTTATCAGTACCAAAGAGTGAAATCTCTGTTAGCTTCAGAAGGTAGACGTCATCCTGGAGGAAGAAACAAAGCACCATGGGATGTGGCCTCTCCCTCCTTTTCCTCAAAAAATGCCTAAGCCCTAAGCAATAGAGGGTGGACTCCATTTGTTCTGTTTATCATCTGCTTTTGACTGATTTTGTCATTTTCCATATTTATCTTCTGTAATTTGGACCTTCCTCAAATGATACCCTAACAAATGAGATCAATTTTCCCCTGAAATGTGTTTTTAAAAGAAATTACAGTCATCTCAGGCTCATGTTCTTAGGGAGGAAGCAGTCTATTTGGCAATTTCCATTGCTTCTGGTTGGGATGAGATTGGATTTCAGGCAGCCATCTTCAAGCTATGCCCTAATTAAGATGAACAGATACTGCTAGCTGGCCTGTTTAATCAGTTTCCCATCTGGCATAATCATGTTTGTGAGCAGGCCCTGGTTTTGCTCGGCTTGGGCTGCAGCTAAAACAACACAATGAGGCAAGCATGTCTCCTAAGAATCAGGTCAACATTGTTTGCTCTAATCCTACCTGGACAACAACATTTCAAACCTTCAGATTAAACATGTGGGATGCTGGTCTACATGGAGTCTCATTAGGCTATTATATCAATCTATCTATCCATCCATCCATCTATCCACCCATCTATCCATCCATCTGCCCATCCATCCATCCGACTGCCTGCCTGCCCGCCTGCCCATCCATCCATCCATCCATCCATCCATCCATCCATCCATCTGCCTGCCCATCCATCCATCCATCCATCCATCCATCCATCCATCCACCCATCCATCCACCCATCATTCCATCATTCCATCCTTTCACTCATTCCATGCCGATAAACTTCCAGAGCCCTCATATATGCTGGGTTCCCTATGACTCAAAGTATGATATTATGAAAACCGACTAGACCTGTGTGATCTTGGTAGAATGGAAAAGTTTCTAGAACATGTGGATTTAAAGAATTTAAAATTGATACTTCCTTTTTTAGAGTCTTAGAATTGCTGCAAGAGAAATAATTGTCCACACAGTTCTATATTCTTTTCCCAATAATGGCAATTATGCCAAAGGAAAGGATGGAAGCTGTCTTCTGTTACATAATTTCCTGGGAGGGATATGTTTATGATTGATTATTTGTATCTTTATATTGGACGAAGGCATAACTCACCCCCTAAGTAACAAATTGCAGAGAAAACTGGGAGAGAGATTTCAAGTTAACACTTGCATGAATGAACTGATACGCCACAACTTTCTGCCTGGAAAACAATCGGTGTATTAGGAAAAATACATCTACAAATGTTGCACTTATTCACGACCGCCCACTGTAAGTTCAGCCTGAGTTGTAGCTTTTGCATCACAACCAGACATAGAGAAGATACTACAGTAATTAGCTCAATCATGCTAGACTCTGAGACTAGACTATTGTAGGAAGAAATGGAAAATTGCTAAGCTGAGGTATATGTCTATGGGGGCAAGGATTCTGTTGTATACAGGCTATTGCCCACACTGGATGAGAACACAATATGACATAGGAATGAGGTTCTCCTTTCCCCCATTCTCAGGGCCCTGTCCCTTGAAGCTTGTTCTCTTCTGAGCTGGCAAAGCCTGGACAAAAGAAGCCAAAAGGGCAAAGAGGAGACTGGGATCCTTTCTTGAGTAAAGAGAGCTAGAGTTCCACACAGGAAGCAGGTGGTAACACCCAGACTTGAGATGAAGCTGTGGGAGGAAGACAAGAACTGTGAATGGCAAGAGGGTCTTGGAGAAGAAAATTAATGAAGCACTATTGGCCCCTCAGTGTGTCCTCTAAAGCATACAAGTTAACACTGAGTCCTAACGCCCTGTCTCTAGCACCTTGACAAAGGGACTCTTAACATTTTTGGCTTATCTGTTTCTTTAAGGGGAAGAGTTAGCATATTTTCACAAATGAAGCAGTCCCAGATAGGATGTGGGGCCACAAGGTCACGTTCCTGTGAGTTGGTGTAGGTGGAAGGGGACACATGGACCTTCCCCCTGGAGTCAGTGGTGTGAGAAGAAGCACCTGGGTCCTGTGCTGGTTTGAATGTAATTGACCCCCATAATCTCATAGGGAATGGCACTATTAGGGGGTGTGGCTTCGTTGGAGAAGGTATGGCCTTGTTAGAGGAAGTATGGGGGCGGGCTTTGAGGTTTCCTATGCTCAGGGTATTGCCTAGTCTGTCAGTCGACTTCCTGTTGCCTGCAAGATGTAGCTCTTTCAAGTCCAGCCCCACATCTACCTACACGCCCCCATGTTCCCTGTCATGATGAAAATGAACTGAACCTCTGAAACTGTAAATGAATCCCCTGGTTAAATGTTTTCTTTTTAATAGCTGCCGTGGACATGGTGTCTCTTCATAGCAGTAGAAACCCTAACGAAGACAAGCACTGTGCCCTGCGGGACAGATTTAGGTTCTTCTGAAAACCTCCTCCCCTTTGAGTACTGAAAATAGGCTAGCGTTTTAAAATAGGAAGTGAACCATAGAGGCAGGAAGTGAGGCTCTGCAGGAAGTGTCTTAAAACATGCTGTCAATGAATTACTTGAGAGGGCTATTTGAGGTGGAATTCAAGCTTCCCAGGGTGACCAGAGGTTCCCAAACTTTGTTCCATCTCAAAGCTAGATATGTAAAGGGTTACAAACATAGAAACCTGGGCTCTATCCCAAGAGTATTCCTATTAAAATATCTTGGAAAAAATCCATACCTATAATTTTTTTTGCAGGGATGTGTTTGTTTTAGAATCTGTGCTCTGGATGATCTTTAAGATAGAATCCAATTTTGAGAGTTTATGATTTACAAGGCAAACAGCTGGGATTCCAGGCGGTGGATAAGTTTTGATACCATACTGTATTCTGGAGTGCTTTTAAAGCTTCAATCCTGTGTGCTTTGGAGGAAGTAGATCCATTTTCACAGTGTGTTGGGAGATTGTCACATTGAGAGTAATTGTGTTTCAGTTGCTCCCTGCTGGCACTGGCAGGTAAAGCTGCAGCTGACCAGTGTGCGGGCTCCCCAGGAAGGGCAAATAAGATGAGAGAGGACTGTGGAAGCTTTTCTGGGACATTGAGAGTGTGTACTTAACTCCACACACCATCTGGTACCTACCCTCTTTCTACCTTGTGTAGGCTGAGTTCAACGGTGAGAGAAAATATCATGACCAAAGCAAGGCAGATAGTGCAAGCATTTTTAACACTAGGTTTCTCTGTATCAGTACCAGGCCAATGATGGCCTATTGGCCTTAAAAAATATTTATTTGCTTTTTGTTTAGGTGTATAAGTTTTTGCCTGTGCACTATGTGTAGTCAGTGCCTTCAGAGTCCAGAAAAGAACATCAATCCCCAGGAGTTGGAATTACAAATAGTTGTAATTCCCAGAGCCACCATGTGGACACTGGGAATGGGACTCAAATCCTTCGCAAGAGCAACGAGTGCTCTTAACCAATAAGCTATCTCTTTATGACCATTGAAAAACAAACCAGCAACCTTACAAAGGGCTCTATAAAGCCCTCTGTGAAACTCGGTTCCATACTTGTTAGCAGGTAGCCAGCAAAGAACTTTTAACGATTGCTCGGTTGGTACCCCCAAGGTGTGTGAGCTCTTAATTTGGACTGTTCTGAACTTTTACAGGCACTGCAGAGATTTGCCTGTAGTCCGGTTTATCTGTTATCCTTGGCTCTGGGGAGCCCTTTCTCCGAGTTGGCTTCTACTCTCTTTCCATGGCAGCTTTTCTCTCCTCAGCATCCTCCAGTGACTCTCTCTTGCAGAAAGGACACATTGTGGCATGAGAGGATGCCTGTGATGACTGACATCATACAGTATCCTTTATCTGGATACAAAGGAAGTTCATCTTTCCTTAGGCTAATCAAGGACAAAGCTTTGGAATCATATACTAACTCTGAGTGGCAATGATACTATGTTGTAGAAATTTAGCCCCCCGAGCTAGATCTGAGGGGATAGTGGCAACCCTCTTCTTTTAAAAATAATTTCTGAATTTTTATTGAAAAATTAACACATTCATGTAGTGTGTTTTGGTGAATCCCATCCCTTCTTCCTTCCCCACTCCACAGGCTACCCTTTTCCTTCCAACTTCACGTGCTCTCTTTCTAAACTCACTTAGTGGTGCTGGTATGTTCATGGGTGTAGGACCATGGACTGGAGCATGGGTAACCTCTTGGACGCCTATCCTGGAAGACAAATGATGTTTGTTTCCTCAGCAGCCATCAGTTGCCAACAGTGCCTCAGCTAGGTGGGACTTCATGAGTTCCCCACCCCTTCCCATCCGGGCTGGAATTTTGGCTGGCTTGATTGTTCCCTCTTCCTTTTGATCAGTGGTTCTCAAAGACCTTTCCCAGTTTTACATTCATTAAAATGGAAACCCCCAGTCTCTAAAGGAGTGCACTAATTCAGGCGCGCGGGGGTGTGGGTGGGGTAGGTGAAGAAAGCCAGAGATTTGCATTTGAACCCCTCCCTGGCAATGAGGAAACCACAGTGCCTTTAACCCTGGCTGCTCACTGTAGTCACTCAGGGCTGCTAGTCCAGCAGCGGAGCAATTGCACTGGGTTTCTGGGGACCAGGCCGGGTCACAGCCATCCTAATGAGACCTCTGTGGAAAGATGCTCCCGTAAAAGGTGGTGAAGGGACTTTGAAAGAGGCGCTCAAGGGAACAGCGCCGGGGGCAGAATTCAATCTTTACTGGAAAGCAAAAAGTCTATCTGAGTTTTGAAACCGAATGGGCACGCATCCGAATCAGAGGAATGGAGCTGAGGGCTTGAGAGAAAGGCCTTTAGATGTTGTAGAAGCAGTTGCTGATTTGGGGGCTATCGGTTGCTTTTGTGTAGCGGCTGTAACCCGGTGTGCTGCGGCTGAACTGTATTTAACCAGGGTCTACTGACAGCAACGGGATGAAATCGCTGCAAGAGAAAAGCCACAGCTGACACAGTCCTTGCCATTACCCAGCGAGGGGCCAGAACAGCGGCTGTTTTGCTCCTGACAAACAGCCGATGGCCCCAAGTAAACCATCTAAACCAATGAGGAGGAACAGAGGAATCTGGCTGCGAGCTGAGGCAGAGAACCGGAAAGAACAGATTTCAAGAAGCGGTGGGGGATCGCCCTGTGTCATTCGGTCTTTTCTCTGAGCACGTGACTGGAGCTGGAAGGCAGCCCCTCTGAACTTAAACCTCTGCTAAGCTTGCTTGGGCTTCAGCCTCAGGCAGAAATTAAATTCCTCAGCTGCAAAAGACAGGGGCTGTGATCAGCTTGATTTCCCCCCCCAGCTGTGTGCTTCTGATTTGAGAGGGGACAGCGGAAAGAGTGAAGACCCATCCCTGGACGTGGCTGCCCTGTCATTACTTGTGTCACTGGCTTAATTGTGAGTGCCATGTGATGCTGCTATTTCAACCGGCAGCGAGTTCTCACTGGGGATTTAGTCAGGGGCAAGGGTATTTTTGAAGCACAGCTCACTGAAAGAGTTAACATAGCCCTCTGTAGGCCAGAGAGAGACATAAGGTCCACTCAGGTGGGTGGGCTTTCCCAGGTTAGCACTGCAAGGGTGTGCATAGGGTATAGAACCCTCTCCAGGCAGATCCTTACCTTGGCGGGGCACAGGTTCAGTTACAGGAGCAGATTTACAGAATTAAAGGAAGACAAGATGATCCTCACTTGAGTACGTCTGAGATACAAGGGTACTATAGCTTCATTATCAGATGACCCAACCTCCCTTGCTTCCTTTTGAGTATCAAAAGGGTGAGACAAGGGAGGGGCGAACATCAGATCTCAAATATAAGTGGCTCAGCAATCAAGAGAAACAATACCTCAGTGCAATGTTTTAATACTGAAATTCATGTAAACAAACACATTCAACAAACTAACAACACGTGGGATCAAGATAGGCTCACCAATAGCCATGTCCAGTCAGTCTGGTGGCTGACACCAAGAGGAAAATCAAAAATAATGATTTTAAATAATAAGGCACCCAGAAATAACAAATAATAGAAACGAAGGCAGTCAATACCGGATGAATTGCAGAGCGGAACACCAACAGTAAACAATAAAGACTTAAAAGTGGAATAAAACGCCCTAATAAACTGCAAAGGGATTTCTTGAACACCATTCAAACAGTGCTAGCTATGAAGCGAAAGTCTTGACAAATGGTACCATAAAAAACTGTGGATTCTCTTTACACAAATCCACATTGGGAGGATGAAGAGGCTGCTTGTAGTGAGGCGGGGGGGGGGTGAGGGGGGGAGAGGTGGATGATGCTGAAGCATAGTCAAGATTGATGGCTTCTGGTTTGGGTGGGCTAGGGGTAGAGAAGGACTCAGTTTTCTTTAAGGGACTGGCCACTGGGAATTTGACCATGCTCCATTGAGTATATGGGCAACACAAATTGGATTTGTTTTTCTTTCTTTCTTTCTTTCTCTCTTTCTTTCTCTCTCTCTCTCTCTCTCTCTCTCTCTCTCTCTCTCTCTCTTTCTTTCTTTCTTTCTTCTTCTTTTGTTTTGGGAAGGTCCCAAGGGTAGGTGGTGGGACCTGAGAAGATTGGAAAGTGATTGTAACCTGGGTGCATTGTGTAAAATTCCAATAAATCAAAACAATTCCAATGATCAATAAAAATATTATGTGATTAAAAATAATCCAAATTTCAGTCTACTAAAAACCCCTCCAGATGAAAATAAAAGCAAACCGCTAAAAAACACAAGCAAAAGATGAAAGAATCTCATCAAGAATTCATCTCCAGGTGACCAATACATTCCACTAGTTACCAGGGACCTATATATCAAAACTGCAGTGTGATATTACTGTGTGCTCCCCAGAAGGGCTAAGATAAAGAAAAAAATGATACCCAGAGCTTATGACAACATGAGACTACTTGGACCATCATGAACTGCTCACTTTGTTTGTTTTAGTCTTTGTATCTCTTGTCCTTGCTGCTTTGAGACAATGTCTTATGTATCCCATCAGCCTGGCTTTAAAGGGTCAAGGTTGACTTTGAACTTGTGATCTTCCCCAATGCTGAGATCACAGACATGTGCCATCCCATACGGAATGCTACAAATTAAGTCCAGGACTTGTGCATGCTAGGCAAGCACTCTACCAACTGAGCCACATCCTTCCCCTGCCATGCAGTTATAGGATGGTTGTATGAATGGACCATTTGGGGAATCTGTTCCACTGTATCGTCTAATGTTGATCAGGTAAAACCTGTGTCACCAAGAAATTCTAGCAAGAATGCATATATATTTACATATATCTTTCGGTGAAAGACATATGTAAAGGAATTCTCCATATTTCTGCTATTTAAAAAATAAAAGAAAATACAAGAACATATTTTTGTATATTACATAAAATTCTAGGAATGCAAGTTAGTCTGTATTGATGATGGAGATTGGAACTATTAACCAACATGGAGATGGGGGAAGGGATGGACAAAGGGCATGGAGAAACTACTAGATTTATTTGTTTTCTCGATTGTAGTGATAATTTCATATATGGTTTATATATCTATATTTGCTTCCTAAGACAGGGTTTCTCTGTGTATCTTTGGCTGTTCTGGAACTGGCTTTGTAGTATAGTTTATATTTTTAAGTATATATAGTTCAAAATTCATGAGAGTGTACATTTGTAGTATATGTAGGTTACTGTACATTCATTATATCAGGATGAAGCTGGCTAGGAGACGTTAGCATGAGAGGCTTCACTCTCGGGGTACTGTGTCTAATTATAGATTGCTTCAGAAAGGTGTGTATGAATGCCAATTCCAGAATGCCTCCTGCCTGGAGGAACGGGGGCGGGGGGACTCTGGAACTCTGGGTGAGCGTTGTGAATCTGAAATTAAATAGTTTAAGCAAGGCTGCAGATGCAGGTTGGAGCCAGGTGGCGAAGGACTCATACCCTTCCTATATTAGGAAGAACAGAGAGATAGGACCAACGGGAAGTCACACATCCATCAATCGTACCGATCACAGTATTTGGAGGAAATAACATTTATCGTGGTTACATTTTACATTAAACTCTAGTCACATAGAGATCAATAGGCTGTGGCTGAATGACTAGCCTGACTCGTTTGCACTCGTGTTTATATTTTCTACTGTATGTCCTAGAAAAACACATAGCATCACAAGAATATTGATTCCATTTGTAACTATCAAATCTGAAGGGATGTGCTCTATCAAGGCAGGGCTCAAGATTTATCTTTATCTTTTTGAATTAATTTTTTTCCAATTTACTCTCTTGAAACTTAATAAATGCATATGTTTTTTTTTTTCCTTCCTAGAAAGATTTCTCTTAAACTCAGGGTAAAGAACGTAATGCAGTGTCGTCAGCTGGTTCAGAGTTCTGGGGTTTGTGCAGCATTCGGGGGTCACCCTCTCAATCCTTCATGACTATACTAAGTCTAACTTGATCTTTCAGTGGCTAGAGTGAGGTCGGTAGCAGGAGGAACGGAGTACTTGAGAGGGGACAGAAAGAGAACGGGGTGATGTCAGTAAAGTAATGAAAACGCTGTCAAAATCCTTCCTGAATATTTGTTAAAAATCTCTTTGTGAAGTAAATGTGAGTGTGTGATATGTACAAGTACATATGATGTATACATTTGGGTGCACATGTGTATGTGGGGGTTAGAGTTGAATCCTCAAATTCTCTCCACTTTATTTTATCTTATTTACTTAAAATGTAGTTACAACACCCCCTTCTCCACCACTTCCCATGCCATTCCCCCATTTCCTCTCTAATTCATGGACTCTATTTCTTTATTACTGTTTTACACACACACACACACACACATACACACATATACACATACCTTATACACACATACACACAACTCATACACACATACCTCATACACACATGCACACAAATACACACACATACACATAGATACCTCATAACCACACATATACACACACCTCATAAACACATGCATACACACACATCCACACACAACTCATACACACAAACACACACATACCTCATACAATACACAAACATTCACACATACAAATATACACACATCTCATACACATACATATGCACACAAACACATACACATACGTGAATAAATACATAAATGTGACCTTGTTGAACCTGTTTAATGTTCTTTGTATGTATACATTTTAAGGACTGAACATTTGGTATTGGATAACCATTTAGGGGGTCTCATCCCTGGGGACTATAAATTCTCACTCTCTTAGCTGCAGTTAACCACCTGTAAATCTTCACCCAAGAGATTTCCCCATTCATGGTGGTATGCCAACTGATGTTATCATCGTTCAGTTCCTGTTTAGGTAGCCATGTTGTAGATATTTCATGGGTATAGCTTTCCTCTTCTACATAGAAGACACAGTCTCACCCTTCATGCCCTGTCCTCTGGTGCTTATAATCTTTCTGTCCCCTCTTCCATGATCCCTGAGCCTTAGTGTGGGAAATGTGTTGTAGATGTATTAATTGGGGCTGGGCAACTTGTCATTCTAAATGAAGCTTTTGATTTGGCGCGTTCCAAAGGAGGTACATTAAGACTCAGAAAGCAAAGAACTCAAAGGCCTCGGGAACTCCTTGAAACTTATAAGATGAACAATGATTCTCCATCCCCAAGGTTGTAGAATAAGCAATCAGTGATGCAACTTCCTTAGAATCATTTATACTCCTACATGTAACACCAATAAATAAACCTATGTTTCTACTACTTCTGATTTCCTCATGTAGATTTGTACATCAAATATATACTGAGGGATTGATGACGCAGCACCGGAACATATCAAACACCTTTGCTGGATAGTTTTATGTCAACTTGACACAATCTAAAGTTAGTAGAGGGAACCTTAATTAAGAAAATACCTCCATAAGATCGGGCTATCGGCAAGCCTGTAGGGCATTTTCTTATTAGTGAATTGATGGGGAGGACTCAGCCCATTGTGGGTATTGCTATCCCTGAACTGATGGTCTTGGGGTCTATATAAAAGCAGCCTGAGCAAGCCATGATGAACAAGTCAGTAAGCAGCTCCCCTCCAATGGCCTCTGCATCAGCTCCTGCTTCCAGCTTTCTCCCCCCATTTGAGTTCCTGTCCTGGCTTTCCTTTGATGATAAACAAAAATATGGAAATGTAAGCCAAATAAGCCCTTTTCTCCCAACTTGATTTTTAGTCGTGGTATTTCATTGCAGCAATAAAACCTCTAAGAAACCATAGAAATTGAACTGATTAAAAACTGAATTGATTAATTATAATTAGTTTAGAAACTGACATGTTTTTCTGTGGCATTTTCAGACACACTTCACTTAGTAATTGACCTCATTTTCAAAGTATATTTTGTAAATTTCAACTTTTAGAATTGGTGCTGATGAGGAAATTTGAGGGCTTACATCATGGCATGCTATGCAGTGGATTCAGGTCATGGGACTACAGGATTCAATGTTTACCTTTCCAGATTTTAGTCTTGTATTGATCCATCCTTCTTTACTATTTTTCTGTTCTCCCTTTTGATATGGAAATGTTGGCTGTGCCATTGTGTATTGGATTGTATAAGTTCTCTTTGATTCTGCGGGTGTTCACAACTGAGAGATGTTCTTGAATATCAAAAGAAACTATGACCTTGGACTTCATGGCAGCGCTGGAAATGACGACTGCGGGAACACTCTTGGAGGTGGGTTGCAGTTGGAATGATAAGATTCATTCATAGATGATATGAACATTTTCAAAGAGCAGGACTTGTGTATTTTTTGGCTTACAGAGATATGTGAGAGTGTCAAGTAGACAGAGCAGAGCCTTGTGATGATTAATCTTGACTGTCAGCTTCCTTAGACTGAGAGAAACCTAGAAGGTTAGTGAGCATGTTGCTGAGAAACAGCTAACTATTTGAAGGCACAGGAGCAAATCGAAAAAGAAGCAGAAACCTGTGGGAATTAGATGCTTCAAAAACCCAAAGGAGAAAAGCTAGGCAAAATCTCTACCAATACAGTTTCTTTTATGCACACACGTGCTAGACTCCACACATGGGGGTCAGCTAGCACTCAAACAGAAAGCTGCAGATTTTTGACTTGATTCAAAAACCAGATTTAGGTGATGCATGAGCAGTTATAAGTTAAGGGAATATGTCATAAAAGGCAACATCTAAAGATACTGGTTGCCTTTTGTCAATTTTGCACAAACATAGAAATATCTGGGAAAAGGAATTTTTCTTGTTTTTTTGAGATTATAATATAATTACATCATTTCCCTCTTCCCTTTCCTCCTGCCAACCACTCATATACCCCATCCACTTCCCATCTTCAGGTTGATGACATCTTTCATTGACTGTTGTTACATATTTGTGTTCATGCTTGTTCCTAAATATATAAATACAACCTTTGTAGACTGCTACTTGTATGTCCATGTTTTCAAGGCTGTCTGTTTACTACCGGATAATCAGTTGGTGTGCTCTTCCCTGGGGAAGACTCTGTCTCCCTCTCTTAGGATTCTTAGTTTCCTGTAGTTCTTTGTCTAAGGTTGAGGCTTCATGGGGTTTTCTTATTTCATGTCAGCATGTCTATTGGTATCCTTCTTCTTTGGCTGTATTTAGGCAGCCATGTTGGTGAGACTTCATGGGTGGAGCTTCCAACATCTTTAGAATCTTACAATGGGCCTCCTGTTCCTCTGGCTCTTACAATCCTTCTGCTCCATGGAAGAAGGAACCTTAATGGGGAAAATGCTTCTGTAAGATTGGCCTCAAGCAAGTCTTGATTACTGACTGATGTGGGAAGTGCCTCCACTGGGAGGCTGGTCCTGGCTTGTATAAGAAAGCAGGCTGAGAATGAGCTAGAGAGAACAACATGGCTTCTGATTTAGTTCCTGCCTCAGGTTCCTGTCTTAAGTCCCTATCCTGCCTTCCCTCAGTGGTGACGTGTGACCTGAGAGCTATAAGCTGAAACAAAGCTATTCCTCCCCATATTGCTTTCAGGCATGGTGTTTTATCACAGCAACAGAAAACCAAACTAAGACAGCAGTTAAAACAGAAATTACAGTCTCCTTTCATAGGGGTATTATAACATAAGAGAGTAAATTATGCAATAATAGCACATTGTTTGGGAGACACAGAGAATTACCTTGTTGCAGCTTTCTTCTGTTTCATGTGATATTGTAATAAAATAGTTATATATAGGTTGTGATATGTTAAAAACTAATGCAAAACCTAAAGAAATAAGTACAATGTCAGCAAAGAGGCAGCTAAAAGAGGTAACACAATTAGCATTATGATAAAAGACACACAAACAAACACACACACACACACAAAACCAAAAGACTGCGTTACTACATTACCCCAAAAGATACAGGAAAAGAGAAACAAATATATTGGAAAAGAAAAAGAAGAGTGAGCATGAGAAATAAATGGCAATCATATAGACTTACAGGCAAATATGTTCATAATTATCATAAGTATAAAAAAAACTTACAGTACATTCCAATTAAAAGCATGTTATCAAACTGGATTTTTTTAAAAAAGGGTGAGTCTAACTACATGCTGGATTTAGTAAACTCCTAAATGAGGTTTCTTTATGGCGATATAACTGCTCAGCAGTTAAGAGTGTATATCATTCTTCCAGAGGATCCAAGTTTGCTTCCCCGAACACATGGTCTGGCTTTTCAAAACTTCCAGCAGCTCCAACCTCAGGGCATCCAATTCCCTCTTCTGGCTTCCAAGAACACTAACATGCTGCCCCATATGCCACATACAAGTGATTGCATTGTTAAACTATCATATCTTTAAAAGAAAAGGGATGGGTTTTAATTCAGAAGTGGTTGAAAGTAAATGAATTGAAAAAAGATATATGATGCAAATTAAGGACACAAAAGGTAGATCGATATCAAAAAGGGGGGTGTAGGGCAAGGAGAATTAGCAAGAATAAAGAGGCGATGGAAATAAGGTTAGTTTATTGTGGAAGACAAACCGGGAATAAATTCCAACATGAGTGAGACTTGGATTGTCAGGAAGACTGTAAAGGACCAATGGCACATCTACACAAAGCTAGCGGTCCACAGCATTGCTCTCAGTCGTGAATGGAATTCACAGAAGAGATGGAGAAGGTTTGAAGGAGACTGCCACCTGTAACAAACAGATCTCATTTTGAACTATTACCATCATGGGGAGAATGTGTTTTTTATTTCAAGCACATATGGATCAGAACCCAAATAAATCATATGCTGGCAATTAAATACCCCAATAAAGTCAAGATATTACAGATTCATGATTTTAAGGAAAAGAATTCAGAATTCAGTCATAAGATATCAGAAAAAATCCAATCCAATGTTGAAAATTTAACACTTTTTTTTTTGAGATAGGGTCTCCTGTATCCCATGCTAGTTCCAAAGTTCTTATGTAGTTGAACTTGAACTATGGATCACCCCTGCCTCCACCTCCCCAAGTGGTGGGCTTACAGACGTTGGCCACCACACACAACTGACAACAGATCTGTAAAATTTTGTTGGCTAAATGATAAAAAAAATCAGAATGATTTTGAATTATGTGAAATGGAAATAAAATATTTGCAACTAGGAGCTGCCGATAGAGCCACACTTAAAGGAAAGCGTGAGGCTTGGAAGCTTCCCAGCTTTAAAGTCGGTGGGCTTTTATTTCGAGAATTTCAAGAAGATAGGCTAATCAAACGCAGAGAAAGTCAGAGAAAAGAAAACTGAAAATAAAGTAGAAAGTAAGCAATGGAGGAATAATGAAGGAGATGCAAGCTGGTTCTTTGTAAGAACTAATAAAATTAGTAAAATCATGTTGAAAAACATAGGAAATAGAAAATACTAATTATCAAGGGTAAAGATTAAGTGTATCATTATCCAGTCAGCTAGGAGGCTAGCCGGAAGAGATGGGGTCCTTTTTACACACTAAACTCCAATGAAATTGACAAATTCCCTGAAGGGCTAATATTTCCAAAAGTGACTTAAGAATTAATAGAAGCACAGGGAGATGGTTCTGTCAGCAAAGTCCTCATAAGCATGATGAGCTGGGTTTGCCTCTCAGTTTAATTCTTGTACTTTGATCTCTGTCAGTGAAAGTTTATTGATAGAAAGCTTTATAAACTACAACTGAAAATATCTTTATTTCACTTTATTTATTAGAAGATTTAACTGGATATAAAATTTCAGTGTGAAATTTTGATGTGACTATAGAAGATAGTATTTTTTGTCATCGGCATCTTAGTGTTTCATTTCTTTCTAGTCTGTTGTCACTGGTGAGAAATCTGCTATCATTCCTTTTTTTATTTAATTTAATTCATATATTAAAGACCCTTTTAGGAAATATCTTTTCTCATTGTTTTTTTAAAACATCTTTAAAAAATATTTGACAATTCCATAGATGTATACACTGTATCTCGATGATATCCACCTCTGTTCCCTCTTACCACGCCTCCCAGACATGGCCTCAAGGCATCTGTCTCCCCCATTCTGTTCTCTGTGTCACTGAGCAGGATTACTCTGGGATGCTAGAACCTTGCCTCATCTTCTTGGCTTGGTCTTGTGCAGGTCATCCTCGCTGTGGTGGATTTTGGGTGCAGAGCTCATTTTCCAGCGATGTCCCCAACCTCTTGCTCTTATATTTGTTCTGTTCCACCTTGTCTTCCATGATGTTCTGGGAGCCTTGAGGGAGGTGAACAGAAATGTCCATTTAGGGCTGAGAACTCAGTCATTGCTTTTTCTCAGCATCTTGAGCAGTTATGAGCCTCTGCGTTAACTGCCGCCCATTAGAACAAGGAAACTTTTCTGGTCAAGGTTCGACAATTTATCTTTAGCTCAGCACTATGTGATCTAGTATCTCGTTCTACTACTATAGATCTAGTTAGATTTCATTTCTTTTAATTATTCCTGCTTGGAACTTAGTGTGCCACATCAAAAGAATGAGTATTCATTCTTTCTTTTCAATCTGTAAAGTTTCAAAATATTTTCTTTGAAAGCACAGATATTACCATGTTGTGTTGATCTTGTCTCCTCTGGTTTTCTATGACACACTTCAGAAATACATTAAACTTTTTACTTAGCCTTCCATGTCTTTCTAAAACGGAGCACAGGCTGTTCTTTAGCGTCTTCTCAGGTATAGTTTCCTTCCAGTTCAGAAACGCTCTCTTCAGTTGAGAGACTATGCCATTTAATCTCTCTATTGAGCGCAACCCCAGTAACTATTTCATTCATTTTATTCTACAACTTGTCTGGTTATGTCCCGTACATCTTCTTTCATTGTGACGTTTTCCCCTTTAACAATCCTAGTGGTCTTAAACATACATGTTTTATTACAACTAATAGCATAACATTTTCTTCTGTAAGTTCGAAGTGTTAGAAAACAAACTTTTCTCATGTTATTGCTGGAAGCTTTCTGTTGGCTGGTTTCCTTTTATCGCTTGTAGAGTGCTGTTGAAAGGCCACGTTCAGTGGGAGTATTAACTCTATGGGAATTGAACCTAATCTTGTTTGAGGAAGCGTTGCCAAAGCATGGTTCCACATTCGTTTGTGCCAGGTCTGGGAGTTTTCCCATTACATGACCAGTTTTTATGTTGAACTCTCAATATTGGTATTCCAACACCATCGAGATTAAAATAATTGGAAATACAAAAAAAATGTATCTGGGCCTTGTTCTATAAAAGGATTAGGACTAGAGAGGGAGGGTAGCTGGGCCTTTTGGAAAGGATATGCAGCTCCACCATATGCTCCTTCTAGGGTTTTGCATGGAGAGCTGAGCCCATTAGTAGCTGGCATGTTAAATCCCGGAGAATCTGGAAGGAAGACCGTCTCACCAGTGCCAAAAGGAATCTTCATTCCAGCACAGACAAGTGGCAATGTGGATTCCAAAGGATGCAGAGTCAGAAAAATTCATATTCTCTGCTTAATACCCTCAAATACCAGAAAGAGGAGCTACTGCAGAATAAGCGCACAAACTGTGATAGTAAAGATGAAAAAAAAATGATAGTGATTGGTTAAACTCTCACCAGCTCAGATTGATTTAGCAGCAATTAAAACATGAGGCCATAGAAATGGAGTACATAAAATGCAGTCTGTGCATGTGGGTGTATTTGTGAGAGTACGCACGCATGTACACATGTACCTGGATATGTGTGCATATGGAGAGTGAGAGAAATAGAAAAACAATATTTCAGAAACTTTATGTGTATTGGTTATTATCTTCCAACTTATCCCTTTACTCAGCCTCTTGCAAGCGTTGTTTCAGCTTCTGGTTTAGTGCATTTGACCATTTTAAATGCTGCAATAGTGTAACAGTGAAGTCCTCCTGTGCTGTCTTATTTTATTTAGCGTCATTTGCTCCAGATAAACCCCAGCTGCTGCACATTACTGGACTCAGTAGCATCCTACTGCACGCAGACCACATTATCTTAATTTATGCATCTATCAGTGGCTGTTTGGGTTATTACTATGCTTCAGCTATTGTCATTTTTTTTTGTTTTTGTTTTTAACGTTTTGTTGATTCTTTGTGATTTTCACATCATGCATCCCGATCCCACTCATCTCCCCATCCCCTCACTTCTGCCCTCTGCCCTGGCAACCTCCCCACAAGACAAAATTTAAGAGTGAAACCAAAAAAGTCAAAGTCCAAAACAAACAAACAAACAAATAAAAAAAAACCTTGGCGTGGAAGCTGGAGTGTGGCCCAGTGAGTCACACAGTTTGTCCTTTCGACCATTTATCTTTACTTGTAAGTGTTCAGTGCAGTGAGTTATTAAACTGATTCGAGGCCTCTGGCTTCCGTTATACCCTTGATACTGGGCCTTCACTGGGACTCCTCCTAGATAGCCCAGTGAAGGCATTAGACTGGTGTAACAGAGTAGTGATTGTAGGTTCTCTCCCCCAAGAGCCATGATTTCACTTGACCTGGGTTTCCAGTACCAGACATGAGTTTTCCTCTTGTTAGGCTAATCTTAAATTCAACTAGGGAACTGTTGGTTACCTCCAAGGTACGTGTGCCACTAATGTACCCCGAGGATTATCATGCCATTCTGGTGGTTGTGGTGGTTCATAGGCATCATAGCTATGTAGGAGTCTTGGTTGCTTACCTCCTTTAGAAGCTTGCATGGCACCCTCATGATGGAGGCTTTCAGTTAGATCCAGCTTGTTGTCCTCTGGGGCTTAGAGGGACAAAGGAAAAGAAGGAAAATGTAGTTATATTATAATCTTACAAATAAAAAATAAATAATTTTTATTCTAAATAATGTTAAATATTTTTAGTTATTCTAAAATATTCTAAATAATTTTTTTAAAAAAGTGACAGATTCTCTGTGTCTGAAATGCATAGTTTCTTCAGCCATAGGAACTTACCTTCTACTTTTGGGTGCCAATCAAAAGCAATAGGCTGCATGTTTGGGGAGTCTCTTGGAACCCCAACTGACAACTCAAAAGAGGGCTTCTTATGCCTCTGGCTTTTGGGGTTTTGTTAGGTGATTGATCTTCATAGTACATAGCTAATAATATGACTCCTTGTGAAACTTTGAGACATCCTTGCTATTATTTGACCCTCCTCCTCCCTCCTTCTTCTCTCTTTCACCCCCCTAACTGGAGGCTCACGCTGTTCCCATTTCCCCATCAGCTCACTTGTGCCCTGTTATTCCCTCTCTTTCCCTCTCCCATTCTCCTGCCCCAGCAATGGTCCCTTTTGACTTTACAGGTTTCTGAAGTTACGCCAGGATATGTATTCACATGTGAAGTTTCTCTCTAACATCTTAGGTGTACTCCAAATATAAAAATAATATTTGGATATCAAAACCTAAACCGTTTTTTTTTAAAGTTTTTTTAAAATATTTATTTATTTATTATATATATGTATGTATGCCCGCAGGCCAGAAGAGGGCACCAGACCCCATTACAGATGGTTGTGAGCCACCATGTGGTTGCTGGGAATTGAACTCAGGACCTTTGGAAGAGCAGACAATGCTCTTAACCTCTGAGCCATCTCTCCAGCCCCCTAAACCGTTTTTAAAAATTTAATTTTCATTGTTTTCAGACAAGGTCTCATGTTGCTCATGCTGGTCTTGAACTTGCTATGGAACCAAGGATGACCTTGTATTTAGGATCTTCCCGCCTCTACTCCCTTCACGTCAGAGCTGGGGTTATGGGCATGCACAACCACATCCAGTTTCATGCAGTACTGAGGACTGAACTCAGAGTATTTTGCATTCTGGGCAAGCATTCTATCAACTGAATGACAGCCACAGACTCCAACGTTCCTTTAAAAGAGTGTTCTGTATCTGATCTTAAAATAGTTTATTATTATTATTATTATTATTAATCATTGTTGTTATTATAGTGCTCAGAGAGTGCCTTTCGTTCACACATGCTCAGGAAGAGTTGGCTTAACCCACTTCAAAAGATCTTCCTCTAGCCACTGGGTGAGGCAGCTACCATTAGATTCAAGCTCCTACATTTATGAAAACATCGCTGTCCCTTTAAAAGACAGCTAGCATTTAAAGATGTTCTTTCTTTCTGATTTCACCTTCAACTCTTTGCGGTAACTGATAAAGAGCCAGTAAAAGTCACAGAGTGACTCTGACTTATTCTTCTAGGACCTAGAGTGAACTTGGCTCATTATAATGCTAAACTGAGCAAGCCCCAAAGTATTCATGTCTGCCCTCCTTATTTTTTAAACATGTGGTCTATGACCTTAAACTGAGCATGCTCAGAAATGTATTCCTTAAACTAACATTTAAAATGTGTCCAGTACCTATATAGAATTTCTGAATAAAATCTAAATATTTTCTTTCAGCCATAAGAGCACTGTTGTGTGTGTATTGTGTGTGCATTTGTGTGTGTGTGTGAGTGTGAGTGATTTGTGTGTAGCTACTGTAAGCCAACATTGAGTTTGTTTCTCTACTGATTTTTATTCTACATTATAAGATACTTGTAGACAGAGACTTCTCATTCATTTCCTGGCAGCCCAGACCCGAAATAATCACACAGAAACTATATTAATTAAAATACTGCTTATCTTATTAGCTTAAGATTCGTATTAACTAACTCTTACACCTTAAATTAACCCATTTCTATTATTCTGTGTATCACCACAAGGCTGTGGTTTTTTGGTGTCTGTCTCCTTTGACAGCTACATGGCGTCTCTTTGACTCTGCCTACATTCTCTCTATATCTCTGTTCAGATTACTCGCCTGGCTTTATTCTGCCCTGCCATAAGCCCAAAGCAAATTTTTTTTATTAACCAATGGTAATAAACATATTCATAACATACAGAGGAGAATCCCACATCAGATATAATCATGTAGTACACCGATAGGCCAGATTGGCTCACCGGCCATCCCTCAGTGTTCTCATGAGTCTGCCTCCCTGATGCTAGGGTTACGGGCACACCATCTATCCTACATCTTGATTCCTCATGCTTCTGTGGCAAGCATTTTACCCAGTGAGCATCCCCTACTCCCAGGAGCACTGTGTGACTCTATAATCTCCTTGTTGCTGCAAGTGAAAGACTGCAAAGACTAGAGATTCTTTGATCATCTGAATGTGTTCATCGGCTTGAAACCCATCAAAAGGAGAATGCACTGTGTCCAGTTATATTTCATATGCCTTTCTCATGCCCGCTATCAGCTAGTAAGAGTCCATCTAAAGAGAAATGGGGGTGGAGAATCTATGCTGGAAAGGGCAAGAGTTGACAAGTGAAATGGATTTGAATCAGTCCTGACCTTGTCCTACAGCAGCTGCGTGACCTTGACAATGACACAATGCCTATGAACTGCACTGTCTTTGTAAAACTCAGGAACGTTGTGTAACTTAAAAGCAGTAACCTTGTAAAGTCCCTCATGAGAAATCAATGCTTCCTGTCTACCTCCTTCCTTTTGGTATGATAAGGGGATTTGGTTCTTCATGACTGAACATAATATCATTGAGTGTTCTTGGAAGATCTTGGCAAGGAACCGATAGCTATTCCAAGGACAACAGAGGGTACACAGGGAAAATTTTGGTGGCATCTTCCATCTTATTGATACCTGTATTTGCAGTTTTGGTAGATTGGTCTTGGCTTCTCCTTATGAAAATCATACAGCCACAAATCTCTTTCCTCATTAACCATCTAACTAACTCCATCCAATGCCTAGTATATAAATGCAAACAAAATGTATAAATAGAAACCACCTGATATTTGCAGCCCAGGAAGATATTAGCACAGTAAATATGCCAAGCACCAGCCAGTGGCAGGGAGTATGCAAACTACAAATTGTTCTGTCTCTTTTCCAGCATCCGATTTGGTGAGAAGACAGGTATACAATATCTCATGGAGGTATCGTCATAATTCTCCGCCTTTATGAAATACTGCACTTTATGATCCCACAATCCTTTTTCCTGCTGGGTTGCAGAGCTGCTCAAGGGTATCCTAGCTCTCACTCTAGCTCTTTCCACTCACAGGCAGTCTCTTAGTCGTGTTTGCCTTTTGGAGATATTTGTTAAACATTCTTCTCAGGGACTCTCCAGGTCTCCCTTCTCCTCTGGCCCAGACAGAGGTAGAGCTGAGGTGTCCTTGGCTGGTGTGGAGAAATGTGGAGTCACATGTCTCCTGCCTTTTCCTTACACCTTCTCTGGGTCCTGTGAGCAGGGATGGGGTAGTGCAAAGAGAAGGCAAGCAAGCTTGGGAGGTGGGACCACCAGGCCTTATCTCACGGCTATGCTATTCTCAAGCGTAGTTAGTCTTTGGTCCTCCCCAGAGCAGGGCGCAAGGCACTACCTAATGCGATGAGTTTTCATATAGTGATGTAAAACTGGTCTGTTTGACCCATTCCGACTGACAGCACCTTCAACAAGAGACATCTAGTTTCTCACAATTCTGAAGGCTAGATGTTCAAAAGGAAGTAGTGACAATGTGGCTGCTTCTCTTGTTCCTTGACCGGTAGATGGGACCTCCTACATCTCTGTCTCCCTGTGACCCAATTCCTCTTGTTAAAAAAAAAAAAAGAACTCCAAGGCAATTGGGCTAGGGTCCACTATAATGGCCTCCTTTGAACTTGATTACCTCTTTAAAAGAACCTGTCTTCAAATGCTGCTGTGTTATGAGGCCCTGAAGCTAGAACATCAACACTTGAATCTGAGGAGAAACAACACAGTCCACATCTTATACATATATCATCCAGGTAACGTTCGGTGTGTCTTATGAGGATAGTTTATCAGTTGTAGAAAGACCAAAACATTTGCTCCTGCTTGGCAGTCTTGGAAGAAAGGCCATCTGAGGACGTAGCCATCTGCAAGCAAGGAAGGGAAGCCTATCTACTCACGTGTCCAGGGTTGTGAGGAAACAAATGCTTGCTATTTAAGCCAGCCAGGCTGTGGCATTTTGTCAAGGTGTCCTCGGCAGACAAATACAAATGTCTTCTATGAAAAGGCCTAGAAGACTTTTTATTTGCTTTTGTTTTGTCTTTTTGATCTAGTTAGGTGCAAGAATGACTATGCAGCACTGGCTAGTACTACAGGTCCCTCCTAATCCAGGCAGGGACAGTGACCAGCACATGCTACACAAAGCCAATAACCAATCAGGAGATGCGTTCTAAGATCATGTGGGAGGGAGGGATACAAGAAAGAAACCCGTGCCCCTCAGGAGAGAGTTCTGGAAACTTTTCTGGGGCAAAGTTAAGTAGTTGAGGATCCGACAGAGACACAGGGAAACTAGACACGGAGAGAAATGGTGGTCGTAGGATTGGAACGGTGCCACCAGTGTCAATGACAGACGTTTTAGGCCACCAGATCTTACCTGAATGAGAAAGACCTTGTCATAGAGCTACTTATGACAGAAAAACTTCTTCAGAAAGAATTAGGCTGTTTGTTTCTGGAAATGACGGCAGACTAGGAAAATATTTGTTGGGTACATGGAGCAGTAGGTTTCTTCTTCCTTGGAGAGATGGTCACTCTTTCACACTTGTACAGGGAAACTTTAAATCAAAATTCAGAAAACAAGACTGTTCCACGAAGTTGGACATTAAAGTCAAATTATGCAGCGCTACCTGCAATATCAAAGCCCACGGCCAGACCCTGCCTGCTTGGGCTACGTTTTCATCAGCTCGCACAGGTTTTGATTTAGAAAGCTTGCCCCTAGGCAAACAAATATTGGCATTATAGATTTTGATGTTGCTCTTCATATTTGTGCTATCATGAGCATTCTCCCTTTTCAGTCCTGAAATCATTCTAGAGGCAGAGTACAAGCAAATGGACTTCCTCAGACAAAATGACACCCTTTTACAAGTGTAATGCGCTTTTCTGGTAGGACGAGCAGAAAAGAACGGGAGTAACAATAGCTCTCCAAATACTCTCACTTCTCTTCAGAAGATGTAAATCTTTCACCTTTAGCAATACCTATGCAGGTCCTCTGCTCTAAGGGATCAATTGTGACTGATATTTTACTGTACATAATATCAGTTTGTTTTACTTTGTTTAAACATGTACGTGCGCACGTGCACACACACACACACACATACAGGGCAGGGGAGAGACAGACAGACAGACAGACTCAGACACAGAGACATAGACTACATATAGACAGGCTTAACTTAAAATTGATTCATACATTTCCACAACCCATAATAGATCTTTAGCAACACCCCAGCCTACTGATGAATTTACAAATTTGATTTTAAGACAACACCACCCTATTTCACTTATGAACCTCCTATGAACTCCAAAGTCTACCCACTGAATGATTGTGACGTGGCCAATGTTCTTCTATTCAAATTGATACTGTGGTGAGCTCCTTGAGCAAATGTTTTTTGTGTATGTACTTCTGGTTATTTTCTTATGATAATTACTAAGCAAGGCATTAGTGGGCCAGCACCTGAGTACCTACAGCCTGATGATGGAAGTTGTTGATTTAAATTACCCCCAAGAAGGACGCGTACCGTGTGCGGTCTGATGCCTGGAGCACGAATCAGGCTGCTGACTCGGCGTGCTTCATTAGCTGTAAACACGCGATCTAAAAAGAAAATTTTGCCAATTTGCTAAGCAAGAGTAGACTTGCAACTTGATTATAATGCATTTGATTAGCACGATTGATTTTTTTCCCCTTCGACACGGTTTTAAGTGATTTAAATGGCTTCTGTTGAGAATTGTCCATGTAATTTGCTGATTTTTCTACTTTTTAAATATTTTTTTTTGTTAATTGAAAGGTGCTTTGTAGTGTTAAAAAAAAACAAATCCTGTGACATGTAATTTCTTTGGTGGCTTGCCACTTTTCTCTCGCTTTCCTTTTGCCGTGTTTTAGCTTAGCCTGCATGGTGGTGGGCTTCACCGTCACTTGGCCTCCCAACACCAGTGACTTACAAAGCCTACCAGGAAAGAATTAGGTGACCTCAAGCACTTTATCTTTTTGTTTGTTTGTTTGTTTTTTTGTTTTTTGTTTTTTCGAGACAGGGTTTCTCTGTGGCTTTGGAGACTGTCCTGGAACTAACTCTGTAGACCAGGCTGGTCTCGAACTCACAGAGATCCGCCTGCCTCTGCCTCCCGAGTGCTGGAATTAAAGGCGTGCGCCACCATCGCCCGGAAGTTGTTTTTCCATTAAACAGAGTTTGCATTTTTGTCAATCTTAAAATTAAATATTCAAGTTTTTTTTTTCTAATTTTAACTGCATTAGTCACTTTTGGGGGTAGGCATTGCCAGCACCATAAAGCCTTTCTTGTACCTTGCAGTCTTACTAGCCCTGAGCTGCGTGTGTGTGTGTCTGTGTTTCTGTCTATGTGTTTGTGTCTGTCTGTATGTCTCTATGTGTATTCTAAAATGTGTGTGTGTGCATATACACCTGAATGCATGTGCAGACGGTAGCCAGAGGTCAACGACAGGTGTCCTTCTCAATTGCTTTTCCACCAAAATTTTTATTTAATTTAAAAACTTTATTTATTTATATTTTCTGTATGGGTGTTCTGCATGTACACCTGCATGCCAGAAGAGGGCATCGGATCCTATTATAGATGGTTGTGAACCGCTTTGTGGTTGTTGGGGCTGGAACTCAGGACCTCTAGAAGAGCAGCCAGTGCTCTTAACCATTGAGTCATATCTCTCCAGCCCATCTACCTTGATTTTTGGTGTCAGGGTCTCTCACTGAACTTGGATTTCATGAACTTGCTAAACTAGACAGCCTAGAGAGCTCTCAAGGCAGTGGCACTTCCAGACTTAGGGGGCTGGTGAGAAAAGACAACTCTACATAGCCCTGTCTTCCCAGACACTCACTCTGCACACCAGGCCAGCCTCAACTCACAGAGATCCGCCTGCCTCTGCCTCCCAAATGCTCGGATGGATCGGATGGAAGGTATATGCCACCACACCCAGAACATTCTTAACTTTTACGTGGGCACTAGAGATCCAAACTCAGGTCTTCTTGCTTGTCAACAAACACTTTACAATCTGGTCCATCTCCCCAGACCCCTGAGCACCATGTTTTTCTTTTTAGCTGGGATTCCCACCACTGAAAGGTTGTGTGAAGATTAGATCGTGTCATTCACCTTAAAGAAGAGTCATGGCTGTTTATATGATCCCTTTAACAAAGGCTCCATGAATGGCTAGTGTGTAAATAAAAAGAAAATCTGCCTTCTAAGCCCACACAAAAGAAACAATTATCCTAAATTGGAATTTAATTGTCACAATCTCTGTCTCTCATTTCCTAAGTATGGATTGGACCCCCAGGTTGTGTTTTAATGAGACAAGTATTTATCACAAAACTTGAGTCTCCAGTGCCCTTCAATGGTGCACATCTCTTCCTAGACCCTGTCAGGACCCCTCATAATGCATTCAAATGGTTATAGTTTCCTGCAGCACTTGCAAGATAGCTATCCCCTCTCTTCCTTTTCTTCCCTTGTCAGTTGATGAAACGAGCAAGGGCACATTGGAAGCACGGCCAAGCTGTGGATGAGCTGCAAATGCAATCCTTTGAATTCAGTGGGATCCACTTAACTATCGTGCAGTCTATAGGTGACCCCTCATCAGTCTACCTGATCTAAAGGACCTACTTCTAAGGTGGAAGATGCCTCAGTGGTTAAAGTGCTTGTTGCCCAAGCATGAAGACCAGGGTTTGGATCCCCAGAGCTAGTGTTAATATAGTCCCAGTCTTGAAAGGCAGAGACAGGGGATCCCAGAGCAAGCTGGCTAGAGAGACCAGGCTTTTCAGCCAGCTCTTGCTTTGACTGAAAGGCTCTACATCAATGAATAAAGTAAAAGAACAATTGAGAATGATTCTCCCCATCAACTTCAGGTGTCCATGTGAAAGCATTCATGTGTATGCACACACAGACACACATGCATGCCCACACAGACACACATGCTTGCATGCACACACGCTTACTTACATACCCTTGTATGTGCGTGGTCTGTGTGGGTGTGTGAGTGGGTTATTTCCCTGCTTCTTTGTGTAGCAATTAATTTTGGATTATAACCTGGGCAATTTATTACACTGCAAAGCCCTGGATATTATTTAAATTCTTACAAGAACTTTGAATTTGTAGTTCTAGTTGTTGTTTTTTCAACAAACATTCGATCAAGTTTGTGCCACAAATTTTGGCCTGTCTCATCCTATGGTTTCTGGTTTCAACATAGTTCTATTTTTATTACTATGTAGGCTGTCCCATGGAATAGCCCTTGAGTCTGTATCTCAGTTCTCAGAGCCTGTGATGTGCTTAGCAGGGGCAGATTTAAATGTGCAATAGAGGCAGCTGGAGTTCACATATGACTTTATTGGAACCCCTTTTTTGGTCTCTTCCATCTTTATCACTTGCCAAAACCTAGGGCTTCCTTCTCTTCAGTTCTCTGGTCAGAAGTCTGGATATTTAACTTCCCACTTGGACGTCCCACAACTAAGCACACTCTCAGGACCAAACAGCAACAGAATAAAGAGATTGTAGAGAGGATTCAGCAATGAGAACTCACTGAAAAAGAATCTTAGAACTATAGCTATGTTGAGCAGATGGAAGAGTTTTCTGGGCCTTCCTGCTGTCACTGTGTGTTAGGGACCACCAGTGTATAAGGGAGCACTCCTATAGGAAAGCAGAGAGGGGAACTATCCCTTGATGCTTGTTATGTCCATCCCCAGTGAGGACTTTTGGCATCCAGGCTGTCTTTGATTCAAAACGATACCTTTGATATCGAAGAGAGGAATGGTTGAGTAACCGCCGGGTCAGTGGGACTTCAAGGTCTCTTGTATCCCACCCACCTACTACCGTCCATGTGTTTAAGATAGCTTTTCCTTACATTCGATGGGAATTTTATAGGTGCAGTCAATGGGAGGCACATCATAAAATGTGTTTAATCTGTCTCTCCAAAACCAGGGACACAGCTTACGTTTGGAAGATCTTTTGTAATTATAAATGTAGCATCCATTTATTGTCGCCAGTACAGAACAGACACATTAGGAAATAAAAATAACCCATCATAGTGAGCGTTCATCTAGCGTCTGCTGATTTGTATTTGAGCAGAGTTAGACTGCACTGTGCCGGCAGCTTTGCGCTGGCTGCTTTTCCTTGTCACTTCATGTGTCATGGGACTATTTCCATGGTAATCTACATCCCTCTCCAAGATCAGTGTTCAAAATTGCACAGCGAACATTCCTTCACTTGCCACATCCCTTTTATCTTCTTTTGTGTGCAAGCCCTGTTTCTCATAATTAACCATTCAAGATGTACAGTTCTGTTGGTGGCTGCTAGTGGGTAAGTACCCAAAGAAAGCAATCAAACTCTCTTAAAACCTTGAATCATAAAAAAAAAACCCCACAACCAAAAGCCTATGCTATTTTATATGCCTGCTTCTTCTGCTATTTGGCAAAATTTATGCTCTAGAAAAAAAGAACTGCATTTTGCAGTGCAATGAATGGAATTCTTAAAACTAATTCAGAGGGGGCCATTTACACACACACACAGACACACACACACACACACACACACACACTAGCACTTCGCATTTAAGCACAGAGAACTCCATCTGGGGTTCGATGCCTGAAAGAGGAGCAGACAGTGTTGTGTTTTGAAGAACGAGGGCACAGCATTATTTTTATGTGTCTCTTTGCCTCAGCCCCTGCCACACATGATAAAAGATTCTACTGTGACTGTGTCTGCACAATAGAGATAAAGACGCTGGGGGAAGTGCTTGCAGATGGCGGGGGTTAGGGAAAAGGAAAAAAAGGAAAAGCCACAAAGAACACTTTAATTAAGTCTTCCTTTCGCTCTTATTAAAATTCGGTGAAGATTACCATGGAATTTGTGCTCTATCTCAGGAATAAATCATAACAATTTCATAAGGCTACCCCAGGCTGTCTGAAATACAGTTTATTATTTTGCTATGATTTGATAAATCAGAAAATGTATTTGAAAACCTTCAGCCCAGTCTTAGAATGCTCCAAGTCATGGCTGCCTGCTTTATTGACACTAATCGAGAACTGACTGGAAGTTGGCCACTTAAAATAATATCGTGAGGGTAAAAAATATATCCATACACACATATACGTGTGTGTGTCTGTAAGAGATTTGTTCTAGGAGCCTGTCAATTAGATTATGAAAAATAATGTAGTTTTTCTAGGTAACCTGTGCATATTTTCCTGTGGCATGAATAATATAAATCCAGAGACAGATATTGGGGTTCAACCTGAAGATTGGAAAAGCAAAGCATCCAAGCCAATAGAGAGCTCTTACCTCTGAGAAATCTTCAAACTTAAAAACAACGAGTTCCTGTCTCATTCTGCCTTATATTCCTGTCTAGTGTTTGGATTAAAGGCGTGTAACTCCTGAGGACTGGGACTGAGGATGTGAGACTCCACTGCCTGGCCTTTAGTGGCTTAGTTTTATCTTCTTGTCTTCAGGCAAGCTTTATCTATTAAAATATGAATGAAATATCACTACATATGAACTGCATAACATATATGTTGGAATATTTTCTATTTTCTGTGTATGGTTGGTTGAGTCTATGGAGTAAGTCTGTAGCTATCTAGACCAACTGTCTGTCTGTCTGTCTGTCTGTCTCTCTCTCTCTCTCACTCTGTGTGTCTGTGTGTGTTGCACACTTGAAAATGATTTCATCTATGGTAATCCATCAGAAGATAACTCGAAATTCACTAAAGAGTTCAAAGGCTCATTGAAAATTACATGAATACATTGTAGAATATTCTGTTTTGATATAAATAATCCTAAAAAGTCACAGAATTTTACAAGGATGTTTGAGGGTGTTGCGTATAGATATGAAACATTTATAGGTAATCAGTGTGAAACCTGGCATTCTGGGAGCAAATGAACCTGTAATTGGGGGTCTGGCAAGTAATATTAAAAGTTCATTCTAATGACTAATATTTATTGATATTTTTAAAGGAATTTTTTATTGACCTCTTGCCAAATACTCTCTATTTTATGTCTTTACAATGTTAGATTAGTTTTATTGTTTTCTCAGGGAAGGAAACAAAGCTCCAGAAACTGTGAAAGAGGAGGCCTAAAGTCCCACAGTTGCTAAGTTCCAAGTTCAGGACTTGAATCTGTCTCTTTGACCTCAAGGCTTCGCTTTTATTGACTCCCCTCTCCCAGGTTCCAGATATCCCAACTGTGCTCAGTGGTTCTTACATCAATTCTTGGTTTCTAGATTCCATCTTGGTCTTGCTTTACTTGGGAGACATGTCTCTCTGTTGAAATATTTTCAAAAGAGACAAGCTCCGACTTATCTTTCCTTTTGCTGTGGAACAGTTTGAAACAACGCACAGACGCTAGCTAGGGCTAAGAGAAATGGGTTTGCATGAAAATATACTTAATTTTTATTCTTCTCTGCACCTTGGGGAGAACCTGTTTGAACACAGAGCTGGATTCCTCTGCCTGTTCCAGGAAGGATACTGAGCCTTGCAGCTTGCTCCAGGGACTTTGATTTCCATAAAAGAGCCACGAGGAAATAAAGACAAAACTGGAGTCGC
>NW_026067965.1:7920002-8065898 GCF_014885135.2 Alexandromys fortis
ACTATATATATAATATTCCACCAAGTCCAATTAGTGTTGCTTCTATGTGCATGGGTATAAAACCATCTACCGGCACATGGCTAGACCTTTTCCCTGAGGAAAACTTAATCTCCCTCCACCAACAACTGTCAGTGCCAATGGCTCCTCAAGTAGGTGGGCAACTCCATGAGCCCCCTACTCCATCCATGCTGGAACTTTGGCTGACTTAACATTCTGCAGGCCCTAGGTTCCATTTTTAGTAACATTGTTTTACAGTCATTCACAAATGCAAATGAGTTTTATATATTGTTTCTCTAAAAAAAATGCTAGACCAAATTCATATTACTTATAACTGTAGACATTTCTTTTTAATGTCTTTTTAACTGCCCATCAATTACAAAAATTAATGGATTTCATTATGATGTTTCATAAATGTATGTAATATACTTTGATTGTTTTCAGTCACCTGTTATCATATCACGCTTCCCCACTAAACTGTTTTCCGTCCTCTCTCTCATGTATTATCTCCATTGTTTTTTATTTAGTTATTATTGTTAATATGTAAATACATAAAAATATTGGTCATTTGTTTTTTAGGGCTGACCATGTGAATTTCATGATCTCATTTTTTTTTCAGCTACTGAGTAATAATCTATTGTGTAAATGTACCACATTTTCTTTACCCATGTGATTGAGGGACATCTAGGTTGTTTCCAATTTCTGGCTATTGTGAATAGAGCAGAAAAACATGGTGAATAAGTGTCTTAAGTGGTGAAATGAACCATCCTTCTAGCATATGACCCACAGTGGTACAGCTGGATCTTCAGGTAGATCAGTTCTCATCTTCTGAGGAGCCACCATAATGATGTTCATAGTGGCTATGCCAGTTTGCAGTCCCGCAAACAGTGGATGAGTGGATCCTTTTTCCATGTCTTTACCAGCATGAGCTGTAACTTGTTTTATTGATCTTAGCCATTAGGACGTGTGTGAGATAAAATCTCAAAATAATTTTGATTGGCATTTCCCTGATGGCTAAAGATGTTGAACATTTTTCAAAGTGTTTCTCAGCCATTTAAATTTCTTCTTTTGATAATTCTTCATTTGGATCTGTACCCTATTTTAACTGGGTTTTGGTTTTCTTGATATCCAGGTTTTTTGAGTTCTTTATGCATTTTGGATATTAGTCCTCTATTTCAGATGTGTAGTTATCAATAAAGGGGAAGAGAGAGCCATACCTGACTATATTTTGCCACCAAATGAAGCTTCCAGTAAAGGAATTGTGTGACATCTAATTGAATTGTTGGCCCAAACAAACCAGGCTGTTTCCAAGACTACAGGTTGCTCTCCATTAACCGATGGCAAAGGGCATTGCTGACAACACCTCCTCACAGTTATTTAACATGAAGAAGTCAAGATGTGCCTACCCAGAGCCTGTACCTCTATCTTCTAGTGTCTTTGGTACAGGAAGGAACCAAAAAGAAAATGTAAACATCAAGCCAGCCACAAGACCTTTGATCTACAAAGGTGTCCTGACTACAAAATATACTAGTACAATGCTAGTACAAAATTTGTGCAAATAACCAACTAATATCAGACTTCATTTAAGGCCCACTCCATGGAACCCACACTGCTTGGGTGACCAAGAAGCTGAGACTAGAGAGCCCAGGGAACTAGGGAGAAATGACAGAGTGGTCAACAACAACAACAAAAGTGTAACAATAAAACATCTCCTAATGACAGCCTGGTAAACTCATAGATCTGTGCCTTGCTCGGTCATCATCAAAGAAGCTCCCTCCTGCGGCAGAAGGGGGGGGGAACCCAGAGACACACACCTAAACAATATGCAGAGAGTGAGAGAGTTTGGAACACTCAGTCCTAAATGGCTTGTCTTCATTTTCATTGAATCCCTCCCCTCGAGGCTCAGGGAATCCAGAGGAAGAAGAAGTGGAAAAGGTCTAGAAGGGATGGAGGAACCAAGCAAAAAAGGCCCTCTAAGACAACATGATTATAGTTCATATGAACTCCCAGAGACTAAGGCAACATGCACAGGGCCTACATGGGTCAGTACTAGGTTCTTTGTAAATATATTATGGCTTCCAATTTTGTGTTTTTTATGGGATTCCTGAGTGTGGGAATGAGTGAGTCTGTACCTTGTGTCTTCCCTTTGGATCTTTTCCTTCTGTTTGTATTTTGTCCAATTCTAATGTGTTAGTTTTTGCCTAATCTTATTATATTATATATTATTTTATTATTAAAAAAGCACTTAACAGAAGTAAAATCGAACTATTATTACAGTATACAATAATAAAGTTTTACAGGTGTGACCTCTGTCTCTCTTTTTAATTTTCCATTTAATATTTTAAATATAATGCTTTCATGATTCTTTGATAATTTCATACGTGTGTACAAATCATTTACTATGTTAATAGTTACTTGATTGTAGACAATGGAAATCATTGTAAACAAAATCATTGTAAACACAATCATTGTTACGTGTGTGTGTGTGAGAGAGAGAAAGAGAGAGAGAGAGAGAGAGAGAGAGAGAGAGAGAGAGAGAGAGAGAGAGAGAGAGAACAGTCATCTAAGACACCAAACCTGCTACTGCAACATGAGCTACCACAGCTGACCTTGGCTCTAGAACAGAGGACAGACTTTCCTCTGTCTCCACTTGCAGGGAAGACAGCCACAGCTCAGCAGTGCAGGGAGTGCTCTGGCCAGAAGCCTGGCTTGCTTGCCCCTGTGCCCACACCGCCCAAAGGCTAGTGGTTCTCGGGATTAGTATGCCAGGCATCTGTATTACCTGACAGGCTTGGGAAAATTGATTTCAGGGCTCCAGCAGAATTTCCAGTTCAGTAGGTGTCCTAGTTGGCTCTCTATTGTTGTGATGAAGACCATAACCAGAACCAATCCGGGAGGAAAGGGTTTCTTTCATCTTATAGCTTATTGTTCATTGTGAAGGGAAATCGGAGTAGAAGCTCACTAGAGGCCGGAACTGGAGCAAAGGTGATGGAAGAGTGTTTCTTACTGTCTGGCTCTTCACGGCTTCTTCAGCCTACTTCCTAGACACCCATGGGTTATGTACCCAGGGTGACACAGCCCACAGTGGTCTGAATCTTCCCAAATCAATCACTAATTAAGAAAATGCCCCCACAGACTTGCTACAGGCCGGTCTGAATGAGGCATTTTCTCAAGGTTTCTTCTTACCAGATGACCTTAGCTAGTGTCAACTTGACAAAAACAGAAAACAAAGAAGTACTAACCAACACAGTAGGTCTGAGTTGAATCTCCAGATTCTATCTTCCAAAGAGAACGCAGATCCTGGTGAGGCTCCTGGTGTAGGGATTGTAAGCTGGCAACCATTGCCTTCAAGTGTTTATTCAGGAACAATCATGGTATAAGGGTGGTTGTGATATATGTCTCAAGAATGGTACTGTGGACAGTGACAGCAGCCAAGATTAAAAAAAAAATAAGATCTACTGGAAGGTTTCCTCTTCCACAGGAGCAACGCTCCCAAGACCTGGGGTAGATACATGACCAAGACTAAGAGCTATAGTGGTGATAAGGATCCCAGAGAAGCAAGAGAAATGTTTCATCAACCTCCTTGAGGCCACAAGCTCCCTGGACATAATGAGTAACTTTTGACCATTCCTTTACTGTTGATTACATATGCCAGAGTCCTGGATTGTATGGCAAGGGTATGTTTACCTGTGTAAGAAATTGCCAAGCTATTTTCTCTCCCCACTGCCCATGAAGGGGAATTTCTGCATCTCTACACCCTACTTAACACTTGCTTTGGTCAGTTTTCTTTATTTTAGTGTTGATGGGAACTGGGTAGTCACGTTTTTGTGGCAGTTTTAAAGTTCACTCCCCTAACCTAAAACACTGATCACATTTTCATGGGCTTGGTTTTCATCTGCACATCTCCTCCCGTGAAATGTTGTCAGTTTTAGGTTCAGGCGTTCATTTTCTTACTGCTGAGTTTTACAAACTCTTCTTGTGTTCTATATAGAAGTCCTTTGTGAGATGTAAAGCTTGGAAACATTTCCCCCATTTTGCATAGACCGTCTTTATCATATCATAAGTGTCCTTTTATAGGGCGAAATATTTTACTTTGGCTAAGCCTAGCTTAGAACTTTTCCTTTAATGACTTGTACTGTGTGTGTGTGTTTTACTGTAACTATCATTTAATTTGTTAAGTACATGCTAATTTGCAAGGGATATGGGGAATTTTAAAATGTTTTCTTGAAGAAATGTTATAGTCCTTTATTTGAAATGTTTGCCTCTGGTCTAACTTTCGGGATGTTGTAAGCCATGTACCAGGGCTCACATCCTGCATATGGATATCCAGTTGCCTCCCTGTCTACTTACAGGGAAACGTATCTGTTCTCCAAGTAGTTGCCTTTACACCTTGTCAAACATCAACTGGCTGGAGTTTGGATGTAGTCAGTGGCAGAGCATTTGTCTAGCTTAGACAAGGCCTAGGCCCAATTATCTACAAAAACACAAAACAAACCAACAAAAAAAATTAGTTCACCAAGTCCTGGATTCAGTTCAGCAATGTAGACAAAAGAAAGGGAAGGCATCAAAGTTCTACAAGAAAACGTTGGGCAGTCTGAAGTTTAACAGTTAGCTTTAAATCCAAAGCACTGAGACACCAGAGTTTGCAACAAAGTTGAGTTCTAGAGAGATATAGGTGCTTAAATAAGAATAAAATAAGACCTAAGAGTGCATGCCCTTAAGCACACAGTACTGGGTGGTACCACGTGTATTGAGAGAGACAGTCAGTAGTGCTGTGGTCTGAATGGGTTATCTAGAAAGATCTATGTGTTGATCGTATAAGAAGTTGAACTTAAAGGGAACTTAAAGTCAAGAAAGTAGACCTCTCATGTTCTCGTGAACTAGCTCCTAATTAAAAGGCCAAAGGAAACCGGTGAGTCTTGTTTGCCTTTTCATTGTTCTCGCCATCTGAGAACAGAGCATTGGCATCCAAAGAAGAGGCAGCAAAATAGATGCCATTTTTGCCCCAGGCACTGAGTCTCCAGAGGCCCTAATTTTAGTTTTTTAGTCTTTAGGATTATAAGAAAGAAACTCCCATTCTGATCAATACCCTGTCTCAGGCATCTCATTATCCACAGCAAGGAAAGATTAAACATAAACAGAAATTTGGGGGGCCGGAGAGATGAATCAGCAGCTAAGAGCACCAGCTGCTCTTCCACAGTGAGGACCCAGGTTCCATTTGCAGCACCCACATAACAGCTCACAACCTTTTGTAACTCCTGTTCCAAGGGATTTGATGCCTTCTTCCGGCATCTTCCAGCATGGTGCACACAGACAAGAATGTAATACACAGACTAAATACCCATACCCATTTTTTTTAACTAAAAATGAGGAATTTTTAACCATCAGTGATGTGGTTGGTTTTTCTGCATCCTCATTTTCTGTAGCCTTCCCTTCAGAGTCCTCACGGTGAAGAAAAGGTGGAGTCCAGTGAAGGCTTGTGGCCTGCAGGGCAGTCTACTTATCACTGAAAAAAAAAAAAAAAAAACCAGCAGCGACTACCCAGAGACCCACTTGTCTCCTACTCCCCCGCCCCTCAGAACAGAAATAAAAGCCAGATAGGTTTGGAGACAGAACGCTGGAAGAATCTCATTCTAGCTTAGCTAGGGACAGCACACAGACAACCACCAGACCCATCTCTCCGTCACTCTTTTTTTTTAATTTATTTATTTCTTTATTAATTAATTAAAGATTTCTGTCTCTTCCCCACCACCGCCTCCCCTTTCCCTCCCCCTCCCCCAATCAAGTCCCCCTCCCTCGTCAGCCCAAAGAGCAATCAGGGTTCCCTGCCCTGTGGGAAGTACAAGGACCACCCACCTCCATCCAGGTCTAGTAAGGTGAGCATCCAAACTGCCTAGGCTCCCACAAAACCAATAGGTGCAGTAGGATCAAAAACCCTTTGCCATTGTTCTTGGGGTCTCAGTAGTCCTCATTGTCTGCTATGTTCAGCGAGACCGGTGTTATACTACGGGGCACAGGGAGTTAAGATTCCAGCCTGAGGACACAAGTGGATTCCAATTTGCAGTGAGGAGGACTGGGGAGAAAAAGAAATTCTGCCCATGGAAGGGCAGAAAGGAGTATGAGAGCCAGACACCTGAGTTCCAAGTCCCAGGACCTGCTCCAGTCAGGGCACCAGAGCCTGTTCCCCAGACCCAGAGCTCCTGGAAGAACTCAGAAAGCAAATAGCAAAAGAATTTGTCTGGAAAGATGTACAAGGCAGAGTCTCTCTGGCGAGCAGACAAAGAACAGAAGCAAAGCTAATCGGAGAGACAAAAATAAAATATCATTAGAATGGCTAGAAATCTCGGGTGCCCATTATCAACAACAAACTCCATCTCCGGTAACCATAGCAACAGCGAACTCCAAACACAGCCCAGCCTCTGACTAGACTGGTGCAGCTCCGCCTGGCAAAGATTTAGTATCAGGAAATATGTGCTCTTCCATAACCATGAAAATGCTCACCTTTGTCTCCTGTCATGTATAATACATCCGGCTTTCAACAGCTTTGCAGAATGTACTAAGGGACAATAATAAATATAGTCCTGAAAGGGAAATCATCCTCAGATGAGGTTCACATAAGCACCGGTGCTCGGATTAATTATAGGCAGGAAATTAAAGAATCTATAATTGATATGTTAAAGACTCTGATAGAAAAGATAGACGGTATGCGTAGTCTGACAGGTGGCTTCAACAGGGTTAGAAATTTAAGACACCCCCGGCAAAGCAAACATTACTTCCAAGCATAGTCTAAGAAGAAAGTAGTAAATGCTCCGAGTATGTATGCTAGGAACTTCTAGGGTGCCCAATGGGGTCGTTGAATATGCCCTGACTGACAGCTGCTGGGAAGTGGTAGACCAAATCACAGCCTCCAAAAGCTGAGGGACAACATCAAACTTTCTAGTGTATACATACTTGGAATACCAGAAGGGAAAGAGAAATGGAACAGAACAGACGAGATGTCTGAAGATGCAATGTCTGCAAATTGTCTCAAGTAGACACCAAATGACATATCCAGGAAACTTGAGAACGCCAAGCAGGATGGTGTGAAAATTGGAATCAGCAAAGCACACACGGGCTCGGTAGAAGTGCTGGAAACCACAGGAAGAAAGCCGTGTATGCAGCCAGAGGGGAAAACCCATGCGATGTTAGTAGGAATCACAGAAGCCTCATTAGAAGCCTTGCAAGCCAGAGACCATGGAGAGACACTTCTAAAAGATGGAGAGAAAACCAACTGTAAAGCAGAACTCTATTCACTGCACAAATGGCCTTCACATGCAAAGAAGAAATAAGTACTTTCTTGGATAAATAAAAACGCAGGAAACCCAGGCACAGCCGATCTCCTTTATAGGAAGCATTTCAGGATGCTCTTTGAGCAGAAAAAAAAAAATCGATGCTGATCCAGGAACTTGGATCTGCACCAGCGACATAAATTAAGGAAAAATAGAGTGTTTTATCATGCTCAACTGAACTTTAAAGCAGCAATTCCAATGTTAGTGCATGGCACCTGTAATATGCAACAAATGGCGATGGTACAGGAACAGGGGACAGTGAGGGGGGGAATTGACACACTGTTGTCAGTCAGCTCTTGTGCTGTCCTGGAGGCAACATCATACGATATAAAAGTGGGCTTAGATTACCCAACATAACACACTGGAAAACTAGAATAACCAACCCCTAAGATATTAAGCAGAAACAAAAAGAAGAAGAAAATAAGCAAAAACGAATACAAAGCAATTAACCAATTTTGCTCTCTTTGTGCGAGTCTGTTTCAGAGTTTTCAAAGCATTCAATAGCTCATTTATTGATACAGTGCTGGGACTGCAGTGTGGGCCTTGGACATGCTCAGCAAATCTTCTATCCTGGGCTATTCCCCAACCCAGCTTTGATTTAATGGGGGTATCTATTGTGTCCCCATTACCTTAATTACAGCAACTTTACTATGTCCTGAAATTGGGTGGCTTCATTCTCTTATTCTGGTCTTCCTTTTTAGGTTTTTTGTTATTCTAACGTAACAAAATTTGGCCTGATGACAACTTATGCTGGAGAGGATGTGGGATAAAGGGAACACTCCTGCTTTGCTGGTGGGAGTGCAAACTGATACAGCCACTTTGGATATCAGTATGATGATTTCTTAGAAAATTAGGAAACAACCTTCCTCAAGACCCAGCAATACTGCTTTTGGGTATATATCCAAAGGATACTCAATCACACTACAAGGACATGAGGTCAACTATGTTCATAGCAGCATTATTTGTCATAGCCAGAACCTGGAAACAACCTAATTCCCCTTGAATAATGGATGAGGAAAATGTGGCTTATTTACACAATGGACTACTACACAGCAGAAAAAATAATGACATCTTGAAATTTGCAGGCAAATGGATGAATCTAGAAAACATCATATTGAGTGAGATAACCCAGACTCATAAAGACAATTATCATATGTACTCACTCAGAAGTGGCTCTTAGACATAAAGCAAAGAAACAGACAGCTTACAATTCACAATCCTAGGGAACCTAGACAACAGAGGACCCTAAGAGAGACATACATGGATCTAATCTACATGGGAAGTAGAAAAAGACAAGACCTCCTGAGTAAATTGGGGGTATGGGGATTATGGGAGAGAGTAGGGGGGGAGGAAGGGAGGGGAGCAGAGAAAAATATATAGCTCAATAAAAGCAACTTAAAAATCTGGTCTTTGATACAATTATTCTGCATAGGAAGCAGGGAAATTGCTCAGTGGTTATACCCATATACTTCTCTCACAGAAGACCCTAATTTGGTTCCCAGCACCTAAGTTAGGCAGCTCACCATGGCCTGGAACGTCAGTTCTAACAGCTCTCATGTCCTCCTCTGACCTCTGCAGGCACTAGACTTAGAGGCACATACCTCTAACTCCTGCCTAAAAATAACTTAAACTAAAAAATAGAATCTTTAAATATGCTGCTCCTACCAAAACAAAACAAAAAACCAGCTGCAATTTTGACTGGCATAGTACCAAGGAGAATGAATATTCATCCTGCAGAGCTTTCCAGCCCATGGATACATTGTGTATTTCTATTTATTAAATTTGCCATATTTTGTTAGTTTTAATCCTAGGTGTTTTGAGTATGAAGATGCTATCATGATTGATAATGTCCTTTAAATGCTGAAATCCAGTTGCTTACTGCCACTCCCTAGAAAAATGATTGACTTTTGCAAGCCTATAACCTTATAAAAATAACTTATCACTTATAAGAACATCCTAATAATACTTACTGGTTGAGCTGTTTTGGAAGAGAAAACATAGCTTTAGTGAGCAGAGCAGTTTTGTTTCTGCTATTCTAACCAACATTTACACTGTTTTAAGGTAGAGTGAAGGTGGCATTTTCTGGGCATATACCAGCAGTTGTTGGTAATTTCTAATCCTGATTGAGAATCTGTAACTCCCGTGTCAAGACAGATCCTCTACCATGCTTGTTTAGGCACTGATACTCTCAGCTCTGGAAAGCAATGTGGAGTCTGAGTTCTCATGGGTTCTTGCAATGGAAACTGAATACAGACCTCTATGCTTACTCTACAGTATAAAGCACGAAGGTCACATACCACTATTAGTGAAAATCCCTTCATATTTTCATTCCTACATCCATCTCCCTTGTCAGTACTCCCTGCATCTACAAACATCTCTGTACCAGAGGTTGGATGGCTCGCAGCTCACCTTCTCTCTGACTATTCCAGAAGAGATTGTGCTCAGCCATTCCAGTTCATCTGATCTTACCATCCCCTCCACGTTCCCTCTTTCCTCTTTCTAGAGGTCTGACTGAGTTCAGAAGAATAAAACACCATCTTTGGCCATCTTGGTGTTAGTAGACAACAGCTTCTTATGTTTTGTGATTTTTCCAGCTAGAATCTTACTGAGAGACAGAGCTTTCCTCCACAACAATGTCCAAAGGATAAACATTGCTTTTCTAGCTTCTGATGGTCAGTTATGCTAATACACAAGATCTAGTTCTGATGAATACTTGTATTCACCTCAGACTTTGAATAGGAACCTTGTTAACAGTGCCCAGAGCTGCGGCCAAGGAGAGTCAGTCCATCATGGTGTGGAAGCTGTGGCCCTGGGACAGTGTCCAACCCACAAGTTCACCAGATGCGATAGGACATCTCTGACACTCAGAGTCCACCGCCACTGATGTTGGAGGGCAGGTAGGACTGCCAATCACCTTCCTTTGTTCTGGTCTGTTTTCCAAGACCACGTTGCTTGCTTTCCAGGCAGCTGGTGAACCGCATTATATAAACAGAGAAAAGATACCCCCAGGTAATAAGGACATTATTTAGGTCTCTGTGTTATGTGTTGGTGTGTATGTGTGTGTGTATGTGTGTGTTGGGGGGGGAGGCTTCGTCTTATGACCAACAACTTTGTGTGTAAACTCCTGGCTAAGTCTAGGGCACACCAAGTCAAAACTTTGTCTTTTTCTTTGCCTCTGCTCCCTCCCCTTCAATCAGGCCTCTGCTTTGGAAACCAGGTCTTTGCACAGCAATTCTGCCAGCCCGTGTTCTCTTTTTCTGATTAAACCATGAGGTCCCTTTTCCAGTGCCATTCGGGTTTTCTGTCTGCAATATTGTTGATTAAGGTACCCAGGAAGTTTGATTTAAAACAGCATTAACATTTTATCTGGCCAGCGAATACAGCTCAACTGGCAAAGGACTTGATGGTTTTGAGCCAAGTTTAGGTTTTAATCCCCTGTGCTGGATAAACAAGGTAAGGTGCAACACCTCTACAATCCCAGAACTCAGGAGGTGGAAGAGGGAGAGTCTGGAGTTCAAGGTCATTCCTGGCTATGTAGTGAGTCCGAGGCCTTTGCTACATTAGATTTTGTCTTCAAAACAACAGCGTTTGAATTAGTTGTTAATGTTCTCATGTTGATGCCTCCAAAGTGATGTACTTCCTGTGTTAGCAGAGACACATTATTTTGTGAACCCTTCTCCACATGGGAGACGGCTGGTCTTCTTTTTTTCTAGCAGTTTGAACCATATCCTTCAGAGTCAGAGGCCAATATAAAACTTTGTGACAATTCTCCTGCTTTCTCACATCCAAATAAATAACCAGAATAAATGGTATCCCAGCCAAGGTGGCAGGACAAGACATCCCATTTCATGCTTCAGCAACCTGACTAAGGAAACAAATACAGATTTTTCTTCCAAATGCCTCTAGGTTAGGAGGCAAGTTGATTAAGGCCTCCCTTTAAGCCCCGTCAGAGAAATAAATGGATGATAGAGTGTGCCTCCCTTAAATAGAAAGAGGTTATGTCTAATATTGACTCTCCTAACCACCTTGACATAGGACTCATTTCTCACAGATGTGGCACACCAGCCCATCTCGTGTGCCGGAGAAACGAAAGCCATATGGATTTTAGTTTCCTGTTAGCCAAGAATAAATTAAATCATGTACTTCTCCCCTGTTTACCACTCCACCGCGGATTCAATTTCCATGTCGACATGTCAGATACTTTTTTAAAGGGAAGAGTTAATAAATTGGCTTCCTTTTTCTTTTATCATACTGAGAGGAGCCTTGCTTTTTCCCTCCCTTGCCGTTTCCCACAGCCAAGGCAGTACTCTAAAAGGGGGAAGGGAAGGGATGAGAGTCACAGGTTGTGACCTTCAGATGACTTTGGAGAGGTATCCAGGAGCAGAACTCCCTTCTGAAGTGTAGTGATATTTACAATAGAGGTTCACTCATTTCCTCCTTCAAGTTTTGAATAGGAGATTACATTGGGGCAGGTAAAACCAATTTATTATTATTATTTTAATAATTCTGAATCCAACATTTCAATGCTTATCATAAAAGTGTCTAGTTACGTAAAATTGATCCAGAGTGGGGAATAGAGGTGGGGTGGATGGATGCTGTGTTGAATAGAGAGTGAAGATGAGTTGGGTCTCTGCCACTTCCATCTGGAAACGTCTAAAGCCACGGCCACCTTGAGTGTCCATGACTAACTTGACTAGGCTAAACCCAGAGTCTGGTGCTCATCTCTGTAGTGTCTTGCTGCCAACACTCTCTGATGGTCTGGGAGCCATCTTGTAGCTACTGATGCTGACGGGAGGACAAGCTTGTCTCTGGTCTCTCTAAAGGGATTATAATTCTTACCTAAGCCCAGTGGCGAATTTGGGGCCTAGAATATACATAGTGTGTTAATTTATCTCTCATGGCTAATTTGTGGGCTTCATTTTGTAGTCATTTTGATGTTGTGATTTGCAGTTATTTTCACCGGTTAGGATACAAACTGCAATCGTTTTCTACTTGACTGCCTTCATTTGTATCCAAATGTTCCTTCTAATCAGATACACTCTACTCTGATATAAGCGGTTTTTTTCCCCTCTCTGTTTCTTTCTCCAGAATGAGTACATGGGTATGTTTTCTAAATCACTACAAACCCGGAATTTTTCTGTTGTCTTGACAACTTGAATGTGTCAAGAGTTGTAAAACCAGAATGACAGCTGCTTGCCATATGTGGGCATCTACAGCAGGAATAAATCCCATTTTTTAAACTAGCAAGAATAAAGTTATTTCTGCACTTCCTCCTCCAAGTGTCCATTAGCGTAGTTTCTCCTTTTAGAAGAATAACTGAGGAAGAAAAAAAAAAAAAGAAAACACCAGGGAGGGCATATTTATAGACTATGAGATTGCTTGCTCTGCTTTGAACATTTCAGAAATTATAGACTGTATATTGTTTTCAAGACCATGGTGCTATTTAAGACATTCTTATTCACTGTTCTAAAAGTCTGGTAGTTGATAATATACCTGTGGGAACTTCTGATCAAAACACTTGCGAGGTGCTAAAAATACCAAGCAGAAGAGCGCTTTTCACATACTTGTGGGGAAAATGATCCTGCTATCATATATATACATATACTATGTTCCTACTGTATATATTTATACATACTCATCCATATAAATATATATGCATATATGCAATAGCAGGAACAAATCTGACTTTTCTCTATAAGTATGTGAAAAACGTTTTTGTATATATATGTAAATATGTGTGTGCATGTGTATAGATTAGATATTATATACAACCCCATATTGTATATCTGTATCACACATTGTAGATTACCATATTTTATATATGCCACCCACATTGTATATGCTTCCCATATGTTTAAAATCTCCGATGTTACCACGGTGTTGTGTATGTAAACTTTACTTTGTTTTGGGGGCTGGAAAGATAAACTCATAGTTTTCAAGTCTTAGTTTCAGTAAAAAAAAAATAAATAATGAGAACAAGCAATTTACGGGATTTTTATAATCACTTTCTACTCAGACTGACGTCAATGTGGTGGTTTGAATAAAATGGTCTCTATATGCCCATAGGTGTGTCATTATTAGGACGTGTGACCTTGTTGGATTAGGTATGGCCTTGTTAAGAAGAAGAGTCTCTTCCTGCTGCCTGCAGATCCAGATGTGGAACTCTCAGCTACCTACATCTGCCCGCATGCCACCATGCTTCCCACCATGATGATAATGGATCAAACCTCGGAGACGTAATGTAAGCTGTCCCCAGTCAAATGCTTTCCCTTATGAGAATTTCAGTCATGTTGTCTCTATAAATATAAATATTTAAAACCCTAAGGAAGACAATCACCCACCCTAGAAAACAATCCTGTATCAATAGGGGTCAGTTTTTTTTCTTTGCGTTAAAGTTGCTTTTTTTGTGTTTTAGTTGTTAATCAAACTTTCAAAACCATCTCCATTATATCTACAGACTTGCATCTTTTAGTCATATTTTTAGAACCTAAATTTGACTTTTGAATTTGGCAGTATGAGATTCGAGTTTTCTCAGGTTTAAAAATCCTCTTGGTGGGGTGGGGAGATGGAGCTCAGCGGTTAGAAGCGCTTGCTGCTTTTGTAGAGGACCCGGGTTCAGTTCTCACACAGTGCTCACAATCTTCCATAACTCCAATTCCAGAGAATCCACACGCTCTTCTGGCCTCCCTGGCAACAGACAAACGTGTGTGTGTGTGTGTGTGTGTGTGTGTGTGTGTGTGTGTTGTGTTTAGCAGGTAAAATACTCATAAAATTGTCACTCATAAAGTAAGAATTGTACTGATATCTATCTAGAACCATGAGTAGGAATTATACCTATTTCAGACAACTTTGGGTATATAACTTGAAGAGTGGATGAATATCTAACTTTTCTGAAAATGCCCGTAGCTCTTTATGTCCCATGACCTTGTCTGACTCTAGTGAGTGAGATCTGCAGAGGTCTGGAAAGACTGGACTGAGGATTTCATGTTGGAGTCTCTGAAGGACACGGACTCCTTGCCTTAAGCAAGGGGCTTGCTTCCATGCCTTCTCTGCCTCTCCTTTGACTAATTTAACATGTTCTTTTTCCTTGAGTCCTCTTATTGTACTGGTCCCTGTGTGTGTTAGTCAGCATTCTAGAGGAACAGAAACGACAGAATGAATATGTAATATATTGCTATATACATATAATATAATATAATATATTGTTATATATTATATATTATTATATATACATAAATAAAATGGAGTGTTACTCTTAGTTACTTCTTAGTAATCTTCCCATGCATTGTTGGCACAAATTCTAGCCCCAATTTTCCTTCACTCGTGTGGTTTGTTTCACTCAACACATGGTTACTGAACACCCATGGCACACCACTACTTTACTCAATTATGTGTTCATTTTTGGCTGGTTGTTTTACATGTTTCTGAAGTCAGTGTGTCTAAAATTAAATTTACCAGCACTTTTAAAAATCTATTTTCTCCAATTCAGGAATTGGTGAACAAGGTCCAGCCATATCCAAACATTGGGTCAGGAATTGTCATGGGGTCTCTATCTACCTTCTTTCCCACATTTATCGCGTTCAAGTCTTCATTTAAAATCCATCCTTCTTCCCATTTCTTAGCTAAGACCTTCACCCTTCCCTGTGGAATTATTGTGACTGACTCCTGTATCCCCAGACCATTGACTTAGAATTTCCTAAAACATGCTTCAGCATATTTGGGTAGGTGGTTCTTCCTTTGTAGTACCCCTTCCTCTCCTGTCTAATGTCAGGAGATGGCTGTTTAGCTTCCAAAGCTTGATTCAAATGTAACCTTCTTGCTTTTCTCTTACCAGGTCTTCTCATGTGAACCCAATGACTCTCCTAATAACAATGATAATGGCTAACATTGATTTAACTTTCATCGCAGGTCAGGAATTATTGTAAGTGGTTCACACATTTTGACTCAATCAATACACAACCCAACAGGTAAACTCTACTCTTCTATTATTCCACAGATTATTGACCTGAAGAAACCAAGATTTAAAGTGTTTAAAATTGCCAAGCTCACATAGTCAGTAAGTGATAGAGTCAGGATTTGAACCCAGTCTGCCCTGGCTCCTGAGTAGATGTATACTTCCCTAAGAATGGGTGTCTACATGCGTTCCCATAATGCCACTTCATTACAGATCTGCATCATTCTGCACAGCTTATTATTCTATCAACACCCGTGGCTCCGTATAGAGGTCATACAAACAATCCCCATAGCTATGCTGACTTACAGTCTAGTCAATTAACCTGAGACGGAAAGTCCAAACTAAGTAGAATTAGTATTGCTTAAATTTGGGGTTGCTCATTTTTATTGTTTATTTATTTGGAAATTATTGAAACCAGTTAGGGCTTATTCTTGCTTTCTTCTTAAATTAGTCTGCTATATGCTACCTTGTGATGACTCAAATGTCAAACAGAGAATGCAGTGATGTTGCTCATGTACATTTAATGTCCTGGAATCAGAGTAGGAAATGGTGGAGCTATTTGTATAAAATAGATCTTTGAAAATGGTCAGCATGGAGGCTGGGAGGAGGCGGAAACTTTTTTTTTCTTATTCTCAATAAAAAAAATATATATATGTATATATAAAGAAAATGGTCAGCATGGACTATCTCCCAAGAACTGTGGAAATCCCTCAAGAAAGTATATGAATGTGGCATAAATGAATTTATTTATGAATATTTAAAAGTTGAAAACTCTCTAAAACCCTTCTGGAGTTCTGTAGTGCAGGGATGGAGTTTGTAGGTCTAATTTGCCCCCATCCTTCTGTGCCCTTCTTTCTAATGGGTTATCTAGAAAGGAGTTGGCAATCCCCTGTGCAGCCTTTGTCCAATATGCAAAGTATTTTTGCAACAGAAGAGTAATCACATCACGACCCTACATCAAAGCTCTCCTATTCTTGCAGTATCCTGATGGAGGGTTCATTCGCTATCACTTTGTTCTCAGTCATCGCTCCAGGACAGTTTCTTGATTCCAACAGTCACATCACTGTAGAGAAGATACCCTTCCTAAACACCACAAACTTCTCCTGCCCGAACCTTTTACTCTTCTTCTTAACTTTGTCCCCAAGATACATCTCTAATCTCTAAGTCTTCAGTGAATCATCTTCACAGAGTTGTATACTTTCTCCTCTAAGCTCACATAATGCTTTGCACATATTTTGTTACTTATATCATAATCACATATCCTGATCTACTTTCATTCTTAGCAAATGAACTGAGAATTAACATTATTGTTTTTTTTTAAAGAATTTGTTAACTTAGTGTCTCTTATTTTAATGATGAATATGCACAACACACAAGGATCTTGTAAAATGAAGATCTGACACAGGACTCAGCTAGTCCCTTGGCCGACATTTATTAGGGTAAAACCAGTGCTGTGGGGTTTTGGATCACAGTGAGTAGCAGGGGTATATTTGAGGATATTAATAATGTTTAATTGAAAGAACAACAGAAGAGTCAGACATATTAAGAAACTACGTTGTATTTTATTCTTAACTCTAAAAGCTAGTATACGTTTCATTTGTTAGGTTGGGGAGCAGAGTGTGCATGTAGATCAAAGGATAACTTGTGAGAGTCTACATTCTCCTTCCACTGTGTAGGGTCAAACTCCAGCATCCAGTTAGAAACCAGGCTGATGTCTCTGTGCTTTGTGATTAAAGTATGTGATGTCTTCAGCAATGGGGTCTTACTATCAAGTTTTGGAGAGAAGCCAAGAACATTGGCAGTCACCTATAATGATTGGTGTCTATGGCTAACAACTCCAAAAGAACTAAAGAAAACAAATACATTTTTTGTTATCCTATGGTTTCTAGTATCAACGTTGTTCTCCGTTGTAGAGTAGCACTCCATTTTATTTATAATTTTTTTTTCACTGTAGTGGGCAAAATTGTCTCTTTGGGGGGCTAAAATAGTTCAGTCAGTATTGTGCATATGAGACAAACCTAGGGGCCTGAGTTCAGTTTCCAGAATCCACATTATAGAAAGCAAGTGGGCCAGGCATGGTGACACAAGCCTGTAATCCCAACCTTTGGGAGGTGGAGGCAGGCAGATTTCTGTGAGTTTAAGACCAGGCCGGTGAGTTCTAAGTGAGCCAGGATTTTATAAAGAGACCCTATATCAGAGAGATGGGGGGGGGGGCAGGAAATAAGGAAGAAAGAAAAGAAGGTAGATAGATAGATAGATAGATAGATAGATAGATAGATAGATAGATAGATAGATAGATGAAAGAGAGCTGGGCATGGTACTTGCTCTTATAATCCCTGCTCTGGGGAGGCAGAGCCAGGCAGATCTCTGGTGCCCAGTGACAAGCAAGTCTAGTCTTCTCGTTATAGACCAGTAAGAAGCCCTTCTCAAAACCCCAACACAAAAAAGGTAGAAGTGCTTGAGGAATGATACCTAAGGTTGTCCTCTGGCCTTCACATGCATTGGAGCCACATATGTATATACTACTCATACATGTACACACCACACACAAAAATACATATCTTAAAGTGTAATTTTAAAAGATTTTATACATATCACAGGCCGTTTTCCATTGTAAGTGCAGCATGTTGGCGGAATGGATAAGATTCAGACTTCCATTCATACAAACCAGTGATTCATTCAGAATGTCACAGGCTGGGCCTTTTGAGCAAATGCTGTTTGTAAAGAATTCCGCTGAACTTTGAAGGTGGAACCTGCTTATTCACCTTCCCTTCCTATGCTGATTAATATTCATTTACAACGTGCCGCACAAAGCCGTTCATCGGCTTCTTACAATTCAGTCTGTTTGTGCCCACACTCAGCTCTTCCCCATTCTTCTTATCGGCCTCAAGAGACAGAATTCAGAACTCTGCACTTGGAAAAAACCCAGGGACATTTTCCACATCCACAGAACGTTTTACTCATGGTTGACGCTGGAAACCTTGGAAGCCAAAGCAGGATGTACCAATGAATCAACTGCCTCATCAGAATTCCGATCAATTGCCAAGCAATTAATGAAAACATCTGGTGATTTTGATGCTCTTAATGACCAGCTCAGTTGACTCCCGATGCAACCCAATTAGCATGACAAATCTTACTGGCAGGCACGCACACACCTGTGTCGTCAGGTTTACCTTCATGTGGGGCCCGAGAGTTTTGACAATCAGACTTCTGGACTTTTGCCGGGAATTCTGTAGCAACACAGGGGTTTCCAGTTTGGAACAGAACATCCTTCAGCGAATGGCATTATTACCTCCACTACAAGGCTTTCCTCCCTTATTTAGATGCCATACTCTAACTTGGCTGCAGTATTATGGGCACTAACCATCTCACACGTGTGGAATCTCTGATCTTAAAAAGACCCGCTTATATGTTTGCGTTAGTGTCCCTCAGGGAGCCAAGCCAATGTGTGCTGAAGATTCAATTAGCAAGAGTGAGAACGGTAATTAAAGAGGTTTAAATCATTTGCCTGGTGACACAGTTTGTCTCTTTTCATCACACTTCTTAAGGAATAAATCTAACTTGAAATAAAGTTTTATTTTAAATTAGTGTTCACTGATACCTCAGCTAAGAGAGACTCCCCCCTCCCCCAAATACCTCTCTTAGTATACAGTGGTATTGAGTATCTACTCTATTAACCATTCAAGTCCTTTGTAAGGCCGACCAGTGGGAGCGTAGAAAGAGGAACTCTGGGAAATTGGAGGAGCTCAGCTAATAAAGGGTTGACTGTGGTAGCATGAGGACCCACTGTGTATGCTTATAATCCAGATGTTGGGGAGTGGGGGGCAGGAGGGTTTCTGGGATTTGCTGACCAGCCAGTCTAGCAGAATCAGTGAGTTCCAGGTTGCTGGGAAATTGTCTTTTACTGTTTCCTGTTAAAGTGAAACCAGGAACCAAGTGACTTGCAAATGAGTTCAAAAGCTTTCTGAATTCATTTGCAACATCTACAAGGTACAAAGAACTACACAGTCTAGATTTCTGACCTCAAGGGGCCAATGTGGAGTTGAGGCTGCCCTTCTATCACTGATTATCTTTTAGGTTGGCCGTGCTCCTGTCTATCAGCATAGCTGACTTTTGTGACATGTCTAGCAGTTAGACACAGCGTTTTCTTTTCCGGAAGCTCTCATCTATGCAAATCTGCAGAACTACACAAAATCAATGTGGAGGTGAGGAGTCAAGATGATAATGTGCTTGGGTGATAGAACTCACCCAGAGTACTCAGGGCCAAGAAGGTTTGCTCTAAGAAGAAGCAGAAATATGCATAAACCCAAAGTCTAAAGCATATTCATCCATTTGGCATTTATGCCAAGCTCCTAAAATGATGCCATTGTCGGGGATCCCTTGCAGGTAAAGAGGATACAGAGGAAGGGACTTACGATGGGCAGTTATCATCTGAGAGGATGTCTAAGGAATAACAAGTCTTGGTCTACCAAGTGAGAGAGGTATAAAGGCTCCTCCCCAAGGGCTAGAGACGTAGACAAAAAAAAAAAAAAAAAATCCAGATCATGGTTCTGTTGGGAAAACAATGTTGCTGCTCAGGGGTGAACATGCACACCATGCTACCCGTTCTGAGTCTTAGCCAACGACTGCCTAAGGCTGTTGGCTCCTTCTCTAACTCAAGAACAGGGTTAAAACCAGAACCAGAACTGGGCACAAGCAAACTATAGGCAGTGTCCTTGAACCTGACATTCAACGAGGAAGCAGATTCTGTGTAAGCACAACTTAAAAGAGTGAGGTCATGGCGGCCCCACGCTTCAGTTAGGTCCAAGCAGCTCATTATTTGCCATTGCAGGTCTGCTGTTGAGTTATCCTGAAATAGGGAATCATATTATTCAGTGCTTTAAAGACTAAAGTTAGATATGTTTGTAAATAGCATAGCCATTAACATTAGGAGGAACTTGCTGTTAGAGGTACTATCCTTGCTATATTTTGTTGGTACTCATGGGAGGCCTGCCCTTTCCTAAACAGAAGTAGATGAAGAGTGGGTTGGGGGTTGGGAACAGAGGGGGAATGGGAGGAGGGACTGAAAGGAGAGGACAGAAGGGAAACTGAGTCAGGCCTGTAAAATAAATAAATTTACTTTTAAAAAGTGGGATTATTGTGGAATAGCATATTTAATTAACCAAGTAAAGCTATGTTATATTTGTTTGTGTTGTAGAATGATTGTTTAACTGTGTAAAGATGTATTCCATTTGTTTATGCTGTATTTGTTTAACTATGTAAACATGTGGTGCTTTTTATGCTCCATTTGCTTAACAATGTAGGATGTGTTGCTGTTTCACCTTTTCTGCCTAAGGCACCTGATTGGTCTAATAAAAAACAGAATAGCCAGTAGCTAGACAGAGGAGGGATAGATGGGGTTTATGGACAGAGAGGAAAGGAGAGCTGGCCAGTCAGTCAGCTGGTGGCCCACCCACCAGATATGGAGGAGGCAAGAAAGCATGATGGGAACTATGTAGATGAGGTATATGAGCCTTGGGGTGGCACGTAAATTAATATAAATTGGTGAATTTAAGTTAAAGAAAAAAGCTAGTTAGAAACAAGCATAATCTAAGGTCAAGCATTCATAATTAATAATAAGTCTCTATGTCATGATCTGGGGACTAGTGGTCCAAGAAAGCCTGCTACAGAATATCCACATATATATAAATGAATGTTGGAATTTGAAGACTTTGTTTCTTGCCTTGGCTCCCAACTTATCCTCTCCTGGTGAGAGAAATTTGCTACTATACACATGATGGCTAATGGGCCAAAGACAATGCCAGGTGAGTCTACACTGAAAATAATAAATACAACATTCTTGGCTGTTGTTTCTCTGGTCATCTCCCCTGGTAAATCACTGTTTGATTATAGCACACATTCCCTGAGCAGGGATGAGTCCTCAGACTCTTTTCCAAAACCCCTGCTTCAAAAGTAAGTTGAAGTTGACCCTGGAAATGAAGTGCATCTGCCTTCCTTTGCCTTCTCTGCCAACTGTTTCACATATGAGACGCTGAGTGGAGATGGAGCATCCATGTCCAGTTCGGAAGCGGGCATATAGCTATCCAAGAAAATTTCTAGTAGAGTATATTTTAAGGTTTTGATTTGTCTTGATTCCTCCTTCCCTTCGTACCTCTTCCAAGTAGATAGCCAAGCTGCTTACAACGTCCTGCCTGTGGGATTTTGTTTCTGTTTCTATTTTTGCTGGGCAAAAGCATACGATGTGACTGCACGTCTCGTCTCCTGTAAATATTTAACCGAATGAAAAAATTCTTTGCTGCGTGCTGGGAAATGAAGTAGGGAAGAGTGTTAGTTCCGCAGGCATATGGGTGGGAGGACACAGATCATCTGTGGCCGCCAAGAATCCCAGGGGGAGAAAAAAGACAAGGAAGGACCACGGGAGGAAGGAACCATCCTGAGTCTAGTCACGGCAGAGCTGCTGGCACCAGCTGCCTAAAGTAGCAAGGAGGAAGAGGAAGAGTGGCTGTGGGAGAAGGAAAGTGGGGGTAGTGTAGAAAGACTGAAAGTAGCAGAGACCACTGGCGTGCACAGTAGAAGCTCATAGACGCCTCACGCGTAAAGGGGAAACAAATAACTCGTACTTCAGTCTCTGCGCTTGTTCCTGTCCTGCTGGGCCTTCCCGTGGCCAAAACAAATCAGAAACCAAACTGGCTGGCAAAGGGGCCTGTTGTCATCATTGTGAAGCAGTAGGCTGGGAGAGGACAGGGTTCAGATGGAAGAGCAAGAGGAATGTGTCTATCACTGGCTAAATAATTTTCTTTCAACATTCACTTTTGCCCTAATCTGAGCGAAAATGTTTTGCGTTGACCTTAATCTGAGCAGAAATGTTTTGCATTGACCACAGAGGACATGTGACGTCACACCAGCTATTACCCCATCAGAGAGGCTATAGATCCGTTTGTACCTATACCTAAACCTAAAGTATTAGCCATTATTCGTGTTCAACTCTAACACACTAGAAGAAAATGGGAGGGGGAATAAGTACTACACACGACTCAGTTGGGTGGCTGATCATATTAATTAGTGATTCACATATGTTTCAGCTCTTATTACTCATTTTCACCTCTAACTCTTGCCAGAACCTCAGTTGGATGGGGCTCTCTACCTGATGGAATTAGTCAGACTTCTGTACTCACTAAGATCTTTATGTATTTATCCCTTTATTTTATCCCCATGATATTTCACTAGTGAGGTCTGTTGGGCAAGGGAGGCCCAAGAAGCATCTAGTGAGCCCTCTGGGCTGTAGACATAGACTTGCTCCTCCCCAGTGAGTAGAAGTAGGTCAGTTTCCCTAGTAATAAATGTGTTGTGCTCCAGATGCCTTCCTCTTCTCTGACTATTGGTTCAGTATCGAGAAAGTTGTGATCCCAGCTGTGCTACCTGGTCGAGATATTTCTTTCTTAAGCATGACAACCTCTAAGCCTGTTGAACTCAGCATTGCAAAACAGGGAGCAAAAGTTAATTGTGAGAGTCTCTCCTTTGCACTCCAATCCTAAGACCCATACTTTCTGGTTGAGGGTGAGACAATATCAAGATTGATTTTTAGTCAGTTTGTTGGTCTCAGTATTGAAAGGTGCTGTCTCCTATCACTGTGACCAAACCTACTGCAAGACATCTTACTGCCCATGGAGCAAGCTGCATCTAGATGTATCCTGTGGGCAGGAGCCCATTGCTAAATTTCTTTTTCTATAACAGATAGTCCCTGCATAGAAGTAATGCTACAAGGAATTCCATGGCAAAGTGAAATCATTTTAATGCACAGATGGTCACCCTTATAGATGAGTATTATGGACTATTTACTGATAGAGTGAGCCATACAAGTGTGACCAAAGAGGTTATTTATGACATCCAATATCCAACACAATGGATCTGTTATTTACCTGTGGGTGGAATAAGTTTGTAACACCCTGTAAAAGGAAAAGCCTGACACTTGGTGGACTGATCAACTTCAAGGATCTTTCTACTTATAGAAAGCCTTAAACTTTCTTGAAATTCTTTTACCTCTAGACGTTCAGATGATTGGTGGGGGGCATTCAGAGTACTGTATACTCTCACCTAGCCAAGATCCAGCTAGCATCGCCCAGTCTTGGAATGTTCTGTGAGCTGTTGGAATGAGCAGGGCTATCCTGGATGCTATTAAGAGAGAGCATGCAATGAATTGCATGAGCCCGAGGTGGTGCAATTACGTTTCACACGGCTGTGAAACTATACCATAAAGGTGAATTGCCATTGTTGGCATATAAATACAAGCCCGTTTTGTTCCGAGTAGGGGACTGCTGTACCAAATCAGGACAGTCACTGCACACTGTGTGGCAGGAGCTGAGTCTCAAACTGTTGCCACGATTGGCTTTAGTACCTGACTAAGCTTGTTATAATATAAGGCATCTGGGGTTTGCACGTAGTAATCCAGACAAATAAAACATTTATAAGATCCTCCCTCTGCATCTGTCAGGTCCTTGATGACTGAACTAAGTGTGCTTCTCACTAGGAATGAATTGTGGAACTGTCTTTACATGGGAGGTACATTTAGTATTATCCATTTGGTTCTTCCCACAAGAATGTCAAAAAAAAAAACAACCAATATGGATATCTTCTCTGTTACCAAGCACATCTCCTACTGTTAACCTTGGACTTTTAGTCCTGTTAGTTAATGCCTGATATCTGTGAGCTCCTTCTCTGATTGGCTGACTCCTGTCTCTGAGGATGAGTATAAATTAAGGACCCATCTCTGACAACTTGTATTGGGGGTATAAGAAAGTAGGCTGAGCAAGCCGTGAGGAAAATGCCAGTAAGCAGCACTCCTCCATGGCCTCTGTATCCACCCCTGCTTCCAGTTTCCTGCCCTGTTTGGGTTCTCTTAATGATTGAGTATGATATGGAACTGTAGGATGAAATAATTTCTTTCCTCCTCAAGGCATTTTTTTAAATTTTTATTTATTTTTGGTCATGTTTTTTTTTTTTTTTTTAAATCACAGTTTAGAAACTCCAAGATAACTGGTATATCCTGGCAAGCAGTCTTGGGTTCCTTTGGGATACAACTGGTAAGAAACAGTGACTTCTGGTCAAAGTGACTCCTGTTTGCTTTCTTCTTGCAATTTTTCAGCTCTTCCTACCTGAATATATTAAGTATAATCTTCTATTTTATTTCACAATCAACACACAACTATAGCATATTTGTGAGAATCAGAACATCTGATTCCAAGATGCAGGTGCATCATAAACACATTGTCTAAATTCTGGTGATGACATCAGGTTCGAAGAATGCATGTGCTAATCATACATAAATACAGAAAACGAAGAGAACAGACTTCATTTTATTCCTCGATAAAAAGAAACTTTAAAGATTAGCACAAGCAAGGAGAATTACAGGTCAATTTTATTGTAGGTACATTTAGAAAATCTCTAAACAAAATATTAGTAAGGAAAATCAGTTAAATAGAAGTTGATTAATATTTCATGACTGAGGCTTATTTTAAGATTATAAATATAAAACAATAAAATCTAAATTTCTGCTTTTCTCCCACATTTCCTGAGTTTTGAAGGTGCTATACCAACTTTAATCCTAATAGTTGGGTTTTTTTTTTTTTAATAGTTGGGTTTTGACTCCAGTTTCTGACACAGAACTCCTAATCTCTTGGATTCGGGAGAACATAGCTTCTTTTGTTTTATTAAGGCAATTCTTGGATGAGTACTGGCCAATGAAATACCAAGCCATCATTAGATTGGCACTTCTAGGTTCACTCTCCACTGGGGAGTGAGAAGAGCAGGGCTTAATCGACTGTGCCTACCTGGTGAAGGGTCATCCCTGAGCTGAAATTTTAGAGAGCTATCATGTTGGTCAACACAAACCTGTGTGCTAGTATTTAACTTCCCAGAAGCAGAAGCTCTGGCATTTGGGACCCACGTACACTGAGCCCTGAGTATCTCTTCCTTGCATTGTTTTATGTGTTCTTTATATCATCTTTTGTGGTGCTAGAGACTGGGCTCTACGGTAAAGAGTGCTTACTGCTCTTAAAGAGGACTTGGGTTTGGTTCCCAACACCCACACTTCAGGTGTAATCCCAGTCCCAGGCAATTGGATGCCATTTTTTGACCTCCTCAAGCATCAGGCACATGCATAGCATGCATAAACACATGCAGGTAAGACATGCACAAAAATCAAAATCAATAAATCTTTTAAAAACTTTTTCTTTGTAATTAATCTGCAAAAGTAAGCAAACTGTTCTTGTGAGCTCTGTGAGTTTATGGAGCAAGTTTCCAGACTAAGAATTCCTTCCAGGGGCTTCCAACCTACAGCCAAGACAGAGAGAAATGGTTATTAACACAGGGAGCTACTACAAACAAATTTTATTGTTTTTGTGGCTATACATGCATGGAGTGTCTGTGTGTGGGATATTTGTATATATAGGTGTATGCATTCATGTATGGACATGTGGATGGTGAAAGCCAATAGCAGGTGTTTTTCTCTATGTCTCTCCAGATCACTTGTTTCCAGGTAGGTACTCTTACTGAACCAGAAGCTCACTGATTGGCTAGGTTATCTGTGCAGCGATGCCCAGGGTTCTGCCCATTCTGCTCCACAGCACGAGGGTTAGAGGCACATATTTGTCTTCTTAGGGGGGTTCTGGGAATCTGTACTCAGGTCCTCGCGTTTGTGTGGCAACCACTTTACCACAGAACTGTCTTTCCTGGTCCCCCAAATCACTTTTATTTTTTAAAGAAAAGAAGATAATGAGTAATGGCTTGGATAGATTTCACAAAATAAAATATCCACATGGCCCCCAATACAGAAAGATTATAAAAAAAATAGAGGTGACAACCATAATGCAATACTGTCGCACACAGCCAGAAAGGCTAACACCCAAACCTGATGATGCATAGTGTTAGGGAAGGGGAGAGCAACTGGGAAGTCCTCCCAGCCATCTCCCAGCATGCCCTCAACTAAAGCCACAGCTCTACCAAAATGTTTTTCTGCATCTTTCAAAGCTAGACACATCCCTTTCCGACTCAGCAAGCCTACTCAACAGAAAGGAGGACTTACATTCATCAAGAACAACAGTTCAAGCCCAAGGGTAGTTAGACTCGCTTTAGTCACAGTTGAACCAAACTAGAAATGCTGGATCCATACAATAGAGTTATGCACATCAGTCCAAACCAGCCACGGACAGAATACCGCATTGACTGACTCCTCAATGTGATGCTGAGTGGACTTAGTCAGAGACCAGGGATCTCAGGGTTTGATTCTATTTACAAATTCTGTCTCCCCATCCTATGTTGAGGAAAGCCAGTGATGACCTTTGGGAGCAAGGCAACAAGACAGGCGGATGTGAAGAAGCCCGTATCTATCGATGGAGTGGAAACACTCCACAGTCTTATTTTTTTCTGGTTGCTTCCAGAAGGCACAATGTATTTGAAAGTTTTTCGAGCTGTATATCTTACCGTAAATTCTATTAAGCTTTCCTGAAGTTATAACTCAGTTTCGAAAATTACTTTAAAATGTCTGAGCGCATGCCAGGAAACTGGGTAGCTGTGTCCATAGACGTTGATTAGATCTGTAGACAGCAACAGAGGGTCTGTTTTGTCTTGGTACTGCAAAATTATTTGCCAAGCAGGCTTGCTCTCACCCTATGCGGGTAATGGCGAGGGGCTGAGCTCGATTTCCTATCTACTGTTCCTTCGGTTGTTTATACAGCAGTGAAGTGATCAGATTAATATCTGAACCCACAGTCTGCCTATGGCACCTGGGTGGTGGATTCCTGCATTAAGATTGCCCTCCAGTACATTATGGAATGGGGTGGCTTCTGTGCATCATGTGTAGTTTTCTGATGCTGAGATTCCTCTTGTTGATTCCCAGCAAACAGGAACATACAGTGATTTGCCTTCATAAGCTTTCCTTGTACTGAGCTGTGAGTTTGCAGAGTTGCTCCTCAGGTATTAATATGAAAAGGTGACTGCAACTGTGAGGCTAGCTTGATATTTCTAATTCTATATCGAGATTAGGTAGACCAAGGAAGCCCGTCATTTGTCTTTTTGGGAAGGCATCTAGTCTGTGCCATGAGAGAAAATAACCGCTATGTGTGTATAAAGATCTCTGTCCATAAAGTAGTCAAAACACTGTGCCTCTGAATATTTGTTTCCTGGAAAAGGCTTCGTCCTTCCCTTCATCCCTGCAACATTCCCAAGAATCTCTCCCTGACCTGAAAAAATAAAATAATGGCAATAACCGTAGAAACCATAATCTCACAGTTGATCTAGTTATGTAAGATGCTAATGCCAAGCAAAGTCCCATTTTGGTAAAGGCCAGATCTATTCTATTCCCTTCCTCCTGGATTCTCTCTCTGATTCTCCATACCAATGGTATCCTGTGCTACCTGGAATGGGAGACTGCTCTCATTGCTGTTTACTCTTTATCTTCTTCTTCTTCCTTAAACTTCCGGAGGGTGAGGCTGCCCTTTCACCCTCTGCAATGGACTCTACCACTAGCTCCATGGGTGCCAATCTTTTGTTTATAATTGTCCAGGGTCTACCGGTCTCAGGTCTATGTTAAGCCGTCTGAGAAGTGTTGAGCAATACACTCAATCTGCCTTTCAAATTTGCCTTCTTTCCAATTTTACAACTTTATCCTTCAAAATGATTCCACGTGAACCCCGAGAACACAGGGCTGAGGATCAGAGAAATTCATTGGTATGGCTTTTATGTTCGATCACCTGCATTTTGTTGAGAATTGGTAAAACTTCCAAATAACAAGTAAGAACCCCTTTGTTTTATAGTGAGTATTAGCTATTGCTTTCTTATCTGTGGGCCCACTTTTTCGATCTACATATCTTTCTTCACTTTATTGCTTTCTGTGTTGGATCCTCTCTGTTGGTCCGAGAAACAGATGGACTGTTTCTATGGACTTGATCTGGGTCTTTACATTTTCCTCCCAAGTGTATGCTTTTGTGCTCCGGTAACTGTTCTCTGTAGGCCAGAACAATCCAGCAGTATCTTTATGCTTATAAATGGTATACTAGATAGATGCTTGAGCAGAAATGATACATCAGCACTTAGTTATTACATAGATGAGACACGCTGCAGAGTCAATTGAAGTCAAGTCTTCCATTACTGTAAATGTATCGATCTTAGCTGATGATTTGTCTATGTTTTCTTGTTTATCCTTCACTTGATCATGATTTGCCGAGTTCAGGGAATATGGATTTTGTGAGTGGGTGACTTTGGATCTGCGCACGTTAGTTTGTTCAGTACGGATGTGATGAACGGTGACTGCTAACACTAGGGACATGGGGATGGAGTTACGTGTTTTCCCACGGGCTCAGAGAGAGACTTGTGATTATACACTGAAGACATACAGTTAGTTTTAAAATGTAGATTTAATTGATTTGAGTTTAAAGGGGTATTGAAAAGGAAAAAATTATCAAGTAAGATTATGAAAGGCTTTGTAGGAACTGAAAGCCTGCAAAATCCTAAAACTAGTTCTCACTGTCTGTGGGGACAGAGAGGGAGGCATTGTGCAGGTGAAGAGATGGATAGATGTTTGGTCAATGAGATTCTTTACAGCACAGAGGTGTTAGGTATGCAATTTACACACATATTATATATATATATGTGTGTGTGTGTGTCTGTGTGTTGTGTGTTTACTATTAATTGAAAGAAATCCCAGTCGATGGCACAATTTGAGTATAAAAGAAGATAATGACATCTGTGAATTAAGATACCAAATATCGGGCTGGAGAGATGGCTCAGAGGTTAAGAGCACTGGTTGCTCTTCCGGAGGTCCTGAGTTCAATTCCCAGGAACCATATGGTAGCTCACAACCATACATAGTGAGATCCGGTGACCTCTTCTGGTATGCAGGCAGACACGCAGGCAGACAGACAGACACACAGGCAGACACAGGCAGGTATTAGAAGGAAGCCCTCTGCCAGACTAATGGTATCCCTAACCCCAACTCTGTATTTAGGTTACATCTAAGAACTGTTTGCCTGAAACAAGAGATCTAGGCACCCAGTCTTCCACGAGCAGGTATCCCTGGATGTGAGGCTTACCCTAAAGATTCAAACTCAGATGAGGAGCTGAAGGCTCAGAGTTTGGGAGATAGGAACACAGCCAAGCTAGAAGAGGAGTTCACAGAAATGTTGAGAGGGAGTTGTGAATTCAGAAGCCGAAGTGCAAGCAGCTCATTGCAGTGAGAAGTACTGAAGCAAGAAGACGGGCACAGCCAGCTCGGTAAGTACTTTCACCTTTGCACACATTTCAGAGTCCCACAAATGCCTGGGAAAGCTATTGTGGCTCTGCCACTCATGCTAGCTGTGGGGCGTACGCTTTTCTGTTCTGAACGTTTTGTTTCTAACTCTGCTGCAGAGAACTCACCAAGGACTGACCTCTGGAAATGATGTCACGCAGCTTAAGTTTGCCCACTGAAGATACTCAGGGTGGTGCTAAATACCATGTGTTCCCAGTGGAATGTACTGGCGAGCACCAGGGAGGTGGTACACGTCTTCACGCTACTAGCTACTGAGAAATGGCTTCTGCTTTGCCTTTGATGGGCTAGGGCAGTGGTTCTCAACCTGGGAGTCAAGAACCCCATGGGGAGGCCTGATGATTGGGTACACATTTCTCAAGTGTGGTGGTGATTTTCATGATGATCTTCACTTGATCTGCAATCAGATAGAAGCCAATCACCAAAATGCCCTAGAGGGAGTCTCCATGTGGCTCAACTGAGAAGGGTGGTCCATAGTGAGTGTATGTAACAACTTTTGATGGAATGGGATCCTGAAATGAATAAAAAGGAGAATGCTAAAAAAAAGAACCCCATGGGGTTGCATATCAGGTATCCTGCATATCAGATATTTATATTAAGATTCAAAGCTAGCAAAAATACAGCTATGAATCAGCAATAAAAATAATTTTATGGTTGGGGGCTACCACTACATTAAAGGGTCACAGCATTAGGAAGGTTGCAAACCACTGGTCTAGGGAAAGCAGCTACTCTCAGAGAAACTTTGGATCCAGTTTATTCTCTGGCAAAGGCATGTATGATTTGCAACTTTCCTTGGGCTGGATGCTTATGTGCGGATGGATGGAGAGCATTTGTCTTTTAATGATCAAGGCTTTGCTATGGCCACCGCTGCTCCAGAATGGCATTCAGTGCTCGAATCATAAAGCACTGGTTTCCCAGCAGAAGTTAGACATCTTCCCACTCACCCATTTAGCATGGGAAATATTCAGTGAACCTGAGTTCTTCTCATTTTTTACTGTTTTGTTTTGAGACAGACTAGAGCACTAGAAAAATGGAAATTTAGGATAATTATTATGTCTCTTTCCTTTTCTACATTCATCTTTGGTCTGTTATGCAAACTCCTTCCAAATACTTCCCACATGGTGGCCCCATGGGTTTCTCTGCACCCATTTCTGGGGACTTCCTTCTCATGTAGGATTTTTCATTAGATCATGGAGTTGGGGTTCCGCCACCAATGTTCACACCCAGTTGGTCACTCACTGATAGCCTGTCCATCTTGATTAACCCCGTACGTCCTTTATGCAATTAACTTGAAGATCTCAAGACATTTGATAAGATTTGTCTCTCCTCGGATTCTCGTTAAGCTGAGTGCTCCTCCGTGCATGTACCCGTGACTCATATCAACCCTATTAGCAAATGGGTTTTCCTAATTGAATCTATTATTTTATCTGAGCAGTATGACATTCTCGGCGGTGCTATTATCTGACTCAATGCTCATAATGACACTTGGCCCTTTATCTAGTTGATATTCCGAAAGCGAGGGCGACTGCCCCAAAGTCAGTGCTTGGTTGTGCCTTGTCTCTCAAGGGCTTTTGTTTTAGAAGCTTAGTACCTGCTGTAGTGATGTTTAAAGACTGTGTAGAGCCTCTGAGAAGCAGGGTTTAGTGGAAATTCTTAAGCCATGGGGGTATTACTTTAGAAGGCAGTACCTGACTTGATTCTTTGAGAGGAGTTGCCATAAAAGCTTGAGTCGGTCTTCTGTTTTCCTATCTTGAGATGTGAGATGGGATCCTGTTTCTGCTATTCCAATTCCCCAGATCATGAGGCCTTCTTATTTTTAATGATAGGGTCTCATACGGAATTCATGCATGATCTCAAGAATGGAGCTGACTGTGGACACCAAGGGAATGAAGAAAAGACAGACATATGCAGAAACAAGAAAGCTGGTATCAGGTGATCTGGAATCTCTACTGGAGAAACCACAGCACCCTGGAAGCTTAGCATTTTTTTTGTTTTGTTTTTTTGTTTGTTTGTTTTTTATAGAGAGAGTTGAACAGGGAAATGGGGTTATTGCATAAAATGGATAAGGAAGTGGGGTTATTATGTACCAATAAACAAGGAGTCGGGGTTTATGGTATACAGTGCCATACCGTATGATATATGGATCAATGAGACAAGTCAGTTAATTTCCATAGGAGCATTCATGTAGGTAGGGGAGTAGTCTCTGTAGGTAGAGGAACAATCTCTGTAGGAGAGTCGTCTTCAGGCTGTAGTTATGGGAAGAGTATCTATGGTGGACATTTTCTGCACACACTGTAAACACACTTGGTCCCGAGAGGAAGACTTTGCTATACCTCTGCGTCTGGAGTTTGAGACCATGGGATCCTTGACACTCTAATGGCTATGCTAATAACACATGTTAACTGAGGACTTTCCTCACTCAGGGCTTCTTCTTCTCCCTACATTCTCACTACTGACTGACCTGGAACCCACTATATAGACCAGGCTGGCCTTAAAGTCACAGAGACCTGCCTGCCTCTGCCCCCCTGAGTTCTAGGGTTAAAGTTGCCACCTTTAACCTGAGGTTTTTACAGAAGCTGAGCCAATGGCTAGGACCATGTCCTTGAGTCTTGAGCCCCACAAAGTGTTAGAAGTAACCCTCTTTGCTTTACAAAATTAGCTTGGCTCAGGCATTCATTTAAGTAAGGAATGGTGAATTAATACTGCTTTTGAAGAGTGGACTGAGAATGCGCCCGTGTCCCTCTGACTTCGCTATCCCCAGTCTTTTTCACTCTGTCATAACACAACCTGGAGAAAGTCTCACATTCTTCTTTATATGTCCCATGTAAAATAATATTTTTATAATTTTGTAAAAATCTCATGTAATGTCCACGGGGCAGCAGTGTGGTTACACCACGGCATGTGTGTAAATTCAGAGGACAGCTCATGGGAGCCAGCTCTCTTCTTCCACTAGGGTATTTCAGGGAGCAGATTTAGGTCATCAGGTTTGGCATCAGACACCTTTTCTACCTTCTGGACCATTTTACCTGTCTGTTATTGCTGCTTTGTCGAAACCTCAGATAAATTACTGGACATCTAAAGAACCAATAAATCTATGAGTAAAAGTAATAACTTGCTTGCTATGTATCAAGCATACCCATAATGTTCTTCATAATATCCTTAGGAAGGAGTTACTACTAATGACCTTATTTTACAGATGAGGAGATCAATTATTTGCTCAAATCTGCATGAGTAAGTAGGTGGAAGCGTTGGTCTTGGAATAGAAGCTGCATGTTTTGGTGCCTCATACATATACATCCCAGCCTCCCATGGACCAAAGGTTAAGCCCATCAGAAGGCAATGCCATTCCTGGGATGAACCCATCAGTTAGTCTAGACAAGGGCAGCTCAGTAAAATATCTTTTTTTTAATAATCCCCAGGTCTAATGTTGACAATATTTCCTATCTGCCTAGATCTTAAAATGAGATGTTGACACCCCTGCCACTGAGTAACAGGGTCCTCCCTCTGCCCCCATACCTGCGTGGGTCCTTGCAATTACCCTCAGGAATAGAGTCCAGATGGAGGGACAGGGCATAACTTGTAAGGCTGAATTGTAAGAGTTCCTTGCTCTCTTAGCTTCCTCTTCAAAGCTCCCACTATGCTTTCGGGAGCCTGGGCAAGCCACAGAAAAAGCCTATGTGGAAAGAAACCAGGTCCCTTGGTCCCCAGCTCTGGTTGAGTACACAAATCAATACCATCAGCAACTTTTAATTAATTTGGTCCACCATCTTGGCAGTGGCTCCTCTGACCTCCTGTTAAGCCACCACACCCAGCTGGCAGCTACACAACACATGAAGTCACGATGTGCTTGCGCTGAGCCTCACTGAGAGTACAGATTATTTGCGAGAGAAGCATATGGTTTATTGCCTTACATCCTTGAGGCGGTTTGTTTCGCAATAACAAGTATCCAAGTCACTGCTAAAGCAATACCCTCTCCACATTGTATTGGGTTCGCAGTAGTGATGGTGACTCCAGTATAGAGAGAGAAAGCAAGATGGATGCCTGTTAGGCATCAGGCCAGACGCTGTCTTTTACCTCATCTGATCACTTCTAACTGTAAATAAAGTCTTATTCCAAATTTAAAGGAGGAGATGAAGGTCTGAGAGGGCCCTGGTTTACCCGTTGGACAGTCATGGCACTGGAGGCAGGTGTTCACACTGGAATGGAACTCACATCTTTTCTTAATCCAACCATGAGTCTCACCGCTTTATTTCTGCCTTGACTGCTGGAGCACTAAAAGATGGTAACTCCAACTGGCAAACCATAGCAGCCCAGAGCTGAAGAACGTGAGGAAAAGCTCAGAGTTTCCTCCAAGAAAGACAGTAGAGAACAATTCTGTGACAGTTACAAAGTTAGAAGCTTAGGAAAACCGTGATAACGACGAGGGTGAGGAGGGCCTATGCGATAAATGGAAACAATAAATTAAAAGGTGAGCCAGGTGTTGTATCAGGCACTGTATAGGCAGGACCGAGGTGTCTTGAAGGCATTCTTAACCACAATTCCAGAATAAGACACTGGAATTTATGCAGAACAAACACATTTCTGAAGGTCAATATCATATATTTGTCTAATAGTGAGGTTAATGACCATCCATTGTTTCAGTCTGACAGGGGAGTTGTGGTGGTTTGAATAGGTGGGGCCCCCGTAGACTCATGTATTTGAATGCTTGACCCATAGAGAGTGGCATTGTTAGGAGATGTGGCCTTGCTGGAGCAGCTGTGACCTTAGTGAAGGACCTGTGTCACTGTGGGGAGTGGGCTTTGATATCTCATATACGCTCAAGCTACGCCCAGCACACAGTACCTTCTTCCTGTTGCCTGCAAATCAAGATGTAGAATTCTCAGCTACGTCTCCACCACCGCATCTGCCCGCATGCTGTCATATTTTTAGGCACTATGATAATGGACTAAACCTCTGAACTGTAAGCCAGCCTCAGTTAAACATGTTTTATTTATTTATTTATTTTTTATAAGAGTTGTGGTCATGGTCTCTTCACAGCAATAGAAACCCCAACCAAGACAGGAACTAAGGAGGATGCATGTACCTTCTCAGTGAACTGGCATCCCCTTCATAGTTGTCAAGGATAAGGTGAGAAAGATGGGTGAACCATCAAACATTCATCAATAGCTAGCTACAAGAAGGGGTAACTAAGAAGAATGGTGGGTGATTGGCCACTACAGTGTCCAGGAAGGCTGGGAGCTGCTTTGCTGAACTTAAAGACACAGTACAGCTTAAAGTCACAACTAGGGTCCCATTCTGTCTGTTATTTGTTGACCTTACACACCAGAGAACATTTCCTAGTCTTCTGATACCTAGATAAGCAAGTTCATATTTCTTTATTTTTTAAAATTTTATTTAATTAACATTTTTCTTTTATTCTACATACCAACTACAATTTCCTCTCCCTCCTCTTCTCCTGTTCCCTCTGTTACCACCTTCTCATCTACCTCCTTCCCCATCCACTCCTCCTCTGTCTCCATTCAGAAAGGGGCAGGCTTCCTATGTCACAAGATCCACCCCGCTGGCCAGCCCCACCTACCCCAACACCCTCCTTGTGGACAGCCCTCCCCTGCAACCAGCCACCCTCAGCAGTTAGAACAGGTGAGTGGCTGGTCTCACAGCTGATAAGCCAGTTCTTATGACTGCCACACTCTTTGAGAGTTGAAGGCAACAAAGGACTATATTTAATTCTATTTATAAAGCAGAATTCTTCTTCTACTGGCTAATTTTAAAATGCATGTGACATCTCTATCAGCCATAGACATCTACACAAGATATATAAAAGCCAACCAAAATGTTAAGGGACTTTTTTCCATTCTATCGCAAAGGGAAACACAGAGCAGAAACCAGGCAGCCTTAAGCCCGGGCTACACTGGCAAGCTTTCAGGCTGGTTGGTAATTGACTCAGTGGCAGATACACCTGTCCTTTGTTTTCTACAGGGCAATGACTCCAGGAACCAGAATTCATAGGTGCTCAAGTGTCTTTCAAGAAAATATGAGTACATCCCAAGTTCATCTTTTTGGGTCTGGGTTACCTCACTCAGGATAGTGTGTTCTATTTCCATCCATTTGCATGCAAAATTCGAGAAGTCATTGTTTTTTACCGCTGAGTAGTATTCTAATGTGTATATATTCCACACTTTCTTCATCCATTCTTCCATTGAAGGACATCTAGGTTGTTTCCAGGTTCTGGCTATTACAAATAATGCTGCTATGAACATAGTTGAACAAATGCCCCTGTCATATGATCGGGCCTCTCTTGGGTATATTCCCAAGAGTGGCATTGCTGGGTCCAGGGGTAGGTTGATCCCGAATTTCCTGAGAAACCGCCACACTGCTTTCCAAAGTGGTTGCACAAGTTTGCATTCCCACCAGCAATGGATGAGGGTACCCCTTTCTCCACAACCTCTCCAGCAAAGGATATCATTGGTGTTTTTGATTTTAGCCATTCTGACAGGTGTAAGATGATATCTCAAAGTTATAAAGAACCTTCATCTGGAGATGGATGGAGATAGAGACAGAGACCCACACTGGAGCACTGGACTGAGCTCCCAATGTCCCAAGGAGGAGCAGAAGGAGGGAAAATATGAGCAAAGAAGTCAGGACCACGAGGGGTGCACCCACCCACGGAGACAGTGGGGCTGATCTATTGTGAGCTCACCAAGGCCAGCTGGACTACGACTGAAAAACCATGGGATAAAACCGGACTCTCTGAATATGGCGGACAATGAGGGCTGCTGAGAAGCCAAGGACAATGCCACTGGGTTTTGATCCTACTTCATGTTCTGGCTTTGTGGGAGCCTAGCCAGTTTGGATATCCACCTTCCTAGACCAAGATGGAGCGGGGAGGACTTTGGACTTTCCACAGGGCAGGGAACCCTGACTGCCCCTCAGACTGGAGAGGGAGGGGGAGAGGAGTGGGAGGGAGGGGGAGAGGAGAGGGAGGAGGGGGGAAAAGGGAGAAGGGGAGGGAAATGGGAGGCGGGGAGGAGGCGGAAATCTTTTTTTTTTCAATAAAAAATTATATTAAAAAAAAAGAAAGCCAAAAAAAATTTACTTAAAAAAAACAGAAAGAAAATAAATTCTCAGAACAACCAGGAAAAAAAAAAAAAAAAAAAAATATGAGATGTTTGCTCAAAACCATGCCCTTCCTCCTGGACAACTTAAATCACCTGCAGATTATAGCACAGGACACAATACAATCACTAAGCTAATAGCTGTTATATAGCATAGACTAGGATTATACAGTATAGACAATATGGCTAGGAGAAGATGACAATTAAAATGTCCACTCTTGTTCACTACAGACACAGTTTTCCCAAATATGTTTTAATTTGTGTATGGTTGAATCTAGAGAGGTAGAACTTGTGGATGTTGAGGGTTAACAATAATTTCAAACACAATTTAAGGCAAGGGAAGAAGAGATTGAGGACAATGTTTCTTCTAACCTAATGCTAAGAGGCTATTTGTGGAGAGAAACATGCTTTAAAAATAAAGTCACCTGTTTCCACTGCCTATTCTAATTCTGAAGTAAAGGGTGCCCCTTTGGGTTTTCAGAAGGGAGGGGACAGGGAAAATGCCGGTTGCCATAGGAATGAAGTATGTTCTTCCAATCAGAGCATTGTGAATTCAAGTGAAAACTTGGGATCAGGAGAAGGTGAATTCTTCCAAATGAAAAACCTACTGTCCTGCAACAATCTGCAACTCGATTTTCAAAAAATAATAAATGCTCGGTGATATCTATGCATCTGAGAACGGTGAATTTCTCCATCATTTTCACTTGCTTTTTACATAACCGTTAGGGATCTTGGACTAATCTGATTCAAAACTCACTTTCTACATTAATTTTAGATTAATTTCTACCCTTTCCATTGCTGTTGCAGAATTGATTGGGGAACTGAGGTTTCTGACGCCATGCCTGAGCACCTTCTGATTCTATTTCCTTAAGAATAGCTGACAGTAAGATGTTAAGATTTGGAATCAGACAAGGAAGCAGCTGAGCTAGTCATTCGGGTTTCTGAGATAAAGCTGGGGCAAAACGGGCTTCCAAGGATTAATAGTGTGCTGTGTTTGAAAACCTGCAGATCCTGGTGCATAAAGGGGCCATCAGTTGGCCTTTGTTTGTAACTCTTACAATCCAATGTCATTTGGTCTGGTTGCTAGATTATTTTTCAATTTGATTGGCAGTGCATATTCAGATATTAAATCTCTTGGATTTGAATTACACATGCCATTAGGCTTCAGATATGTATTATGTTGACGTCTTCACACACCCATGATGTTGGTTTGTGCTTCCTTTAACATAAAGTAAGTTCCGGTATTTGCAGTAGAACACTAGTGCTGGCGTTAGGTGGCCAGGGTGCCACAGCTGGAAGATTGGTGCCCAGTGGGAACTGAGAGCATATGGCAGTAGGCAGCTGGAAGCTGGGCCCCTGGTGGAGCCTCTATTCCTTCTCACCTAGTAAGATACTTTTGTTCTCCTAGTTTTATTTAACTGGAGCAAATAAGTATATAATTCAACAAAAAATAATTTATCAGCAAGGCGCCAGGAGTATTAATTGCCCCTCGTACTAATATTTTATGTGCTTATGAAGTCAGCTAGCCTGTCGACTATTTGACTAACTATTCCTATTTGAAGTTTTAGTTTTTCACAGAATAACTAAGGATTGGGGCTGGATTACTTCTCCTCCTACTACTACTACATATCCTACTACTGACGCCATTTTCTGAGTCTAATTGAATAAAGAAGCTGTGTGTTATGATTTGAAATGGAACTGTCCCTCCCAGCATGTTTTGAAAGCTTGTCCCCGTTCTGGTGGCACCGTTTGGGAGCCCAGGGAACATCCAGGAGGTGGAATCTAACTATGGGAAGTAATTACCTGGGGTGGGATTCTGACAGTAATGCCTGACGGGACCCCAGGTTCCTGTTGCATTCTGCTTGCAGGTCCACTGTGGTACGAAGAGCCTCAGTGGTGCACACCCCTGTGATGAGCTGAGGGGCCCCGCCACGCCTTTTCCTCCACTGTGGAACAATCCCTCTGAAGTTGCGAGCCGAAGCCAGTCTTTCCTTCTTTGTTTCTGTCAGGTTCTGGGCCACAGAGCAATGAGTGCTAATTCACTAGCAAACGTAGCAGTATCATGTGGCTCCTGACGATGGTCAGTCTGTGAACGTCATCACTCGGCTTAGCAATTCATTGGAAAAGTCAAGTTTGGCTGAATGCTTTCTAAGAAATGGAGGTCTCTTTATGCCAGTCACCTGATGATGGATGATAGGCTACTTTATATAATAATATACTTGTACCCTTCCTTTCTAATGAGGAGCAAAAAAAAAAAAAAAGAGAAAGTTCTAGATAAGTCAAGTTGATATATTCAGAACAAACAAATCATGAGCTAAGGCTTAGAAATAAAAAGAAAAGTACTAAGGTTTAATGATCATAAACACCCTCAAATTTATTTTATTTTTTTTGCATTGAACTCAAGACTTCTTGCCAGGACTGCTCTATGCCCTGGAGCTATAATGTAAAATAATCATTAATGAGGTTCAATTAGCTGGGTATTATGCCCATGTTCAACCACAGATGAGTATAAAATCCTTACTTTACTCTTAGTTTAAATAATATCTTATTTTTTATTTAAAATATATTTATATCATCTCCTCCTTCCCTTTGCTTCATCCAATTCTCCCATATACCCTACTTGCTGCCTCAAGTTTATAGCCCCTTTTCTGTTAGTTGTTTCTCCTGCTCTCAGTGTTCCTTAGCTGCCTGTACTTCTTTGTCTAGAGTCGAAACTCTATGAGGTTCCCCCCACTTCGGTGTGACCACGTCTTTTGCTGCTTGTTTAGGCAGTATGACGACGAAACCTCATGGTGTAACTTGTCTGACAATTCTAGGAGGTGAAATCTCCCCGTTCCTATTTCACTGTAGACTTCCCATCCCCTTATCAGGAACAGTCCCTGAGCCTTAGGTGCGGGAGTTGTGCTGTAGATGTCTCAGTTAGGGCTGGGCAACACACAGTCACTTACATTTTGATCACTTATGGTTTCCTGTAATAGTCTTGGTCTGTTATAGGGAGAAGTTTCTGAGCGGGTTTAAGGTTTGCTCAACAAGAGGAAAATCATGTCTGGTACTGGAAAGCTAGCCAACTATGTGGGGTTAGTGAAGCTTCTCATCTTTGAGGAGAACGTACAGTGACCACTTTATTAAACCAACGTAATTGTTAACTGCAGACTAGATATTTATCCTTATATTTACATGTAAATGTAGTTCTCAGCCCTCACTTCTAAATATATATGCTTGATGGCTGGGTGGTGGTGGCACACGCCTTTAATCACAGCACTCAGGAGGCTGAGGCAGGCTTCTCTGTGAGTTCGAGGCCAGCCTGGTCTACAGAATGAGTGCTAGGACAGGCTCCAAAGTTACTCAAAGAAGCCCTGTCTCAAAAAAACAAAAAAGCTGGGATGGTCGGGGGAGAGGCATGTGAAGTGCCCCTGAACCTAGGGCATAGAAAAACCCATAGACACAGCTGACCAGAGCTAGTAGGAGCTCACTGACACTGGACAGACAGCTGGAGAACCTGCATAGGACCGAACTAGGTCCTCTGAATATGGGTGCCAGTTTGGTAGCTTGGGCAGTCTGTGGGGCCATTGGCAGTGGAACCAGGATTTATCACTAGTGCATGAACTGGTGCTTTGGAGCCATTCCCTGTGGAGGGATACCTTGCCCAGCCTTGGTACAGGTGGAAGGGACTTGGTCTTGCCTCAGTGTGATATGCCAGACATTGTTGACTCCCTGTGGGAGGCTTTACTATGAGTAGATGGTGGCGGGGGGGGGGGGGGGGGGGGGGGGGGGGGGGGGGGCAGGAGGAGGGGAGGGAGGTGGAACTGTGTTTAGTATGTAAAATGAAAAAAATTCAAATAATTTCTTTTTTAAAAAAGCTGCTTTTGGTCTGAGAATGTAACTCAGTTGGTAAAGTTCTTGCCTGCTATGCTAAAAGTCCTGAGTTCAATTCCCATCACTACACACACACACACACACACACACACACACACACACACCACTGACATCATAGTGCCCATCTGCAATTCCAGCTTCAGGAGGTAGAGGCAGGAGGATATAAAGTTAAAAGTCATTTTGATCCACACAGTGAGTTTGAGGCTAGCCTTGGCTACATGGGATTCTATATCAGTACAAAAACAAACCCTGTATATTGTATATTTAGACATTTTGTGAAAAGAAAACAAAATATAACTGCAAAATGAATGAAAAAACATTAAGATAAAGAAAATAGATCTATTTGCATTCTTCTACATATTCACATCAGTTATGCCAGCACCATTTCTTTTTTCCATTGTATAATTTTAGCTTTTTTGTCAAAAAAAAATAAACACAGGTGTTCATAGGTGTGTGAATCAATATCAAGGTCTTTGATTTGATCTCATTGGTCAACCTGTCTGTTTCTTATGCCAATACCAAGCTGTTTTCATTACTGTAGCCCTATATAAGAATTTGATGTCAAGGGTTAGTGATGCCTCGGGAAGTTCCTTTATTGTACAGGATTGTTTTGGGTATCCTGTTTTTTGTTTGTTTTTTTTTTTTTTTGGTTTGCTTTTCTATATGAAGTTGAGTATTATTCTTTCAAGGACTGTTAAGAATTGTGTTGGGATTTTGATGAGGATTGCATTTAATCTATAGATTGCTTTTGGTAGGATTGACATTTTTATTCTGTTGAGCCTACCTATCCAAGAGCATGGAAGATCTTCCCATTTTCTGGTATCTTCTTCAATTTCTTTCTTCAAAGGAGCTTACCAACTCCAGACAGACAGGGAAGGAACAAGCATAGGACCAAACTAGACCCTCTGAATGTGGTTGACAGTTGTATGACTGGGACAGACTACGGGGCCACTGGCAGAGGCACCAGGATTAATCTCTACTGCTTGTACTGGTGTTTTGGGAACCCATTCTCTTTGGATGGATACCTTTCTCAGCCTGGGGGGGGGGCTTGGACTTTCCCCAAAGCAATGTGCCTTACCCTCTCTGAGGAGTGGATGAGGGGTGGGGTAGGGAGGAAGGTGGAGGGAATGGGAGAAGGTAAGGGAGTGGGAACTAGAATTGGTATGATATTTTATTTACAAAGTACACCAAAATTGTATGAAAACTGAAATAAATATACTTAAGTAAAATAAGTCATTTTTTCTTTATATATGCTTGTCACTTAGAGATGAACTTATGCAGACATTTACTAGTTAGGAGGAGTCTAATGTTAAATATTTGAGACATTTTGAAAACCAGTAGTTAAATGGTTAGTAGCTTGAACTTGACCAAGATCAGAGAATTTATATCATGGAAAATAGCTGATGACTAGCCAGGCCTTCCTCTCCCCTGCCTCAAAAACCTTGTCTTCCCTATTTTTGTGTATTGCACTTGGGATTTAATCTTCCCTCAAATAACATAAATTTCCTCATGTCCAAGGCAAAATGCAAATATAGCAAAGAACTGAAAATAATAAAATTAAGTTAAACCAAAATTAGACTGCAATTTCCAGGTGGCTTCCAAAATCCTACAGGTGATCTGGGTGTGACTTTCCTTCTGTGGTCTGTGGTTTTTTGTTGTAGTGATTAGATCATCAGGGTAAAACAAGTACCTGTGGGAGGTGATTAGGTCATCAGGGTCAAGCAGGTGCTGTGGGGGTGATTAGGTCATCAGGGTCTAGCGCTCATGAAAAATATTTTAAAAGATATTTGAGAGAGGCTCTTTGTCCTTTTTGCCATGTGAGGACCCAGCTAGGAGATGCTCACAGTGAGTAAACCAACCACCCACAACAAGAAGAAACAGCTCTCAGTAGACAACTGTTGGCGTGTTGACCCCAGAACCTCTGCGAATGTCAGGAATAAAGATTTGTGGTTTATAAGGGAGTCTGTGGTCCTTTGCTGTAGCAGACTGAATGGCTGAGTGGACCAAGACACTTGCCTTTGAACCTTGACTTGAAAATGAGTTCAAAGGAAGCATGGGGTGCCTCTTGTGTTCTCAGGGTCCTGCTGCTTGCTTGGTTCTGCGTTGTTCTCTGTAGCACATGTGTGTCAGTGGCCTAAATAAAAAATAAACAAAGAAACAAACAAAAACCAGCTGTGTGTTCTGGGCATGATGTACCTGGTGTACTTCCTGAGCGAATTCTGGTTGGAAATAGAGACTTCCTTTGGTTGCAGGTAGTCAATCCCCAGTACCTTGTGTGACTTTATATTTATATTTAGAGTCATCCCATAAGTCTAACCCCAAGAAGGAAAAACCCTTGATTTGAGAAAATCTGCCAGAGATCATTGACTTCCTCCATAGTCTTTGCATGGAACACACACAAGAAGGTGAATACCTTGCTTTAGCACCTAGGAGTCTCCCTAAGGCCACACTCCATCCCTGCCCCCTCCAGTCTGTTTATGGTTATTCTTGGCAGGGGCACAACACACCTGCTGCTAAGAGCAGGAAAAGAGAGACACGCCCCCACCAAGGGTTCCTTCCATCTGCCACCCTTGACACTGATATTCTCATGAGCACACAGCCCATGGGGGCAGAGTGCCAGCAGGGAGTGAGCCCATGTCTGAAACAGGACACCAAGGACACCCAGTGCAACTGTGGAGTAACATGATAAGGAGGCAAGATAAAACAGGGAGCCTTCAATCTGATGTCCAGAAGGGCTCATGGAGGTTTTTTCTTTTTTTAATTTGCTGAGTCATATCCCTAACTTCTGTTATTGGAAAAGGGAGCCTATATCAAATTATCCTGCACCCAAAGAGGCAAAGTAGCCCAGAGTGTCCTGGCAACCTTCCTTGTGTTTGGCTTATTGAAATTAAGACAGTAAATATCTATTATTTCCTCTGTCCATCCTCTGGCGTGTGATACCTCATGCTTGTTTTCTTCGTCCATGTGATGCCAATTAAGTAGCTAAAAAAATCATCTCTATCCTCATTTGGAATCATTGGAGCATGGGAGTTATGGTTATATCAAACTAAGCAGCAGTTACTGAATATGCCTTAGGTGAAATACTTCTTCCTAGTTTGTTTCTTAGTAGTTCTACATCCTTTGCTAACTCATTGTATCTAGCAATGTATAATCACTGATTAGAGTCAATTAAGAAAGCATAAATACTAATAGTGAAACACTGTTTATTGATCATCTGCAGTGAGCCTGACATGCTATGCATGTTGCATTCCTTATCATTCATGTCTACGGTCCGAAGTATGGTTAATGACACATTCGTTATCATTCGTTTCTATGGCCTGAAGTGTGATTATTATTCTCCCATTTTATAAATGAGGATGCACTGACTCCGAGAAGTCGAACAACCTGGAACTATAAACCAACTCCCTTTACTGATTACCCAGAATTCTTCAAACCTATGCCTTCAATACCCTCCCAGGATACCTACAAGAACCCTTTCATCAAGAATTCCTGACCCACCATCCCAGTATTATTTTCAAAAACAAATCTGCTTTCTTAGTAAGAGAGGGCTATGGAAACAGAAATCCCGAAAGAAAAGAACACTCTGAGAACTGTCCCATCCAACTGAGAGTATCAAGAACGAGAAGCATCCTACCTGGGTGTCACAGAAGCCCCCTCCCTCTACTGAAAAGGCCTGAAAGAAGGAGGAGTTGGTGACGATAACCACTTAAGTCTGTGGCAATAACCAAACTATCAGATGATAGCTTGTAATTCCGGCAACTCTCATGGGGTGATGTGCCCCTCTTACGGAGGCAGAGAGTTAAAACCCTGCCCCTTGTCACTGCTGAGGTGACAAGGAAGGAAAGCACTTTGTTTCTGTACCTTAGCAGAGAGAACACACTCCAAACATTAGCTTCATTCTTCCCAGTAAGCACACAGTGCATAGCAAATTCTTCATGTACAATGTTTGGCAACACGCAGGCCAATAACTGCTATCATTATGGAATTCATCAAAAATGATTTGTTGAGACATTAAAACAATTCAGCAGGCTCCTGAAAAATATTCTGCTGTTGATGGGCTCTGCTTATTTTTTTTTTTATTTCACCATCAAGGGAGAATAGCAAATGCTACACATTTATTATGCTCTTTCCCTCTGTATGTTGAAGGCTAATCACAGTAAGTCCGAAGGCTCCGTTTCCCTCATTTCTTTCCGCTTTGTGAGTTATTTATTACATTGGCCTTAGAAGTTTAAGTCAACCTATATCAATTGGAATTACAGCCTAAATTATATTTGAGCTTCGGAATTGCGTGAGTTTTTGCCGAAATCAATGCTGAACTTGACCCTCTCCATAAGATAAAAGGAGCTCCCTGGGAAAGAGTAGTCAAAAGACTTCATAAAGTAAAGCATCTTAAATTTTAAATCCTATAAATTAATTTACTAGAGAAATACACCCATGGAGTACTTTCCTAGGATTGAAATATTCTCGAGAGCTCTTACGGATAGAGTTTTCATTTATGTGAAATACGTTTTTTTTTTTCATAAAAGAGAACTGTGATTGATTGAAAAGCTGCATGAGAAGAAGAGTGAGAATCTGAAATAAGGGTTATCTTGCCTCGACCACAGAGTTTCCCTACCGTCTATAGAGCAAGAGTAGCAAGTATGATCCTGGGGCCTACCGCCTGCTCTTATAAATAAAGTATTATTTCAACACAGTCATGCCCGCATGTTGATGGCAACTTTTGCAACACAGAGGGATCCAAGGGGCTGTGATGAGGACCATATGATTCCCAATGTCTATAAAACATTGAATTATCTGCCCTTTTTTAGGGAAAAGTTTGTTGATCCCTGCTATCGAGCGCTGGGAGTGGAGCTGGAGAGATGGCCTTGCAGTTACAGGATAAGGCTCCCAACCAGAAGGAGCTGCAGTGGCAGTGATGAATGAACGGGACCCCCACTGCGCAGCTACTCAAATTCTAGTTGAAGAATGGCGTTTAAGTAATGCGGCAGTTAATGCAATTCTACCACAACACTTTCAGCTTCAAGGTAAGCGATGTCCTTTTCATTCTTCTAACTAATGGAACAAGCCCCCCGATCATTTTGTCAAAAATGCTGGGGTCTTTTCTACCTCTAGGGTTCCTCCTCCTGTGAAAATCTCAAGACTCCCCAGGACTTCAAATTCAGGGGCATCAATCCTAAACAGGATTCCTTGGTTGAGAGAAAACAGGGGCAGCTGCTCGGAACCTCAGGGGCTCCACTTCCCATTGCCATGGTGACAGCTGCATGCCTGTGCCACTGGTGAATGCCATTTTCTGGGTCAAACTATGAAAGGAGCGTCTCTGCTGCATGAAAGCTGGTGGCTTTTTATTAGGCAAACACCGTTCATTAAGCTAGTACCGTTCAGAGTAAAGTGTCTTCCCTTGTGTTGATCCCAAATTCTCCAGAAAAAATGTTTTCTTGATTCTTGTTATGAAGGGAATACAATCTGACCCAGGACCTGTCAGCCACTAGGACAAGTGGCACAGCCTGGGGTCTGCAGCATGGATTACTTTGCTCCTCGGTGCAGGTGGCCTCCGTGAAGGCCCCTAACTCGGAGTTTCTGCTCTACTCTACCCGGCTGTCAGTAAGGGTTCGGCATATTCCAGGGTTCTTTTCTGAGAGATGATCGTTTTAAGTGCCCTCGGTTCTACGTTTTAAACCTAGTGAAGAAACGGAGACTTAATTCTCCAGTGTCCCCAAGCCAATAAATTATTTCCCTGACTCTTTTGACTTCGTCAAACTCAAGGGATTCTTTGTCAATCAATTCATTATGGTACCCACTGTTGCTGAGGCATTTAATGGGGATCATTTAACATGGGTCAGATAGTTTGTTTTTATTGGGGTGCTCAAATGAAGCATGCTACTTGACATACTTTCAGAAGTATGAATGCCCATTAAACAGAGATAAGACGCAGCTAACTGAAAAAGTGTCTTGGATTTGCCTTTCTCTTTTGGGATATATTTCCCAAACTCCTAGTTCCTTACCACATTTCAAGTCAGAGAACAGCAGATACTCACATTCCTGCCCAACACAAAGCACAAAATTATTTTGAGTCACAAATAAAGACTCTATGTTGACTTTCATTCTTTGGTTTTGAAGATTTATTTTATTATTGTCACCTTTTATTTTCATGTGTGTGTGTGTGTGTGCCTGGGTATGTGTATGAACACATGTGCAGGTGCCTGCAGAGGCCAGAAGAAGGCTTTAGGTCTGTGGAGTTGGAGTTAAAGGTTCTCATGAGCCATTTGATGTGGGGTTTGTAAGCTGAGTTCAAATCATACACAAGAACAGCAAGTGTTCTTAACTGCTGAGCTATTGCTCCAGCTCCTTAGTTCTTGTTTAAAACTCTTTTTCTATAGCTGTAGTACACAATGTGATAGTTGAATATTTCATTTGAAGCTGGCAAGACATTGCTTCTTAGCATCAGAGAAGATACTAACAAGGAACTCACAGATTCTTCAGTTTGTCTGGAGTTTTTGTTGGCCTTCTGGTCTCTGAGTCTTGAACAATAGGATCTGGACAATAGCCACAGTGTTTGCATCAGTCTCTGTAGGTCCATACCCAAGTACACAGTGGAAACCTTGTATGCCAAGGAACTCTAGCTTTTAGAGGTGTGAATTATTTCATACACAATAAATGAAACACAGGCCAATTAACTTCATCTGAGGTTTTGTCAGTGAAATACCAACTTCCGTCCCTGTTGAGGGAAATCAGGCTCTTCCACTGGGTCTCCTTGTTCTATAAGGCAATGTAGTTTATGGAGAGTATAGGCAACCTCTTGACAAGGAAGGTTTCCATTGGCAAAAATCAGTGGTTATCTGGACCTGACATACTAAACCCATGGGCCCCAGACCCATTCCTTGGTGAACATAAGGGTTGACAGGATCAGCAGACATTCCATCAGGAGCTCCACTACCAAGGCCACATGAAAGCCTGAGCGCCTACCTACGCAAGAGTCCTGCAGATCAAAAGTTGGAGCGTGGGGCTCTCTTCCTGTGCTTGAGCTCAGCTGTCTTAGTCATCTTCTCAATGCTCTGATAAAACTACCCTAGCAAAAGCAACTTAATGGAGAAGGAGTTTCAGAGGGATACAGTTTACAATGGGCCGGAAAGACATGATAGGCAGCCTGGAAGGCAAGGTGCCAGGACCAGGAGGCTGGTTGGTCCCTTTGCATCCACACCCAGGAAACAGAGAATGACAGAAAATGGGGCAGATCTATAAAGCTCCTGGCCTCTAGTGACACAACACACTTCTTCAGTGAAGTGCCACTTGCTGAAGTTTTAACAGCCTTCCCAAACATCAGTACCCGCTGGGAACAAAATGTTCGGCATTATGAACCTATAGGGGACAATTTACGTTCAAACCATAACATGCTTCTTCCTTTGGGTGCAGGGTTTGACAAAGGGCTTCAGAACAATGAAATCCTTCCCCATAAGACCTGAGAAATATCCACTGAACTCTGCAGCATTAAAGAAGTTACTTAAACAGTGGTAATTAGCTGCTAGTCCCAAAGATCTTTAGACCTGCTCATGCGTTTTGCTGACACTATACACCAGGGCTTCAACTGAGGTCCACAGAAATGCCCTCTGTGACAAGAGGCAATTTAAGGGCTATGTCTTCCAGATAGTTGAGTAGAGGGGCAGACTAAGGATCCCTTCCTAGTGCAGTGGCAATAAGAAGAAAACATGTAGGATTCCAATAACTCCAGAGAGTTCACATCCAAGCGACTTTTGTAATTAGCACTAAAGCGCAAGAAGGAACTAACCAGGTATCTGAGGGTGTTCTCTCAAGTCATGAGAATTTCAGAGGAGTCAGAGTAGTTACTGTCTTTATTTCCTCCAGAGCCTACTGATGATATATAATTCACTATCCAGCTAGATCTGGATTCTACCTGTATGCCCCTCCCCTTTGCTCAGCTCAGCAGTGTTTGAAGACTTGAACACCAGAATGATCCTACTGTTCAATAGATTTTAAAGCGATCTCATAAATAATTACTTTCTGGGAACTGTGATATTTTTAACTCCTGTGGCCTTATCTGATGCCACTTGCTTTTTTTTTTTTTTATCCTTTAATATTCTTAACAACCTTGGGCTGAATGCTCACAAAACAAAAGCCTTTAGATTGGAGAGGCCGGTTGGGAGCTGTTCCAGGTGTGAAGCTCAGAGAGGTACCATTTAGCTCCTCTCACCTGTGTTCTGTAGGATCTGTTCGCAGATGGGGACTTTCCCAGAATCTTTGGTAGGGGTGATGATCTTGAAACACCAAAATGAGCACCTAGCAATGCAATTTTCTGGATCAAGGGATCCAGTTCTTTAGTCTACCTTTATCTGATTATTGTTCATCTTGACAATTAGATAATGTACAGAGAGTGTCTTGGTGTAACATAAAGAAAGAGAGGGGAGGGAAAGAGAAAGAGAGAGAAAGAAATAAGGAAGGAAGGAAAGAAGGAAGGAAGGAAGAAAAGAAGAAGGAAGGGATGGAAAAATGGAAACGGGGGAAAGGAAATGACTGTAGGTCATTCATGGATAACCCTACCTGGCAGTAAAGACTGAGCTTTAAAAAGGAGGTTTGGCTAGAAACACTGGAGCTGGCCATGAAGCTTCCTGTTCCATATACTCTTCTCAGGGAACTGGTAAGGACCTCATTCCGAGTTAGTGTCTGTAGTCGTACCACACATTATGACATGTTGCAAAAATGTGTGAACTAGATTTTAAAAACTTGATTAATGGTTTTTGGATGGTTAGTAAATTTGAGGTGCTTTTTTCCCTAACTCAAACGGGCCAGTTTAATCAAAACAATGCCCCTCTTCCACCCCACACTTTTGGGGTGCTTGTGTTCTAACGCAGCCTTTGTTGTTCTCTGCTTGTTTATGTGTTTTAACGAGGACTACAAGGTGAAACTATCCAACCACACTATTAATTTTCAAGTGAGCACATCAAAACGTTCCAGTGGGTTTTCCTGCCTTTATCCGACTGACCTTATATCAGAAAGCAAATATTTTTTTGACTGCTGTTTCCATGGTTGAGTAGTGCTGGGCTGTGTATCTCCTCTGGGGAATTTTTGAGGAGCTGTGTGTGTCATTGCAGAATAACCTCCGTCACGGCAAACTGCCTGGCTATGAAGAAGTCGTGTAGAAAATATCAAAACATTGAACAGACCCTGATACGATGAGTTAGGGAGGTAGAGTAAAGCCCCACGTGAGTCGGGATGGGGCCTGGCAGAGAGTCCGGTGTCTTTCTGCATATGGAGCTTTCTGATTAGGGAAGAAGGTTATGGTCATGTAAGAACTAGAGTCAGGAGAAGGTGACACTGAGGGACCACACAGAGAGACCCCAAGAGTTTGAGTCCTCTGAGTGGCAAGATGAGAAGAAAAATATAGACCTTTTTTGTGAAGGAAGCGCTGATGTGGCACAATGACAAGGGTACTTGGAGGCTGGCAGAGGGGGAGGGAGAGAGGGATAAAGAGGGAAGAAAGGAAGGAAGAGGGTGGGGAGGGGAGGGGAGGACAGGACTGGGAGCCAAAGTCCTCACTTCATCGTAAGCTGTTGCTTGACTTCCATGCAGACAGAGCACAGACTTTGGTCAGTTATGTTCATTGCTAATATTGGAAATCTGCAAAGTGCATTTCTGTGAAAGTCAGTATAACCAAAATGAAGAGAGAGAAACAAAAAAACAGCCCTTAAACACTGAGGTCTAAAGCGCACACTGAGTCAGACCTGAGTTAGGAAGCCAGAAAGCCAACCGGCATGGAGGAGGTGGGAAGCCCCAGGCATGGTGGAGGAGTGGAGACTCTGGGCAGTTAAGACAGAAGGCACTGCCACGGGATTTGCTGCTCTGCAGCTGCCCCTCCCACCCCACGCTATTTGAGCCCAGCTTCAGGCCACTGATTTTCTGTCTCCCGAGGACAGTGCTGAGAGTCTGATGGATGCTCAAAGTGCACAGAGTTGGTTTTGATTGTGAGAAATGACATGTGATCCTCCGATGAGACTGTTTTCTGGTTGACTCATAAACCGTTGCAGTTGCAGAAATAGCTTGGTCTTCCGAAGCGCTGTTGAAGAAACTTTTTATTTCCCCAAAGGGAGTATTCTGAAGGAAGCAATGCGCATTTGGACACATAAGTTCGAGTGGCTGGGTCTCCAAATATTACTTACTATTGCTTAATTGGTACCTGGTTACTTATCAGGAGAGCTTCATAACCAATTTTATTTCTCCTTTTTATTTAGCACAGCCTCTATACTTCCACTAACAATGTATTATACCACGTCTGATTGGTCTCGGGAGGTACTTGAGAAGCGCACAATGCCTTCTCCCTGCCCCTAGCATGGAGGCCTGATAGGACCAGCACACTCCATTGCTCTTCAGGGAAGACTGTGTTGACAGAGGCTTGGAGGTGGGGTGATTCTCTTCAGTGCCTTACCTTCTGGTTTTAATGTTGCTTGCTTGGATGAACCTGTCCCCTACACACACACACACACACACACACACACACACACACACACCAGGGTTTAGCTCACAGTCACATAGACATTTCATCAAGTTACAGAAATCTTCCACTTTCAAACATCTGAGTCAGGACAGGGAAAAAGTAACCTCGTGTGCGTGACCATCATGGCGGGGAGCAGGGCAGCAGGCGGGTGGGTGGGCATCGCATTAGAGCAGGAGCTGAGAGCTTGCATATTGAGATGGAAGCATGAGACCAAGAAAGAGAGACAGATAGCTGGAAACGGTGTAGGCTTTGAAACATCAGAGCCCGTCCTAACTGATACCCCTCCTCCAACTGATCCTTCCAAAACAGTACCACCACCAAGCATTCAAATGTATGGATGGGGGAGGGGGCCATTCTCACCCATGCTACCACACAGTTAAGACTTGACTTTGTGAGTAACTGAACACAGGTAGAAAAATATTGGTCCTCTAGCAAGGACCAATCATTTAAACCTAGACCCTCTTTAAGACTGTGGGTCATCTCTGAGGTACCACCAGAGGGACATACCTTTGTTAAATACTGCCCTGGGCTCTCATTGCTACACACTATGGCTCCAGGGTCTGATTCCTCCAAAATTCAGGGTAAGGCTTAAATTCCAGTGAACTAAGAGGTGGAGTCAAGCAATAAATACAGAACTTCCATGAGTTAGAGTGATTAGTCTTATCAAAGGGTAGGTCCAGCTAGGCTTATTTTTGAGTTTCTGTTCCTGCTGCCTTGGGAAATACGGCGTTTATCCCCTCTGAAGTATGTAGCAACCAGGTCCCACCTTTGAGGGATTGTGTGACCACCCTCTGTGTGTGTCTTGGGTGCAGGATTATTTGACCACCTTCTCTGTGTGTCTGGGTCCAGGTAGAAATCCCCCACCCCCACCCCTGGTACTCTCTTCATTATAGCTAATTCTATTATTTAAACTTTGATTGACTTTCAATTTGAGAGCCATTTCTTTTCCTTGCCCGAAATATGGCTGATAGAAATTATCTAGTACTTTTTCTTGTGTGTAAAATTGACACACAATGCTATCAGCACACACAGGATAAAGTTAGATGGCATAGTAATGGGCCTGGCATGTTGCCAGTGGTAGTAACCCCTCGTCAAATAATGATCATGGTGACTTCAGCCATTTTTCCATCCTCATACAAGACAGGAAGCCAATATATAAATATATTCTGGAATACGGATGAGAAAAAGATGGGGCCTCGTAGACTAGAAACAAAATGTTCATGTGCTTTGTAGAACAGCACATTCTTGTAAATAGCAGTCCCATACCAAAGTCCCAAATCCAGATTCCAACTCCTTGCAAATTTGGTTGCTCTCTTAATACTGGATTATCAGGACAGGACCACTCCCAGCTGGAACTGCATTCCAGGTGGCTTCCAGATGGGACACTGGCTCTCCAGTCCATCAGTCTCCTATAGTCCCTGTTATACCCTGATGGGATTTACACAGAGCTATTACCTTGCCTGGCCCTTGAAGCAGAAGCCTTTGACTCCTGATCTAACTGAAAAATGCCCGGAGGGCGCATGCTGTCATGAATTCTGCTTTGTCCATGACTGACTTAGTGATATATTTTAGCTGGAAATAAACAGCCTCTCTCTTACTGCTTGGACTCAGACATCTCTCCTGCTGCCGCCGCCCACGCCTACTCTACCCATCTGCTGCTCTGACAGCTACAGCATTCATTCGTCCCTGTGAATGAGGATGGAGGCAGGGAAGGGAGGGCCGTTGGCAGAGGGAAGGAGACCAGGTTGGTGGTGAGAAGAGGCCACAGGTGAAACTAATGGAGCATAGACTGCTGTCCCAGCACAAGATAAATCCGTTGTTTGTTTTCAGTTCTGTACGCTGTCTTCCTAATTGGATTCCTATGATCCCTCCTTCCTGTTACTAAATATGTAGATTTGGATTCTCTGCCGATTAGAGCAGTTAAAAACGTTTAAAGTTGTTCCCATAACCCTTCTGCTCCTCTTGCTGGAGTTCGTTAGCCTTCCTGTACCCACTGGAGCAACACACCACACCCATGTGCCGGCTCCTTTCAGCTTCAGCATCAGCAACGGCCCACGCCTTTTCCATGCTCCTGTTAGCTAACAGACAGAGCAGGGATGTCCAGCTAGCTGCAGACCACTCTCGACTTCTGCCCCGTTTTAAAAATCACAGGCGGCGACGACAACAACAACAAAACCAGGGTCCACAGTTCTCTAATTCTGCTTTTAATAAGGGCCTGAAAATGTCAGCACCAGTGATTATGCCGGCAGGTGCCCGGACTCCAAAGAGGGCACCTGTCACTGGGTGGATAATTGACATTTCCTTTCCAAACAATTATCTCCCCCTTGTAATCAAGCCGTTTCATTCAAATGAATTTTTCAAACTGTTCTTTTGAGTTGGTGGAGAAAGGGACGGGGGCAGTTAGAAGGAGGCAGGATAGACGCTGAGGTCCTGAGCAGAGCTGTCAGTCTCTCTGAAGGCAGTGACTAGCTCAGTGGAGGGCTTCCAGGCTAAGCAGCCAGAGTGGTCCAGGTGAGAGTGAGCCTCCTCCTCACTCTTCATTCAAGCCTCTGGCTGTTAATTTATCCACTGGCCTGGATCAGATACTATCTGGTTTGCCAGTGGCTGTCGGTAGCAGCTGTCCTGTGGGAAAAAACAGACAGCATAGATCTCTGAGCCTCAGGCATCCTTTGCTTCCTGCTCCCTGTGAGGGAGACAGGTGCAGTGTCAACTTGGTGAGCAGAGCTACAGACTGAGGTCAGGTCAGGGTCTGCGCTTTCCTAAAAGAAGCTAAATTTCTTCCTTGATGGACTCGACAGGTCTGGCCATCCGTGGCAAAATAAATAAATAAATAAATAAATAAATAAATAAATAAATAAATAAATAAATAAATAAATAATAAATGCTGAGGATTTGTATCAAGAGAGACTCAGAGGATGAAGGTTTTAAGTTGCTCTCAAATTCCCCGCAGTTAGACAAAACACACCTTGAGTTGTGATGGACCCCGGAAGGGTGGGGTACCGAGCGTTTGGTCACTCTGCTACAACGACTTTCTATTTTTTTGGTTTTAGATTTCACAGCATAAGGTCCCCAAGGGAGAGAGTTTCTGGCTCACAAAGGAGAACTTGTGTTCTTTAGATTTGTTGAACACGCCCTGACTCAGCCACTGACCAACTCTCTGACTTTAAGAAGGTTACTTAGGGTCTTACCTCCAGTGTCTTCAAGGGCAAAAATGGACAGGGGTGTTGTGAAGTGAAATGAAATATTAAACTGTGTAGCTCGATAACTTTGTTTACTGCCTTTGAAGGTGTTAAATGAGATGTTGGTCTCCTTTGTCAAAAGAAATAGGGTAGGACAGATTGTAAATCCCAAACACGCCACCTTCCCCAAGAACCCAGGAACTATGAGAATCTGCTTGACTCAAGTGTCTTTGTGGCTCTACTCAAAGAGTACACACAAAACCTCAGGTTTCTACAGTTCTCACCAACACCAGTGATATCTCTCCAAGCCTCACTCAAAGCCCATTTTTGTATCTCTCTTCCCTCACTACTTTCTGATATCTAAAATTGTCATTAAACACTAAGCATCCCAGCCCCGGGGTTTTTGATCTCCCAAGGAGACTTCTCCTTATGTGTGAAATACCCAAGATGGTATGTTATTCACAATGTATTAATTAATTATGTTAAAATACATGTGCACATGTATATATATATATGCATGTTGCGAGTATGCTTATATAGATCAATTTCAAAAATCTACATTCTATGATTTATTAATGTCAGTACATCCATATTAAGTAAAGATGAGTATTGATAAGTAAAATTATTGAAGTTTGGGACTCATGTAGTATTCAAATATTCTTAGGAACCAACTTTATTAATTTTTGCCACCACAGTTGAGTTTTATTAAGAAAATAGTCCATAATAAAACAATTGCTGCCAAACAAGACATTAATGGGAGAACCTCAGTGAATTCATTCATCTTCCATCCCCGAGGAATTTGCCTTTGTTGAGAGGAATTCTAGAATCAGAAGGTGGTGGGAAGTGTATCTCAGACAAGAGGGAATATAATCTCCAGAGAAGTGTGAGGAGCAGACATTGTACAGGTCAGCCAGGTCATAGAGGAGGGAGAGAGCAACAGAGAGGAGGTACCCTGGGAGGGGGCTTTCTTCCACTCAGCCTTCAAAGCGAGCTTGTCTAGGGACACGAAAGAAATTTGCCCAGCTCTAGTCTAATGTCAGAGCCCAGTTAAGGATTATATCCCAGTCCAACTGCTCATCACAAGTGCCCTCTACTGCCGCCTCTGGGTACCATGGCAACACACTTTCACCTCTGGAAACATCATTACGAAGAGTAAGGTCCATGCAAATGTCATGAGCAACGAGGGGAGGAGTTTGCACCCTCAGCGAAGTTCTGGAAAGAGTTTGAGAGAAGCTTATGCAACATGAGAAGAACTGTCATGAAGGAGTAGATTTGTATAGTAGTTTGTATGAGTGTGCACATTGGATGCATGTCTTTGTGTATATCCAGGCATGGGTGCACATGATGCAGAAACCAAAGACCATCATTATGTATCTTTCTTGAGCATTCTCCAGCTTATTTTTTTTTTTTTTTGAGGCAGAATCTCTCCCTGAAGTTGGAGCTCATTCATTTGGCTTGACTGGCTTGCCAGTGAGCTCCCACGATATTTCTACGGCTGCTTTCCCCAACATCAGAGTGACAGATGCTTGCTTGCCAGGCCCAGTTTTTACAAGGCTGTTGAGGTGAGATCCTCATACTCACTGTCCTGAGTCAGTCATATTACCTACTCCTGGGTGCTAAGCTCTTAACTACCAGTTATAACATATAAAGTCTGGTAATGTAAGGAGGTTTTTAGCTATTTTATTAAATGAGGTACTGGACAACAACTTGGCTGCTTTAAAATTATCATTATAGATTTTTTTAAACTGACTCTATTGAATTATTAGAAGTAGCAAGAGATTTCTGTGTCTGTGTTGTCCCACTGAGCACCACAGCTTGAGAGACTTTAAAACCAGAGATCTGAGAGTTATGGATACTCAACAGATTCTGCTCTCTGATCATGTAGCAGAGTTATTCATATAGGGCGTCCTTCTCAGAAGGACCACACTGGGCGTTAATGTACTGGGGATTCTCTATTGAAATTCCTAATTTTATCATCAAATGTTGTGCTTTAAGAGTGAGGTTTAATGAGACAAAGAGGCATTTACCAGACCCATGGAGACTGCATTCAGAAGCTGCCTCTCACTGCCTTTTGAGATGGACCGGTCTGTATCCAACCACTGCAGCTGCCATGGTGATGGTCTTTGAGAAGCATGGACTTGGACAGATATTCTCAAAGAAAAAAAAAGCCAAGGTCCTAACATCCATGAAGGTCAGCACTCATACCCGAATCTCCCTGTTCCTGAGATGATGGGAAATTAAATACCAAATAAAAAACACTTGTGTTTGAGAGAGGGAAAGATGTTTCTCTTCTTGAAGGACTTCAGGTTTTTGCTTTGTTTTGTTTTGTAGTGGGTTCAGCCTTTGGTTATCATGTACAAGAGCTGAGACCTACAGTCACTTTAGAATAAGATAAAGGCAGAGAAGATGTAATCTGCTCTCACTTTGGTGTTTATCATGACATATTCATTGTCTTTCGGGAGAGTGGGCAGTCAGTGATTTTCAGAGATTGGATATTGCTCTGGATGGACAAAAAACTAAGAAGGACTTCATGAAGTTGGACTAAAGATACCAACTTCAGATTGTGCCTTTGAGTTCTTTTGTTTGGCCTTGCTTTGTACCTCTATTAACTAGATGGTGGGTGCAGTTTTATGTGGTATACTGAATCATGGCTTTTTATGCTAAACATCAACCATTATAAGCCAATATATATATAACCCTGTATTAGATTACAAATTCTATTAATCTTATTAGCATTCCTGAAGAATGTCTGGATGCTGCCTCTGTCCCACATTGTTTTAGATAGCCTTAACTGTCCATTTGGCACCGCCTAGGGTCATCTGAGAGGAATGTCTCAATTGGGAACTTACCTAGATCGGATTGGCCTGTGAGTGATTGTCTTGGTTATTAATTGACTCAGGAGGGCCCAGATCATTGTGGGCAGCGCCATCCCTAAGCAGGTGGTCCTAGGTTATAGAAGAAAGCTAGCTAAGGAAGCTAGTTCATGAGTCTATGAACAGGCCAGACAGCAAGTCATCCAACAAGGCTCCTCTGGGATTCCTGTCTCCAGGTTCCTATCTTGAATTTCTGGCCCAACTTCCCTCAATAGTGGATTGCGACCTGGAAGTAGAAGCAAAATAAACCTGTTCCTCCCCAAATTGTTTTGGTCCCAGAAACAGAAAGGAAGCTGTAACACAGGTGCACACTTGCATGTGAAAGCACAGGCACACACCCATGCATGCATGCATTCAACACATAGGGCATATCATAAAATGCTCTAATCAAGAGTACACACCCCACGGGCAATTGGTATTTTGATGAATTTAATCAGACGCCATCTTCAATGGGGAGCTACTTATATGTCTTTGACCATCTTTAGAACATTTACTGATTAGGGGGAAAGATATTAAAACTATTTTTTATTGATGAAATGAAGGGTTATGTTAAACTGCCTAGAAATAATTGCACAGAAACAGCTTCTATTCCATGTGTGGGTCATAAGGCTGGCCGCCAGGCCACATCTGTAGGAGTGTTGTCTTAGGCAAAGGGGCCAATTACATGTGCCCACATCCACCTTCGACTTTAGTCAGAATTTCTTGTTTTGACTTGAATTTTTAGGTCATAGTGTTAAATATAGTCTTACATTATGATCTCATGACCTAATGAATACACACACCACATACAGGGTCGGGGGGGGGGGAGGGCTGTTGTTTTCCCATGATTCTTAACTTACCTAGTGGAATTGCCTTGTTATTTTTCTATTCGATTTGATTCTATTACATTTTTATTTTATAAGTTGCTGGTCAAACATCCCAAATTCATTTAATAGCACACTGATGAGATATAAATGCTAGCCTGAAAAATCATAAAATAGAAGTATCTTAGTCTAATTTTCATTCAATAATACCCAAGGCAAATGTATAAGAAAGAAGTTTGTTAGCTTCTGGTTTAAGAGTTTGAAAGAATAGCATAGTATGCTGTGGGCTCTATGGCCAGGCTTGCCCTTAGCTATGCCCTTATAGTGCAAGGTGTGAGGGAGAAAGTGGTCATAACGAAAGCTAGGAAGTAAACAGATTGGAAGGATCTCCTTTGTACCAGGTATCAGATGGTAGTTAGCAAAGGCTGCGTGAAAACTGTCTCGCACTTAGTGACCTAGTAACCTTTCACTAGCTTCCACTCATTCTGTGTTCTACCATCTCCTATTATGGTCATCCTGGGGACCTATTTAGGACAATATAGTCCCTTGGGGGAGCACACATTTCTAAACCCTAGCAAGCAGGCTAATAGAATTCTGGCATTGGAATATCATTGTGTTCCATGACTCTTCCTTGCCACATGCTGGGGAAAAGGGCCCTGAAGTGCCAACAATGGGCAGTTTGTTGAGTTACAAAAGCCATAGAGCACATCCTTTGGGGCCAGTGTGTAAATAAATGTTTGTGCGGGTATCAGAGTTGAGTCAGGGCCTTGTTTCCATCCTTGAGTACCGACAGTGAGAGAAGAGGTGGGGGAAGAGACTCTCAGCCTTAACCCCAGGATAGTAATAACTGCCACAAAGGACCTAATTATACAAACACACATAGATGGATGTCAACCTGTAATCATTACAGGGTTTTTAAAACTGAGGCACTCTTAGGGCAGGTGGTAGGTTGGGTGGTTGCCACTCTAAAATTCAGATGTATCCTGAACCTGCGAGTATTACTTTACTGAAGAACGGGTCTTTCCTGAAAAGATTGAGATAAAGATCTTGAGAGTAAAGTCACCTCAACATATTTGGGTGGGGCTCTAATCCAATGGTAAGCGTCCTTGTAGGAAAAGCAGGTGGCGGCTCATAATGGAAGAGAAGGCCACCGGAAACGGAGGCAGAGGTCAGAGTGTCACCGCCACAAGCCAACCAACACCTGAGGCCACCAGAATATGAAGAGGCAAGGAATCAGTTCTTCTCTAGAGCCTTCAGCAGGGGGAAGGTGGCAGGGGGATTTTAGGTTTATGATCTCCAGAGTAGGGAAATAATGGATGCCTGTGTGGCTTGTTGTGCTTTGTCAGGGGCCCCAGGACACGAATGCAGGCATGATGTGTACAGTGACCACAGAGTTCTCTTTGATATCCAAGCACTCCACCCCACCCCCCACCTCCCGTCCTATGATCTCACAATGAACAAAGGACTGAAAACCTATTGTAATTCTTCCAGCTTGTTGGGAGTTTGCTTTCAGGAAAACACAACCTCGTTGGGCTCAAAGTGTGTTCAAACGTCTCTCACCATTCCTGATGGCACCTAGCCCTCAACATTCCCGACCTCAGCAGGCTGAAGATGAACGTGGAAGCCTGGTCACGTCACAAAATGAGGAAGGGACGAGCAGATGGGGGTAGGCAGGAAAATGACTCTAAAAGGTTTTATTTTGTTAAAGGAAACCCTGGCTTTGATTTGGATCAGATTGAAGCGTTATCCTTGGGCTCATAGGAAAAGGTACTGGAGGAACTGTACAGGGCTTTAGGATTTAAGAAAACATCCTATTTCAGACAACATGAAAAATAAGAGGAAAAAGAAACATCAAAGTTTCATACTTACTCCAGAAAATCAAATTTAGTCTGAAAATCAGAGGCGCATAGATCTTGTAAATGCTTGGAAATCAGCTTGTATACAATGGCAAGTCTAACTTATAGGTGCTTAAAACACTTCTGAGCAATTGCCACCTTTCCAAAGACCCTCAGCAATGTCTCTTAGTTACAAGCACAGTGTATCAGAGGTGTTTATTCCAAGGCCAAACGATGAAGGAAAAATGGGTCATTGTATTTATTCTCAACGGTTCCTCTAACAGGATAATTCCATCATTTCTACTGAATCATTAAATCAGAAAGGTTGCAAAATGACATGCAAATTGTGTATGCAAATTGCCTTTGATAACGCCAACACTGGGTTGCCGCTGGAATCTAATAAAGCGAATGTTTTCAGTTTGCCTGGAAGCGCACATTTATCAGAAGCCACGGGAAAATGACGTCTGAGAACTGAAATGACTTGAGTGCTGTTCTGAGACCCAGTCTCGTGGTGACCTTGTTCTCTACTGCGGGCACCTCCTCAGTCCTGTGCTTATGACACAGTTCTACGCTGTTCAACATTGCCAATCTTCCTTTTCAATTTTTTTTAAAAAAGTCACTTTAATGTACAAATCTATTTTTTAGGGTTTAAGATGGATCTGAGTTTCTGTGATTCGATTTTAGCAATGGAAAGTAAATTCATCCCATGATAAGAACTTAGGTGATTCCTGGGACCAGGTTTAGTCTGTGGCCTTCCTCTGAATCAATTACAGTGGGAACTAGGTAGGGTGTTGCACCAGTAAGTTCTTCCCCAGTGTGTAGCCATTCTAGGAGACAAAGAAAATCCTTAGAGGAAGGGGCAGTTGTATTGTTGCCCGATAGAGAAAAACACTCAAATGAACTGAAGACCTGGCTCAGCAGTTAAGAACACGCTTGCTCTTACAAAGGACCTAGGTTCAGATCCCACAACCATCTGTGTGTCCCATTCCAAGGCATCTGATACTCTCTTCTGACTTCTGTGGGCACTAAGCACATTTGTGGTACACATACATACATGCAGGCAAAAGACTCATATATGTAAAACAAATTAAATAAATTTTTACAAAAAAACATAGAGTCTAATGGCTCAGGAGCCCATTCAGATAATTCTGCCTAAGCTCTGCCACTTAAGTGAGTTCAACAAGGATTGACTTGCTTCAGTTTTTAAATAAACCAACACACAAAGTGTGCTTTGAATGGCACCTAGAATATAGTAAATGTTTAAAAATGTGCTAATGTCCATTTTATTATCTGCCCCATATTGTATATGGGTTATATTTCTCTAGAAAGTAAGGTTGAAAGGTTCCTGCTTTGGTCTTAGAAGAGAAGCGCTGTTTTTGAAGAGTATAATTTTCTGCCAATTTTATAGAGCTCTCCCAAGTTCTGGTTTCCTCATCTGCTGTTCTGGGCTAAGAGTTCCCAAGGAGGATCTCATGGGAATTAAATAGACAGTCTTTCCTCAGGATTCCCATCAAGCTGACACTCTGTAAAGTATAGCATTGATCACTTGTGCCCATAAGCTTTCTACCATTGCAACGTCAAAGGGAAGGTTTGCTTCGGTTCACAGTTTTAGAGGTTTCAGTCCATAATCCCCCATGGCCTCTTGTTTTGGGGCCCATGGCTAGTTAAATATGGTGAGAACACATGACTGAGGAAGCTGCTCAGCTCATGATAGGAAGCAAGAAAAAAACAAGAAAGAAAGAAAGAAAGAAAGAAAGAAAGAAAGAAGGAAGGAAGGAAGGAAGGAAGGAAGGAAGGAAGGAAGGAAGGAAGGAAGGAAGGAAGTGAGTAAAGAGATTCTGGGGTGCAAATACCCCCTTCCTGGACATATCCCACAATAAACTAGCCGCCTCCCACTAGTCCATACCTCCTAAAAGTCCCATGGTTTCCCTATAGCACCACAGATTAGGAACTAAAGCTTCAACACACTCAATGAGTTGACTTTTTATTTGTTGGTTTGTTGTTTGTTTGTTCCCAGACTATGGGCCTCTTGAAAGGAAGGTCTGTGCCTTTTTAAATCTTCTCTATGGAGTTTATTATAGTGCCTGGCATGGATGGAGAATCCAATCAAAGCCTGTGTACCGAAGTGACAGCACCTGGTACGGCTCTCATCTTGCATTAGGGTATCAATGAAGACGGGCTTCCTTCTTTGGTTGCTGAGCAAGTTCATGAGACAGACAGGCTAATCTTGACATGTCACTCCTTAAACCGATTAGCAAATCTGCTCTACAAGGAAGATTATTGAGAGACTGATTCTAAAATACCTTTAGTTCAGGAGCGAAAAAATAGCACTTAAATAGAGGTTACATTACACAGTTAAGCTACCTTTGTTTCCCAAATTATCCCTGCTTCAGACAGCCATTGTGTTTCCTCTCCAGTCTTCCATTTCAATATGTTTCACACAAAGGAGAAGCTCCGAGGACACAGCCATCAATATTTCTCGGTGGGTATCCTGACTCTTCTATAATTAAATTGCCCTCTTGCGCTAATTTGTGTGCATGCCTACAACATTCCTTTCTTCCAATTAAATACATTAGTCTTTGACAGTGGTTAAAGAAACAAAAAGGGAAACATCAAACTGGCACTTCCCACATGTAGACAGTTTTTCCCCTCAAGGGGTTGGGGACATGGTCAGTTCTGAGGTGATAACAGCTGTTCTATGGGAAATTATAGGATGGGTACAGTTTTTGTGTTGTCATCTGTCACTGGTGCTGCTTGGAAACCCTTAAAACTGTAAAAAAAGGAGCTTGGACAGCATGCCTTTCTCATCACGAGTTTGTCCTCTAAAGTTTACTTCAAATAATGCTAACTATTTAGAGCAGCAGGGGTAGCCAGAGGTGAACGAGCATGTTCGTCCCATCATACCCATTCCTGGTGTGGGGTTGAAAGAGTGGAGTTTGGTACAATTAAGCTCTGTTTCTTCAGTTCAACACACAAGATCTTTCTAGAGAGTTCTAGAAGCTCTAACCCCAACTCCAACATAGTGAAAGGATGGACCACTTTAAAACTTTGAGATCAAATGTGGGTAGAAAGAGGAATCACGTTTTTTTTTTAAAAAAAAAAAAAAGCCTTTGAATTAAATTCTGAATGCTGGTGAATCTTGGCGGTTGATTCTGATCTTTCTCCCCATGATACGGTTTATTTTTCCGTCTTGACCTCAGTTATTCTGTTTTCCATTTAATAAAGACAGATTTCTAATCCTTCTTTCATTACTGTTGGACTCCAGCGTCTGATTTAGCCAGGATGGCTGTGATAATCTGCAGACTTTAGTAGGGAAGGGAAATAGCTAATTACACGTTATCAACGGATGCCAGGAAGTGCTTAGAGAAAAACACATCTGTAAGTCCCAGAATCACAACCTCTGCCTGGAGTATCAAGTCGCAAAGATCAACTAACTGTGCTCCAGATGTCACCCACAAGAAAGTGTCTTCGATTCATGCTCTTCCAACTTTTATCTGCATTGTTCCTTTCTGGTATCTCGAATTGTTATATAACTTTTGAAAAAATATTAATGGCATAAATCTGCATCCCAAGCCAGATGGTTATATAAGTACAGAACTGAGTGTAACATTTTTCCTTAATTTAATTTCATTTTTAAATGTGCATGTGTGTGTATATATGTGTATGTATATATATATATATGATCTATGAAGATATATGTGGTGTTTTGTGTGTGCATGTAGGCGAGAGGCTGGTTGATGCTAGAAATCTTTCTTGATAACTTTCTTGATAGAGGTAGACTCTTCTATGAGTATAAAAAGAATGTAGGGGTCATTTTGATACTATGTCCTTTTAACAGGATAATCATATGATGTTCTACCCTAAGGCCTATCACCCAACCAGCCATGGGTTTTTGTCCCAGTTAATGGTGTCAAAACATATTTTGGAACAACATTCTTAAACTAGACATTCAGCAGTAAATTGAATTAATGTTAAAGGAGAAGGACAGGGTGTCAGATAGGAAACAAGTGGAAAGAAGCCACAAGATAGCATGAAGCCATTACTATGGTTGAGCTAAGTCATCCATCTACCTCTGCGGTTAAAGGAAGCATCTTGATCTGAAAGATTCACATCTGGAATTGCACTGTGACAGCATTGTATACCAGTTGTGAACACACACTTCACTTGACCTCTTTGTGCCTTCCTTCCTCATTCATAATATAGGGGTAGGGGTCAACTAAATTACAGTGCCTGACATACAAAGAAGGTCAGTACATTTCAACAGTTGTCATCATATGTACAAAATGAGATAAGGCCTACTGTCATGATTGGCACTGCACTATGACAGAACACTTAAGTCTCAGTGGTGGAACATAGTAACAGTTTCTATCTATGCCCCACAGTCTAGAGATTGTGTGGGGTCCAGTTCTACATGAGTGACTCAAGCCTCCAGCACCTTTCGGTACAAGTCTCCATCATCTCCTAGAACTACATCATCCTCTTAATTCAGTCACCAATTGGGAAAAGTGGCTGTAAGAATGAGCATTTGTGGAGAAAGCTTGGACCAGTTTGGACTACCTTTGCTCAGAGGTGGGCAGGTCCTGGAGCTCACTCTTTCCTTAGGAGGACCCATCAATGCTCTAAGTACAGGGTGAAAAACACCTTGAGGCTATGTGTCCAGGAAGAGAACTTAGAGTCTAAAGAGCTTTTGTAATCACAGCCATATCTATCTTTGAAAGCTAAGAATCAGGTTCATGCCTTATACTAAACAGGCATCTAACACACAGATTCTTGGTATTATTATTATTATATGTTTATCTTAGTCAATGTTCTATTGCTATGAAGAGACATCATAATCATGGCAACTCTTTTTTTTTAAATGGGTCTCTTTTTTTTTAAGATTTATTTATTTATTAAGCATACAATGTACTGCTGGCAAAGAAGGCACCAGGTCTCATTACATTACAGATGGTTGTGAGCCACCATGTGGTTGCTGGGAATTGAACTCGGGACCTCTGGAAGAGCAGCCAGTGCTCTTACCCTCTGAGCCATCTCTCCAGCCCCTCATGGCAACTCTTATAAAGGAAAACATTTATTTGGGGATGGTTTACCGTTCAGGTGTTGGGTTCATTGTCCTCATGACAGGAAGCATGGTGGCATGCAGGCAGACATGGAACTCTTGATGAACCCAGGATGGTTTTGAACTAACAGCGGACCTTTCGCTTCAGCATCCTGGGTGCTAGGATTACAAGTGTGAAGTCCCACACTTGACTCCCAAATATTTGAATTACTTATGGTGAGCATCAAGGATCCAAAGCACAATTATAATGCTGACATGTTGTAATCGGTCATCAATTTTGCTCTTCAAATGCTATAGCTTAACTACCTGGAATAGAGAGAAGCAATTTATAAATTTTATCAACCTCCATTTCCTTTTCATTGATGTAGTATAACAATTATTTTCATTATAATCTGCTCAAGAATATTTCTGTCCACAGATATCTTGATTTATAACAATTTTTTTTCATTGGACTGTTCTTTACCACAATTTAAATTGTATTATCACTTCAGAAACAAATAACATTTCCTTCAATGTCAAATTTTCAAAATTGACTTGGCAATTCATTTATAACAATATCAGATCGTTCCCTTTTAACAGCATGAGCTTCAAAAGCTTTGTTACAAATATTATAAATTAGGTAGTGACATGAAACACTGATGACATAAAACTCCTTGTCTTTTTGAAGCATCTGATGCCTGGGGACGTTCTGACATATTAACAGTTACTACTTTCCATTTTTATAGTCACAAGGAAATCTGGAATTACAATAAAGGTTTATTCTAGAAGTGTGAAAACTGGGAGTGGGGAGATAGCTCAGCTGTTAGTGCAGGCACAGGGAACCTAATTTGATCCTTAGAAGCTTCATCTTTATGCCACACCTGGTAGCAAGCATATGTAATCTCTGTGCTGGGGAGGCAGAGACAGGCAGATCCCTAGGACTCACTGACCATAGCCATGTCTACTCCATTTGTAGAGTTCTGTGCTACTATAAGACCCAGTCTCACAAACAAAAACAACAAAAAAAAAAAGTGGATGGTACCTAAAGAATGTCACACACACACAAACACACACACACAAGAGAGGTGAATAATCTATATTTTTTATTTGATCTAAATGGCAAGTCGTACTTCCCAGTGGTTGCAATCTGACTTTTGACCAGGCTGGGTGAGCATCTTCAAGTCTTCAGTCACATGCTTTTCAAAAAATAGTATCCAATGCTTAAGACTTAATTTTTTTCCATTTGGAAAGGCAGGCAGTGTTGCTCAATCAAATGTGTGCCCTGCTTGTTGCTAGGGGCCCCGAGGAAAGGTAGAAGATACAAAGTGAATAAAGCCTTTGAATCATCTATCTTGATGTAAATGCCGGTCATGATTGCCCCTTAGAAAACGAAGTGTGGGAAATACACACTTTCATGTGGGTTGAGGCCAGCGGAGGAACTCAGACCTTCCTAAACAAGCCAGTATTGTTATCCCGTCTCTGCTTACAGCTAAGCCCCCTTCTCCATAGGAAAATCTTCTGATCCCAGAGAGGTCCAGAAGATTGGCTCCTTGCCTTAACTTGTCATTTCCTAGAGTCAGTCTCAAGCTGTCTGTGGTTACCAGTCCTACATTCATGGGGCCATCTCCAACTTTAAGTTTCTGGTTCTTCAGAATGGGGTGTGTGTGTGTGTTTGGAGTGAAATGAAATACCATCTATTCATAACTTTTACAAGTGGCTGATGCTACTGACAGATTTCGGACTGTATGAGTATGTGGGGCACAAGCTACTTACATTCTAAGCAACCCTTTCTTTCTCAAATCCCTGGAGCTTCCCCGCAGTTTCTAGGGTCACCGCCAAAAGAGTGAAGTTGGATGCCCAGAGTGATGTGTCTTCCTAAAGACATGTGAGAGCTCTCCCCAGAGCCTGTCCCTCACTCCATGGTCACGGTTCACCTCTTTTTCTTGGTTCTACCTGTGGGCATTTGCCCGTCTCTTAGTTGCTTTTCTATTGCTGTGCTCAAACACCATGGCCAAGGCAATTTATAAAAGAGGAGAGTTAGCTTGGCTATTGATTTCAGAGGGTTAGAGTGTGTTGAAATAGGAGCGGCGGGGCTGCGTCCCCAGCACCCCAGCCGCCTGGCTAGCTTATGCCCGAAATAACAACACACAAACTGTATTCATTTAAACACTGCTTGGCCCATGAACTCTAGCCCTTACAGGCTAATTCTCGCACCTGGACTAGCCCATTCTAATGATGTGTGTAAGCACCCCAAGGTGCGCTTAACGGGAAGATTCTAGCCTAAATCCATCCTGGGTAAGAGATGCCTGGGAGAGCTGAGCATGGCGTCTCTGCTCCAGAGAGCAGAGCTGTCGGGTCTCTCCGGGAGCAGAGCAGAGTCTGACCTAACTTCCTCTTCCACCCAGCATCCTATTCTGTTTACTCCACCCACCGATGTTCTAAGCTATGAGGCCAAGCAGTTGGTTTATTATAATTAACCAATGACCTTCCTCCATCAAGAGTGCATAATGGTGGAGGCAAGGATCAGCTGAGAGCTTGCGTATTGATCCACAACCATAAGGCAGAGAGAAAACACCGGAATGGTGTGTGTTTTGGAATATTATTTTAACTAGGCAAGGATGTGTTACATTTGTTTATGCTACAGAGTATGACTTTACCTTGAAAAGGCGTGTTATGTTTGTGTTGCATTTGTTTAATGATGTAAGGATGTGATTTTAATTATGTAGAGATGTGTTGCCATCTCTATGACCTTGCCTGCCTAAGGCACCTGATTGGTCTAATAGCTAGGCAGAGAAAGAATAGGTGGGGCTGGCAGGAAGAGATAATAAGTAGGAGGAGAAATGTGGGCTCCAGAGAGAAGAGAGGAAAGGAGAGAAGAGAAGAAAGGAGAGAATGAGGGACACAACCAAGGCAAGAAGCCAGGCAGCCACCAACCAGCTAGACACAAGAAACAGTGAAAGTAAGATATACAGAAGAAAAAAAGAACGTAGAAAGTCCCAAGGCAGAAGATAGGTAAAAAGAAACAGGTTAATTTAAGTTAAAAGAGCTAGCCAGAAACAAGCTGAAGTAAGGCCAAACATTCAAAACTAGTAAGTCTCTGTGTCACGATTTGGGAGCTGCTTGATGGCCCCAAAAGAAAAAGCCTGGTATAGGTGTGAGTCTTTTGAAACCTCATAGCCTATTCCCAGTGAGACACCTCCTTCACACCTCCTAATCCCAAACAGTTCCAACAATAGGGACAGAGTATTTAGACATATTAGTTTATGATGGGCATTCTCCTTCAAACCATCAGAGCCCAGCAAAACCCAGGAAGCATCTACTCTTACCCCACTCCTGCAAGCACCACTTGCCAGACACACCCGTGAGTCCCAGCCCCATGCACAGGTGGGCATAAGTCTGTTTAGATGGAACATGCCATGTTACCTGGTTTGTCTGTCCTTTGTTTCTTAGAAGACATTGAGCACGAGAGATTGTATTGGTAAAACTAGAGCTTTGTAGGGAGGGGGCAGTAGAGGAAAAAAAAACCCTATCTCATTGAGCACACATTTGCTGGTCAGGTGCGCATCAATTTTACCACCTGCAAGTGTGAAAACAAAGCAGCATAAAGCTGAAGGAAGAGGGATAACTGGATGGGGTTTATACTAGACTTCATTCTTAGCGTTTTGCTTTTTACTTTTTAACCCCAAACACCTACTTGGTCCTTCTCCCGCCAGTTATCACATGGCTGACATCTTTCTGGGAGACAGAACCTTAGAGACAGGGGGGAAAAAGTGACTCACAGCCGGGGTCAGAGGAGCTGGGGTTGTCTTGAAGGAACACAACCTGATATGATCAAATAGGTAAATTCTCTGCCTTCCACACCAGGTCTGAAGAAAGACCATCACCCTGTGAAAAGTTGCCTTACAATCAGATTTGTGCTGTGTTTTCTACTGAAAATAAGGAAACTTCCATATTCTTTGGAAGCTGAGCCGTCTGCAACTTAGCAACAGTAGTTATGGAATGCTTTTGTTGAATAGCTGTAAGTCAAAGTAATAGTCCATAAATGCTGAATTTGCCTTGACAACTGTGTCATTACTTTATTGCCTTTTTGAGAAATCAACACGTAAGTTTTTATGTACTTTACCTAATAAAATAAATATGAAACCAAAAATCAAAGAGCAGACACATCATTTATATGGAAAAATAAAATGCTACTTTATAGAACTAGCTGAGGCAATAGTTTTTGCTTTCTTTTCTTGTTATTTCTTTTATTGAAAATAGGTTCTTCTCCCATACAATATATCCTGACCACAGTTTCCCCTTCCTCCACTCCTAGCTACTCCCATACCCACTTTACCCCTTATTGGACAAGGCAACCCAATAGGAGCCAAAGACTCCCAAGAGCAGGTGAAAGAGGAAAGAGTCAGAGATGCAACCATTCCCACTGTTGGGAGTCTCACAAAAACACCAAACTAACAGTCATAACATATATGCAGAGGACCTGGTGTAGACTCATGCAGGCCCCGTGATTGCTCCATCCCGCCTGACTCTTATAATCTTTTTTGTTTTGTTTTAGTTTTGGTTTTTGGTTCTTGGTTATTTTCAAGACAGGTTTCTCTGCAACTTTGGAGCCTGTCCTGGAACTCACTCATAGACCAGGCTAGCCTTGAACTCATAGAGATCTGCCTGCCTCTGCCTCCTAAGTGCTGGAATTAAAGGTGTGAGCCACCACTGCCCAGCAACTCCTACAATCTTTCCTCCCTCCCTTCCACAGGGTTTAACTCTCCTGATGGATTAAAAGGGAAATATAACTCAAGGGAATGCATTGTAAAGTTACTGTGAGCAAGATACTGTCATGCTGATGGCTATAACAATAAATAAAAACTAACAATATTTTGTTATTGTTGAACAAAACTAGTTTTGAAAATTCTAGAAAAATAAAAAGGACTGAGCCAGGTGTTGTGGAACACACCATTAATTCCAGCATTTGGGAGGCAGAGGCAGGCAGATATCTGTGAGTTCAAGGCCAACCTGGTCTACAGAGTGAGTTCCAGAACAGTCAAATATACACAGAGAAACCCTGTCTCAAAAACAAAACAAAACAAACAAACAAACAAAAACAAACAAGAAAAGGACTGAAGGGTAGTAGTTACAAAAACAAGTGGAATGATTGTGCTGCACAAAGACCCAGAAACCTGGAATAAGAGGAATTTCAGTATACCTGCTTGTTTTTAAGTTCCAGAGTCAACCAGATCAGAACAGGTCAGTCACATGGTTCTCAGACTGCAGCTCCCTGTCTTCTTTGCCCTCAGGAATCTTAGGCCTGGACTCCACCTGCATCTCACATCCTGGTCCAGGAGAGTTGCTCAAGTTTTCCCATCCCATGTGCACCCACTGTATAGAACTGATTTCATTCGAGTTCAGTACAAATGTCTATGTTCAAGTATGGGAAGGTGATGTGGGATTCCCCTCTGTATACTGTAAATACCATTGATTAATAAAGAAACTGGCTTGACCTGATAGGGTAGAGTAGAGCTAGGTGGGGAAAACTAAACTGAATACTGAGAGAAGGGAGGTGGAGTCAGAGAGAAGCCATGGAGCTGCCACAGTGCTAAAACTTGGCTGGTAGGCCACAACCTCATGGTGATGCTCAGATTAGTGGAGATGGGTTAAATTAAGAGGTAAGAGTTAGCTGATAAGAAGCTAGAGCTAATAGGCCAAGCAGTGATTTGAATAATATGGTTTCTGTTTGATTATTTCAGGAGTCTGGGCAGCTGGGAAACAAAAAAGCGGCCTCCTTACAACAGGAAGGGCTGTTGGCGCATAGGCAATGCTCAAAACAAAGCAAAAACTTTGAGTGATTACCAGTCTTTTCAAGGGATGGGTTCCTGATAGATGATCTGATGTCAAGTAGTCAGTCCAAGTGACACACACACACATATGAGCAGTACTAAGTTGATTGTATACATATGTGTGTATATATGCATATGTGTGTAATAATAATTACAAAATTAAAGGAGTCATGAAATTGAGAGAGTGACGGGTGCAGGAGGAGCTAGGGGGTGAGAAGGATGAACCAGTAGTACTCAAGTATGAAATTCTCATAAACAGTGAAAAATAAACAAAAGGAGAAATGACAAGGAAGACAGTGATCAAGTAATTAATAGCCCGAAGTCCACTTCTGTTTTTCCTTAGCATCCATACCTATTCTTCTTTCATTTCTTAAGATGCCTCACCTTGTTCCTAGGATTATGTCTCAGGTAGGTCAAGGTCCAGGATCTCTGGGTGAACAGCAGCACACTCTGGTAGAGCTGGATGTGGCTTCTTATGATTCAGTGACATGTAGACACGGAGAAAGTATTTGCTGCCAGAACACCATGAGGAAGAAACAGTGGGATGGCCATGATTGAGCTCTCTTCCTTTTGGAAAGGGATAATGAGGGCATCCATCAGTCACTGTTCCACAGCAATTATGAAGCCCCGCTGGGCTGGATTAGCAAGGCCCCCTGCTCTGCAGGAGCAGTTTGCTCATCTCAAAGTTCTGTGCCCCAGGAGGTTTCTTCCCCACTGGCTGCACTTTGACTCTCTTCCTCATAGGATGCCATTAACAGTGAGCCCACAACGCTTGGCAGACAGATACAATTTTCCTTCCCACGACAGCTCCTTGCTGTCCGCCTTGCGCAGTCCATCAGGGGACAACTTGATCATGGCTTCGCCTCGGCTTTCAGAGTGTCAATAGTTGCTCAGACGATAACAGGTGGCTTCTTACTGCCCACCACTCAATCTTCCTCTTCCAAAGACAAGTTGTCAATGTTCGTGAAAAGGGCTTCTATGTGAAAAGACCCAAATGAGCTTCATCATGAAACCTAACAGATTGATGTATAATAAAATAAAAATCAATTCATAGAAGAGAAAAATGAAAATAGCAATTTCTCCCTAAATGGAGGTATAATGTGATTCAAGCCCCGGTCCTAAGAGTCTAGTATGAGTCTTTGAAACTTAAATGTACACTCTTAAAAACAAATGTCTGAGAACTGGTTAAAAAAAAAAAAGGAATGTTACATGAAAAGAGGTGACTTCTTACACAGAAACTTGAACATGAATGTTTAGAGCAGTATTATTCATAATACCCAAAAGGGGAGATAAGTTAAATATCCATCAATAAAAAAAAACAAGTGAACAAAATTTGGCATCTTCATACAGTGAGCTATCATTCATCTCTGAAAATGAATGAGATTCTGATACAGTGCTATAATTTCAATACCAAATGCATTATGCTAAGTGCAAGAAGTCAGACACAACCACAGTGGATTCATGCAACAAGTTTCCTTCGTATGATAGCACATGGAAGACAAATTCAGAGAACTGGGAGGCAGATCAAAGGTTACCAGGTAATGATGGAAGAAGGAAACACAGCATGATTATGGAAGTGTTGTAGGGAATGACAGTGCTTTTCGTGGGACAGTAGAAATTGTGACCTGACAGCCTTACAGTTATATAAGTGCAATGAGAGTCGTTGAATTCCACAGGTTAAGAGAGGTGTCTTCATGGTGTGTGAATTTCACCTCAAGGAAAACAAAATAAGACCCATTGTGGGAAACAGTTAGGGAGTTCCTCAGAATGTTAAAAGAAGAGCCGTGTTTCAGGGGATAAAAGTAGAAAGATGTAAAGACTTGAGTTCAGTTTTGAGCACCCACAGAAGGTGTCTCAAACCACCTGTAATTCCAGCTCCAGAGGATCAACAGGAAATCCATGCAACACGCCCAGGAAGAACCTTCCTGTTGACATTGATTGCAACACCATTCAAGCTAAAATATGGAAACAATCTACTGTTCATTCCTATTGAATGGATTTTTGAACACACACACACACACACACACACACTAGAACATTCTTCAGTCCCAAAGAGGATATGTCATTATTTACAGTGACGGAGATGAGCCTGGGAGTCATTGTGCTGAGTGAAATAAACTAGGGTTGGAAAGACAAATATCTTAGCATCTCCTTCATTATCAACTCTAAATTACTAGACCTCGTGGAGGATAGAAAATAGTGCTTACTAGAGGATAAGGAGAGCAGTGGGAGGAGTATTAGGGGGAGATCGACCAATGGATACAAAGGTATACTTAGGCAGTAGAAGTAGGATTGGTAATCTGTAGGTGTAGCTCATAGAGAGACCACTCGACAATACTGTGTATATGAAAACAACCAATTGGGAGACCTTTGGATGTTCTCTTTATACCTTCACCCACACACCCACACTCACCCCCCCCCCCATGCACACACTCAGAGACAATATTTGAGGCCATGACTACTCTAACTAATGACTTGATCATTACTGTGCACACAGGTACCAGTCAGCACACTGTACCTCCGGAGACATACACTTATTATAAGACAACTGAAATATGTTGAAATAGGGATGAGAGTATTCATACTGATACGGACTGCTGTGGAATAGATTATTTGTTTAACCCCATAAAGATGTGCTGCATTTGTTTGTGTTGCAGAATAATCGCTTAACTATGTAAAGATGGAATACATTTGCTTGTTTGGAGAATAATTAACTATGTAAAGAAGTGTTGCGTTTGTTTATACTGCCTTTGACTCTTTGACTAATTGTGTAAAGGGATGGGTTGTTGCTTCACCTTGCCTGCATAAGTCTCCTGATCGGTCTAATTAAAAGCTGAATGGTTCGCCAGGTGGTGGTGGCGCACGCCTTTAATCCCAGCACTCAGGAGGCAGAGGCAGGTGGATCTCTGTGAGTTCGAGGCCAACCTGATCTACAAGAGCTAGTTCCAGGACAGGCTCCAAAGCTACATAAAAACCTTGTCTTGAGAATCCAAACCAAACCAAACCAAACCAAACAAAAAGCTGGGGGGTCAATAGCTAGGCAGAGAAGGGATAGGCAGGACAGAGGGGGGGGGCAAGCAGGGGCCAGCCAATGGGGAGGGCAGCCAGCAGAGGGTCAACCAGTCAGGCATGGAAGAAACAGGACAAACAGACAGTATGTAGATGAAGTAAACAAGCCTCACGGCAGCACACAAATCAATAGAAATGAGTTAATTTAAGTTTTAAAAAGTGAGGTAGAAACAAGCCTAAGCTAAGGCCGAACATTCATAATTAATAATAAATCATCATATTGTTATTTGGGAGCTGGTTGTTAGCCCAAAGAAAATGCCAGTTTCAATGGACACATTCCTAACATATATCACTGTAAAACAGCAAGGAGCAAAAAAAACTCTACATAGTGTGAAACACTTAGGACTGGAAAAGAGTTTTTTTTTTTTTTTTTAAAAAAAAAAAAAAAACCTTTCTAGTTACTTCATGCACGGAGAAATATGAAGTAAGGCATTCACATCAGTAGTTCCCTAACTGAAGAGTGAAGTAGGACTAATAGAGACAATGATGAAATGTCAGATTCTAAAGGTTACCGTTCTGCATCTCAGGGACCTTCATCCTTTGCAACTGTATTTCTCATCCAGCTATAGTAAACTCTTGAATAAAGCTGGTGAGCTGGAGAGCTCTTCTAGAAGACCCAAGTTCCTTTGCCAGCACCCATGGCAGGCATCTCACAGCCTTCTTGTAGCTTCTGCTTTAGGGGATCTGGTACCTTCTGGCATCCATAGGCACTGACATGACATACACCTCGGGACACACCTGCCCATAAGCGTCAATGAAAAATAAATCTTTAGCAGCAGTAAGTGGAGTGGTATGATTACATGTTCCCAAGCACCATCTTTTAATGTTTAACTTCATGTCACATCACATTTTATTAAGGCTTCAAGTAATTCTTGTTCTGAAATATGTATGCCTCTATAATTTTTCCATCCATTGTAATTAGCTTATTTGCTGCAAAGCTGGGGATCGAATGCAGGGCTTGCTTGCCCTCTCTGATGACTGAGCTTCACATGTTCTATCTGTTCTGACTCACCACAGAGTTAGTCAGATTTAGTCTGTTTCCTGAGAAAACTCAGGGCCCGGTAGCAGTGAATTTTCATTCATTGGTTGGCAGATACTTCTCTCATCACGGTGGCCAAACACACGGCAATAAGGAACCCACAGTTTGACAGGGTTCAGTCTACTCGTTCATTTCTGCTGTGAGTTGGCTTTGTTTAACAGAAGGATGGCTTTCTCTATTCCTCTACTCTCTCTGGTTTTAGGTGCTAGGGTACAGAATCATGAGGGTCATTTGAATGTGCTTATCTTATTGGGACAAGATGCTTCTACCTGCTTAGCGTTAAGATTTATTTATTGTCCTTGTAGTCCAGCAATTTCAAGGGCTGCCTTCGTCTTTAACTTCTGCGTGTATGTGAATTATTATTTGGAAAGTGTAAGCACTTTTGGCTCACACATGTGAGTGCATCACATTTTTTGGTTTGGGATTATACTTACTTCCATGTTTTACTGGTGTCAGAAATACATATTTTTCTATTTTTCTTGTTCTTTGTTATCTTCAATGTCCCCTCTCAACAGTTTTAAATTTAAATATTTTAATGTTGTGAAAATTTTGTACTTCATTTGCATAATTTTCATCTCTCCCTCACCCTCTCCAGTTCCCTCTGTCCACCCTTACTATCTCTCAAATTTATGACCTCTTCTTTCTAATTATTATTGCTACATGTATATAGACATATTGTATATATAGATAGCCTACTGAGTTCATTTGATGTTGTCTTGAAAAAACAAAAAGCAAACAAACAACAACAACAAGAAAGGAAATGACTATTTAGGATTGCATAACCAATCAGTGGGGCTTGTCATTGGAGAAAACTCGTGATCCCTCTCAGCAACCATTGAGTGTAGGTCTACATCTAGGTGTATGTGTTGGGGAGGAGGGTGATTGTGGGATTTCTCCCATCAGTTTTAGCATGCTAGCTGGTCCTGTCATTGTATAGGTTTTGTTTAGGCAACTATACTCTTGAGGTTTCATGGGTGCAGTTTCCTTGCCTTGTCTAGAAGATACTATCATACAGCAGGTGTTCCGATCCTCTGACTCTTCCACACTTGCTGGCCCTCTTTTGCAATTTCCCTGAGCCTTTTGTGCAGGAATGTGCTGTAACTGTATCCACTGGGGCTGGATGTTCTGTATGCCCTGATTTTGACCAGTTGTGAGTTCCTGAAATAGTCACTGTCTACGGCAAAATGAGTCATCTTTGATGAAGGGTGATAGCCATAGTTACCTGTGGGTATAAGGATGAGTATTTAGAACACAGTTAGAAATTATGTTGGTTTAGGAAAATAGCAGTCGTAGGCTTTCCTCCAGGGTCTATGATGTCTTCAGACACAGATAAAGTGGGCTGAGTTTGGAGAACTGGCGTGAGTTCCCTCTTAAGACCCATTAGAAAACTGTTGGTTATCCCTGAGTTAAAAGTGGCACGATTGCACCACTGGGGGATGTCTTACCTATTCAGTCTTTTTTGAGGTTCATAGGCTTTGCAGCTCAATAGGAAGGAGTATTGGTTGCTTTTCTCCCCTGGCAGCTTGCATGGCATCTTCTGATACTAGGAGAACTAGTGTTGGGGAAGGAGGCTTCCAGGTCAGTTCTAGCTTTAATCCTTAAATCCTGTGTCTGAAATATGTGGTGTCTTCAGCAACAGTCTTACGTTCAAATTCTGTGAGCAACCAAGGGTGATAGCAATGGCCTTTGTCCTTTTGGGACTCTCTGATAAACAGCTCTCAGAAGGTTCCCTGGTCTGGAGTTAGCATAGTAGGGTCATAAAGTAGATTTTCTTTTAGCTTATTAATACTTCTCCACATCTCAAAACATTTGATTATGAAAAATCTCACATATATAGAAAATACTATTTTTTAACATTTTTATTTTTATTATTGAACACTAATTATGCAGAGATTTGAATATGTTATCATACATGCATATAATTTATGATGGTTTGATTTCCCCTCTTTATATCTTTCTTTTGAAAACATTTTTGCATTTATCTATTTATTTGTTTGTTTTTCTATTTTATGCATGTGGAGGTCAGAGAAAGCCTCATAGGAGTTTGTTCTCTCCTTACATAGTGTGGGATCTGGGAATCAGTCTCAGGTCATCAGGTTGCCCACTGAGCCATTTTGTAGGTGGACACTTTAGTATTTTTTAAAAAATCCTTCTCTCCTTCCTTCTTCCCTTTTCACATCCCATGACTCCTTTTATTTTCACATCTTTCTTTGCTGTTTTTCAGACCCTCGATTCTACAAATGAGAAAAACCATGTGCTGCTTGTCTTTAGGGGCCTGGCATAGTTCACTTAGCATGATTTCTGGAACCTTGCAGCTGAGAAAAATTTTCTACTGCATGGATTCTATAATAAACATTTTACAACAGTTACTTTGTATTTGTTTGTCTCCCATTCTAACCATCCATAGGGCTTATCTGATCTGTGCAATTCAGAACCCGCATGTCAGTGTGCCCCAGGAAGCAGGTCAGCGTGACTCCGTCCACTGAAAACTATTATTTGTTTACAGGGTTTCCAACCCTTATCTTAAACAGTGAAATGAACAAATCTCTTCTTATACAATCTAACTCCCTACCAAGGTCAAAAATATAATTATTCCAGAATTTTCTTCCCATGGTTGACAACCATCACTTGCTTTCACAGACAATTACAATCCTGTGTTCTTCACCACAGGTAGGATTTGCCTGTCTTAAGACTTTACATTAAAGAATCACATGACATGTGTTCTTCTGTCTGTAAAGTTTCTTCCATTCAGTCTAGTTTTGGGAGGTTCATTCTAAGTTTCTTTTCATTACTGTATAGTAGTCCATTATTTCAATGTTCTACTACATGCTTTCTTCATCCATTTTTGTGCAAACAAACAACAGACCAATTTGTTTATGTCTACTGTACATAAAGCTATGAACACATTTAAACATGGTGTTTTCTTTTGTATTTACACATTTTCAGTTCTTTTGGGGTAAATGTGATTGAATGGTAACTGGGATATACATTTAGCTTATAAGAAATGCCTTTCTCTTTTCTAAACTGGTCATATAATTTTGCAGCACCATCAACAATCAATGGCTGGACCAGTGGCTCCACATCTCCTCTACTCCCTGATGTGGATGCGAGTGCCGCCTGTTTCATTCTGGTTTCCATTTGCATTTGTTGTTTTTAAAAAAGAGAGAAATGATTTTATCATTTCAGAAGCTCACTGGCTATTTGTTTATCCTGCTCTGAGAATTTTCTGACAAAACCTGAAGCCTCTTGTTCGAAATTTCATCTTACATTCTAATCCTTTGTTAGGTACATGAACTTGACTATTTTCTCCGAACTAACAACGTTCTCATTGAGTTTGTTTATTCTGCAGAGCTGGAGATTAAACACAGGGCCTTGTGCAAACTGAAGGAGCACTCTGTCAGTGAGCTCCACCCCCAAGCCCTTTGTTAGTTTTCTTAATCAAAATATCCAGTGATAAGAAGTCTAATATTGATTGCAAGTAATTTATCACTTCTTTCCTATAAAGTTACCACTTTCTTTGTCCTAAGAAAGCTTGTTATGTCAATACATCATAAAGTATTGCCTTGTATATTCTTCTCTAAGCATCATAGCTTCATAGTTACGTTTGGGTTTCTCACGCATTTCAAATGAACTGTCACAGGACTAGAGTTGGTATCCATTTATTTTAAATACACATTAATTATTGTACTCCTATTGCTGAAAACGTTCTCTATCCATCTCTGGATTACTTTAGCAAATGGGAAGAATCAAGTGTTTGTATAAAGCAGTTTTATTTCTGGTTACACATTCTGTTCCATAGTTCACTCCAGTTACCATGTCTGTTTTCTGTTTTCCTCCATGATGCTTTGCTTACCTTCTACTTAATCAGCTTCCATCATGTGATGGAAAATGGACCAGAGGATATGCATGACGTTTTGGAATCTTCCTTTGGTGAAACTTGGCTTATCCTTGTATGGGTACCTCTGTACACTCCTTGATGGTTGATCAAGTCTGAGGAAATACAGAACCTAAGTGATGTGCAGTCTTGTCTGCTTCTCTCTATTGTATGCAGTGACAAGTAGGGTTATCATTAGAACTACCCTTCACTTGCTTGGGAAGAATCTTTCCTCATCCTGTTATACACAAATTTTTATAGACATTAAGCACAATCAAGGTGATTCTGTTCCCAGGTTAAGTGCAGATGTCAAAACTGATGCTACCACATGCACACGGAAGGAGTTCAGAAGGTTAATCACGCGTGATTTCTGGGGAGGTCAGGACATGCCTCTAAAGCTGGGTTTGAAATATCGCGAGAGAGCAGGAAAGGGAGTCCGGCTTGGTAATTTTGTTATTGCTGTTGTCTGAGGCAGTCTCCCTGTGCAGTACAGGATGACCTCAAACCCGTGACCTTTCTATCTTAGCCTCCTGAGTACTGGGATTATAGGCATAAACTACTATGCCAGCCTGCCCTTGTGTGGCTCTGGAAGCTCTCACTGGAACAACCATAGGCTTTCTTAACTGCCCCTCACTTTGTGGAGGCAAGAGGAAGGAGTCTAAAAGTTGTTGGCCAACATCAGGAAAATGGATTCAGTATTATATAAAAAAATTATAGTCCTGAGTTGACCCCTACTTTAGTTACTTCTTACTTAGTTTCATCTTAATAAAAGGTTTGCAAAATCAAGGTTTTTCTTTCTTTTATAGGGAAAGGTAAGTCCTTGAGTCCCTAACTGTTATCTCTGGGTCTAACTGAGACTCTACTCAAGATTGGAAAGATTCTTTCCAGCATAGGCATGCAGATACTCCCCAGAGCAGCACCAAATGATCCTAATATCAAATGTGCGGTTGCTGCTGAAAAGAAACAGATGATTGGAAAATAAACGTGTGCCCCTCTAGTCTTCAAACAAAAACAAACAAACACAACAACAACAACAACGAGGCATATAGATAAACTAGTGCACTCTCTATCCAGGTCACTTTCACCACCAGTTTTGTCATCTGTGATCTCTTTCTATAGCTATCATGAAAAGACAAATGCTGGACCAACAATGAAGATTCTACTACAGTAATGGGCAGGAGGATTGGAAGGGAGGAAGAAGGGTAGGGGTAAGCAAGACAGAACCCATCTAGTAATTGAGCAATCATGACTAGCCTTCCTCTCCATTCATGAACACAGCTTTCCAATTCTGACAAGTATCCCTTGGGCCAACCGTGATGAACATGCCCTCATTGAAGTGGCAGGAGACTAGTATCACTTCTTTTGCTTTTCGGAAAACCAGTGCAGACGGAAATTCCCACTGGTGACAGTCAGAACTTTTCAAGTTATAAGACCTGAACTCTATACCTTGAAAGCTGGGCACAGTTTAAAGGAAATCCAGGTGTTTTCGAAGAAAGACTTCACAATGGCCCTATTACTCGTCTCAGTCCATCTATTGCGCATGTAGAAGGAGCCTGCAGGTTGCAGCCCAGCCCTGGACCAGCCCCTGAGGATGCTGCTCCGCTTCACAGGTCATGGAAAAGGCTCTTGACCTCACTCTGATGGCAGATAATGGGTGAAGACCAGACAGAGCAGAACAAAGGCAGCTGGATGGCTACTTTGCAGGTGATTCTCGTGGGGGTAGGATGGATTATTTTCAAAGGAAAAGGTTGGAAGACAGTTACCATGGTTACTCTCCAAGTTCTGAAACGATATAATCAGAACTGTTGAGAGGAGAAGAGGGGAGGAGAGGCGGTGGGCTTAACGCAGGTGGGCTGCGGCATTATAAAACCGAGGTGGTTTTTTCCCCCTTTTAATGGTGCCTGAGAATTTTAAAAATAAAAGAAAACAGATAAGAGAGAGGAGGAACAGTGATAGGAGGAGGGAGAGAAGGGGAAAGAGAGAAATAAGATGAATGAAAATAAAATAAGACAGAGAGACAAAAGAAAAGCAGAGGAAGTTCGAGCAGAATGCATCCTGAAGAAATATCCTTGGTTGGAAGAAAGGGCTGTCTGTGGGGTCGATGCTGAGAAAGGAAGGATTGTTTCTCCACGACTTTGACCTTTGTGCTTTGCGGAGTTTGATAGAGAGAGAACTTTGTTCCGATTTTTCTAGATTTCTACTATTTATTAGTATATCTGTAATACTCATTATTGCATAATGAATTTTGCACTATTACATATTACAAGGCATACTTACCTTGGTTTAATTGGATTATTGTCATTGATTGTCGCTTCAGGTTCAGACATTTTGCCTGCAATGCCATTCTGCTCATAGTAGCATGAAATGTAATGATGATAATATAATTCATATCAAGAATGAAACCCATCACCAGCTCCTTTCCACCTAAGCAGCACTTAGCCTATTTTACACAGGAACGCATCATACTAGGAAACAGGATTTATAAAATGCCTAGAAATAGGGGAATTTATTGTTCTACACTGCTGCCTGCCAAGGAGACTGTCGACTCAACCCGTTGTCCCGCTTCCGTTTCACACCTGTAAATCCAATTCCCCGCCTACCATGGCCATACTGAGTGTGACAGCAGAGACCCACGCCAGGCTGACTGTGATGCTCTGGTCTGTGGACACTGAGGTTATTGCTATCAAGGCCTCCGTGCTATACCTATCAAATCCAACTATCCCAGCTGACCGCCAGCACCTGCTTTCCCCTCAAACCTCCATTCTCATTTTTCAGTTTCAACTACTCTTATTTGCTGAGGAAATGGAATTGATAAGAAGACTGTTTGGCTACTGGAGCTGTGAGCTAGAATATTCCCTTCTTTTGCCGGTTTTTCCAACCGTATTGTTTCAGCAGTGAGAAAGGTAACTAGCCCCAAATTCAAGTCCTAAGTGCATCTGACAGTAGGCTCCCCTAACCTTCTCCTACCTCATCTCTTGCCACTGTTCATCTCACCTGACTTGGACGTATTTCTGTGGCCACACCAAAGCATTTCTCTCCCAGATTCTCACATGGCTCAATAGTCTCGTTTTACTGTGAGTTTTATCCCTTTCAGTGGAAAGGGGATTCCGTTCCCTTGGGTACCATTGGGTACTGAGCTCTATTGGCCATCATTTCCTACCTCCTTCCTGCTGATAAGAAGATTCGTTCCACGTGGAAGATGCCATCTAGAGCTTATTGCTTATAAAAGATGCCCCAACTATTCTCTTTCCTTTTTTCTTTTTAATATAATAGCCTTACTATAACTAAGGAAGTGAGAGAACCCAGTCCATCCCTCGTAGTTTAGGACACTGCCCATTACTATAAGTTTGGAGAAGAGGGGGAAAATAGAAGGAATCATGTCATTGGATGAGGGTGGGGAGAGTTGGAGCCAAGAGTCTTTCTCTGCCTAGTAAGAAACTGAGATTTCAGACACTGACTGAGGTGGTTTTGAAGCCCAAGGGTAAGCACACGAGAAGACGGCATTAACACTAAAGGAGCCAGGGAAAAAGCTGTCTTTTCATTTGTAATAAAGAAATCCAGCCTACAAATCACAATCCCAGAGAACCTAGACAACAATGAGGACCCTAAGAGAGACATACATAGATCTAATCTACATGGAAAGTAGAAAAATATAAGATCTCCTGAGTAAATTGGGAGCATGGGGACCTTGGGAGAGGGTTGAAGGGGAGGGGAAAGGTAGGGAGGGAAGCAGAGAAAAATGTAGAGCTCAATAAAAAAAAAATAAAATAAAATACTTCAAAAAAAAGAATATCTTTTCAGGCTTCCCTTGCCCCTTGTGAGTTTATAGACATGTCATACAGTAATGATGTGCACGGTCACAGAGAATTCAAGAGGGACAACAGACAGCAGAGCTGTGTTCTCATTCTGGGTTTCCATGGCCACGACATACCTGCCCCATTTTGTCATTTTTTTACTTTGGAAGTCATCTGAGAAGTTGCTGTGTTGTCTGTCTCCCCAGGAGAATTCTTTACCAATTAGTTCTTGGGACGGACTTCCAAGAGCTGAGTCAGCCGTGTTCTTGGCGGAGGTTGAAATACAACCCTTAACAATTTATGTGTGGTACCAGTTGAAATGAAATAGAAGGGCTGAGTCACAGTTGTTTTGTTTCCTGCTGAAAGCATAACCTCCTCAGCAAGCACCAAGCATGACTTTAAATTCTCCCGTGTCAGATGTGAACACAGTTGAGCCATAGCAAAGACATTGTAATGAATAAGATTGATTAAAGCTATGCACACAAACTGCCGTTATTATAGCTTCTTGGGTAAGCTTACCAATCCTTCAGAACTTTTTATCTCATCTCTAGGACAGTGTTAAGAATGTCACCTACCTGTTGATCTTGTCATCAGAGTTTGGCATATACATCCTGGCTACTGGTAACTTATTAAAATGACAAGGTATTGACAGAGTGAGGCTGTCTCACCAACCACTCCAGAACTCGGTGCATTACAAAGACAGACATATGTGGTCTTTTGTTTTAAATCTCTGCAGGTTGATTTTGATACTGTGGGCTTGACTGGGCAACTCTGTTTTAAGCTGTCATTGAATTGGGCTTAGCTCCCAGCTACTGAGAAGAAGACTCTGCTTCTATGTGTTTATTTCAGGAACATGCAGTGAACAAGAAGCAGTTCTAACTGCCTGAGCTGTTCTCTTTAAACACTGGGTCATTGGAGAGCCCGGAAAGACAAAGACAATAGCACATTTAAGGTCTCTGCTAGTGTCACATGAACTTGCATCCCACTGGTCAAAGCAAACCACATGGCAATTCCAGCATCTGTGGGTCAGGGAAAATTGAGTTGACAGCAAATTGATGGAAGGTGTGAATATTGAATCAGCAGTAATTATTTCCCTCCTTTCCCCCTTCTTTTCTTCTTCTTCTTCTTCTTCTTCTTCTTCTTCTTCTTCTTCTTCTTCTTCTTCTTCTTCTTCTTCTTCTTCTTCTTCTTCTTCTTCTTCTTCCTCTCCCTTCCCTCTCTCTGTTTCTTGTTTCTGTCTCTCTTTCTGTCTCTCTTTCTGTCTCTCTCTTTCTCTTTACTGCCAATTGAACTCAGGACCCCACACTTGCTTGGAGGCACTTAATCACTGAGTTATAGCCCCATATCTTTTATTAAATAAAACAAATGGAGATAGATGGATAGATAGATAGATAGATAGATAGATAGATAGATAGATAGATAGATGTTAAGATAACGTCTCACTATACTTCCCAGGCTAGCTTATAATTTGTTCTGTAGCCCAGTCAGGCTTTGAACCTATGATCCTCCTGCCTTAGCCTCATGAGTAGCTTGGATTACAGATCTACACCAACATGCTTGGCAATAATTTTAACTACCACACTGTAACAGTCACACACAATCACACACACACACACTCACACACACACAATGATGATAACTGTTGGGTTGACAATCACTGATTCCTTTCTGTAATTTTGTTTTTTTTATTGCTGATTGAGTACCAGAAACCACTGCCTTTTCCTTTATACTAAACAATGTGAATCTTTCTTTTTTGACTCTGTAACTTTTATGAGTTCTTTTAAATGGTGACTTCAGAGCCAATAACCTCGGTTGTGCAAATTCCTGCTGCTAGCTTTGAAATAGAAAAATCAGAAAATAAATGAGTGGCCAATTACAGCTCACTCCTTAGTTAACTTTAGCTAACTTATTTAACCTCTTGATGCTTCCCAGACCTTTCTGGCTTCAGTTTGACTAATCTGAATAGGAAAAGACATTCTGCTAAGTTCTCTTTATTTTATTAAACATTTTCCATAAATGAATGATTTTTTTTGCTTCATAACAGCCAGTGTCATGCATTTTCAGTAGAATGGAAAAGCATTTGATGCAGTAGGTTGACAATGTCTGTTTGAGCGAATGCAAGGATCAAAATAATTTCAACCAAAAAGGAGCTCATAGGTATTGGCACTGAACTTCTTTTTTTTTTTTTGCAAAAAAAAACCTCAAGGCTTTATTATAAGCATTAATAACTATTCATACTAAAGAACCGGGAATAAAGAAATAAAAAACTGGAATGTAATCAACATTACATGGGCATGGATAAGCATATAGGAATACTTTGTTAATTATTAGACTTGAAAAATATAAATGATGGAATTATATCAATATTTTGTACTTAATCTTCCTGAATGTACTTTCAGTACTAAATACACAGACAGTACATACAATTATTTAAAGATAATGCCTTTTTTGGATAGTGCTGGAATCAAACCCAGGGCCTCATGCATGTTAGGCAAGTACTCTAGAGACAACACTAGCCTTAAAATTATGCCTTTTTAAAAAAAGCAAACAAAACATGCACATCTTTGGTTATTCTGAACTAGTTTAGAGGTCAGCGTGGCATTTAGTGCTTTAAGCATGTGGGCTTGCCTAGCGGCTATGGCAGTTGCTAATCGAGATATGGTTACTGCGGAAATAGCCTATGCAGCAATTGGTGAAATTGATAAAGTTCGATACATCAATGCTATAAAAGATCTTCCATCTAAAGAGTCAAAAATGGCCCACATACTAATGTTTAGTGGGAACATACAGGAGGCTGAGACACTACTTCTTCAGGCTGGCCTCGTTTATCAGGCAATCCAGATCAACATTGATCTCTATAACTGGGAAAGGGCACTGGAGTTGGCTGTGAAATACAAAACTCATGTTGATACAGTTCTTGCTTATCGTCAAAAGTTTTTGGAGACATTTAGTAAACAGGAAACTAATAAACGATATTTGCAGTATGCAGAAGGTCTCCAAATAGACTGGGAGAAAATCAAGGCACTGAACTTCTTAATAGATCTTCTTGGCTTATGATGGGCCAAACAATGAAGATGGTTCGAGCAGGTTCTATGTCTTAGGCATCCCTTCTTAGAATTCAAACTAAAAAACACATGGTGTGGAGGCTTGGATCTATCAGGTAAAGGGAAAAGAAAGGTATTTGTCAGGTCTTATTCAGAAATACAATCTTCTTGCTAGTTCTCATCTCTCTGAGGGCTTACAGGAAGGAAAGAAGTGCCCCGAACCATTCATGAATGGCTACCATCAAAACTACTCAAACATCAAGGGAACACTTATGTCACCTGGCTTGACCATTTCTATTCTTTGTCTCCATTAAGAGACCCAAAGAAACACTCCAAAGCCCCTACAGTTAAAATATAAGATAAGGACCGTGGAGATGGCTCATTTGGTAAAGTGTCCACCAGACAAGCACGAGGATCTGAGTTCAGATCTCCAGCACCACATACATACCAGGAGTTGTAGCTTGCATCTGTAGCTCCAGCGACAGTGAGGAAAGGGGCAGAGACAGACAAATCCCTAGAGTTCATTATCCAGGCAGTATGAAGGAATCAATGAGCGCCAGGTTCAATGAGAGATCCTGTGTTTTAACAATAAGGCTAAGAGCAATCAAGGAACCCACCCAATGTCTATCTCTGGCCTTTAAACGCAGGTGCATACATGTTGAAACGTAACTAATCACATATCTGCATACAACCACATATCACATACCCTATGTGTAGTCTGCATGTCTGGCAAACATTGGTCAATATCTCAAGATTAGTTGACAGTTTGCCTTCCCAAATCTCTTAGTGGAAGGGCTGGAGGAGGAATATAAATAATTGCCGTATATTGTTAACCATCCACAGTATCTCATTAGCATTACAAGAAGTCAGACAATATTAGTTGCCTTCTACGTATTCTTCAAGTCATGTACAGAGTTGGGGAGAATTCTCTTCATTATTGCTAAGTTGTAGCCAAAAGCTATCCAGTAGAAGCACCAAATTCATGCCCACAGAGCTCCATCCAGTCCCCGACATCCGTACATCCACGATTACACACCAAATCCTTTCCTCTGCAAACCCAGCCCCCCAGGCTCGGCTGTACACATTTCTCCCCCTTGTTTTCAGCTGTCAGGGCCTTGACAGCCCCTCATGGCCACTTTGCAAATCTTGATTGCTAGGCATTTATTTTCTTTTCTCTGTTCGCCTGCTAGACAGGAAGCCTGGGGACAGGATTGTTGAATGTTTGATACAGGGCACACGAAATATCTATAATTATGGATTACATTTTTGTCCCCAATAAATGGCTGGGAAGGACTACTGCGATAGAAAGTTTTAGAGATAATTGAATGTGTCAGCTGGATCAAAAAAAATTATGTTTTTCTTCCCTTCAACCAACTGTGATAAATAGTGCGCCGTGGCAGGAGTTCGTCTGGCATTTTCTTTTGCATTGCAAAGTTATGCTGGTCTATGTCACTGAGTTCTGGTTAACAACTCAGGGAAATACTTTGGGTTAGAATTCTTTTTGCCGATGTCAGAGACCGCGCATAGCTACTTGGAACGTAGCAGAGTTTAATAATTCAACACTCCAATTGATTTCTAGCTTGGCCCCCAATATCTATAAATCAAACCTGTTTGGCTCAAAACAGGATATGCTTCATGCCTGAGCAACAATTAGCATTTCTCCTCCTGAAAAATGAAGTAAGAGGAAAACAATTTATTCTTCATTATTTATGTGGGTGGTTGTGCCTTTTTATGACTGCCTTCGAACCAAGGCACTGTATTAAAATGCACAATCAATAGCAGCAATAGAATTGCCTAAAAAAGAAGGAAGCAAAATGTAAGTGATAAGTTCCTAGTAAATGCCAGTCATATATCGTGGGACTTTACCCAGAAGTGAGTTTGCTTTAAAAAAAAAAAAAAAAAAAACCATAAAAAATACTAAGAGATAGATGGAAATACCATTCATATCTAGAAATAGGACTGAAAAGATCGTTTTTTCAAGCTAAAAGAGAGAAATTGGATAATCTGTTAATGTGCACTTCCCTGGAAAGATTATTTCTCCCACGCCCAACATTCCTTTATCACCCGTAGTTCTTTGTGTAGGAGTGGGGCCCCTTGAGACATTCCCTTGCTCTGTTATTATGTCTATTGTTGTTGACCTGTTCAGGCTTTCTCTGGCAGCCACATTGTTGTGACATCCCAGGTAGAGCATCCAAGTCATCTCTAGGAGTCAGTCTCACAGCAGTTCGGATGGTCTTCTGGCTTTTATGTCCTTCATACATCAGCAGTTCATTTCGAAAGTTAGGAGAAGCGTAATTACACACAAAACAAACGGGAAGGAGCAAAAGGCATTCTAATGCCAAGATATACCACAGCAAACATTTAAACAGTTTTTCACCTCACTCGTTGAACCTATCAGGTTCATAGAGCTGTTTTTCAAAAAAAAAAAAAAAAAAAAAAACGATATTCAGTTTTGGAAGGTGAGTGCTTCCAGAGACACATTTGGCACAGCTGGAAGGAATTCTAAGCAAAGATGTCTATCCTCTAGGAGAAGAAGTTGAGTTCTTGCAATGCGAGTGTCTTGAGAAGATTTGTAACCCTTACCTTCAAAATTCTATTTCTGGCATTCTATTCATGGAAGTGAAGGCAGAAATGTTCTGCCTAAAGCCATGTTTTATAATGCAATATATAATATTAATAACAAGAACTAACAAAGCTCTTAAAAGTCAGGGTGTCTTTTTGGGAAATGAGGATTCTAAATCTCATCAACTTGACACCATGGACACCGTCATCCCCCCCACCCCCGGGAACTACAATTTCCTGGAAATAAATGTGGAAAGTGGGTTCATACAGGTTCTGACTCTCCCACCCGCCCCTCAAAGGACTTGGCATGGTTCACTTTCCTTCTTTGAAACTTAGGGGGCTCAGTGATGATATGGTACCCCATCACTGACAGCCCGTAGTCGGTCAGTTTACTCTCTGCCCGGTAGATGATCAAATGCAATCCTGGTGGAAAGTTCGTTACAGCGCCTGCCCCCTTTGGGGTGCTCAGAGAGAAGCAGCCACAGCGGTTGGTGGAAAGAAACCCTCCTCCTTTATCAGGGAAAGCGCTTGAGGAAGAGATTGCATTTTGACATATCTGTAGGAATGCGTTAAGTTGCGCTGTGTTGAGCTATCTGATAGAAGGCTACAAAGAGAGAGGAGTTTAAAAAAAAAATCCAATCATCTGGGTGTTTCCAAGGGCTGCAAGCTTGCTAGTGTCTAGATGGCCCAGATGACCTTCTGTACTTCCCCTGCTAGTCACAAGGTTGAGTCTGGTGACGGCTCTCACTGACCCTGCTGAAGACCTTCCAAGTGTTTCTTAGACCCCCGTTTGCTCCGGGCTTTTTGGATATGTACCAAAATGTCAGCTTTTCAAAGCTAATCTCTCCCCGAGTTTCTGACAGGCATTCAGCACTGGCGAATTCACGAAAACCTCTGGGACAGAAAAGTTTTGCTTGGGCAGAATGCAAAAGCCATCCAGCTGGCAGGCAGAGCTGAGAAAGCCACCTGCATCTAAGCCGGTTTGCGCCTAAGTGCTCTCTGGAGCTTGACTTATTTTTCAACGGGCTCTCACTGTGAACGTTCCATCTTCTAAATGTTAAGTCACCGAGCCGTGAAAGGATGCGACCTGACCATGGCCAGCAGGCAGTGGAGGTGCTCGCTAACATGCTGGATTCCCGATGCCAGCTGTTAGGAATGGAGCAATGGACAGCTAAACAGTGTGGCATCTTGGTCCTTTCATACATAGTAGCTGTCGTGACAATTCATTGAACACCTAAGATGTGTCAGGCTCTGTGTTACCATCTTGCTGCTGCATTTAATCTTTAGAGTAAAACCCATGACATAAGCCCTTATTAGCATCTTACAGAGAAGACAACTAAAGCCCAGAAAGGTGAAACCACTTGCTAATGGTCAGGCAACTGGAAAGCAGCTGAGTTGGAACTGAGAACTGTCTGATTGCAAAGCAAGTGCCCTTTCATGCATGTTTATGAGAAGGAAGAAGCTGAATACAATGGGTATGGGCTGTTTCCATTGACATGTGATGGCCTATGGAAATGGTACCATTGTTTCCCAACACACTTAGGAGAGAATACATCCCATGGCTGCTGTAGAAAAGAAGGCAGTGATGTATGTGTCCAAGAGAAACCTTGTGTTGGTTACAGCCTATGTCTAAAACAGGCTGTCTCATGGTTTTCTGCAGAAACATAGGCAACATTCTACATTTTCTTTTATTACCAAAATGAGGTATTAACTGCAAGTCAACCACAGGGTTTTATTTCACATAGTGGCCCTGTTCTGCCCAGGCATCCATTCAAAATAATGAGTGCTTAAAATAATAGCAACAAACATGCAACTCCACCTTTACTTGACTCCCAGTAGTGACTTCAAAGAGTTAGGGGGACTTGAAGGTTACTTGTAAGAAAAAGAAACATATTCCCCTAAGGGCAACTGTGCTTTTGCAGAAGAACATGTGTCTTCCTTTCAGGTGCATGTTTGTGTCTGTATGTCGCATGCTGTGCACGTACCTATGGAAGCCAGGAGAGGATGTCAGATCCCCTGGAGTTACAGGCATTAGCAAGTTGCCCAAATGTGGATGATTGGAACCAGTTTGGAACCAAACTGGTTGGTTCTGGAGGAGCAGTAAGTGCTCCTAACCAGTAACTCTCCTTAGAGCCCATGACCCTGTTCCTTTGTGCGTGCCTTACTCTTCTTCCTTTGTCTTCAGAGTCATTGGTATTTAGCTTGCTGCTAAACTAAAATGCAAATCTTGAATTCATTTCCTGCTGCTTTGATCCCCCCATCTTGGTTCAGTCACTCTCATCATGTTTGAAGGTTCTTTGGGTCATCAGATCAGGCTCCATGGTCTTTTAGTGCCTTCCTATGCTCCGTTCTTCTCAAGGTAGTTAATCCACAAATCACATTCTAGGAGGGAGGGACTTTTAGTTTCCAAAGACAAATGTACAGATATATTTGAGTCCAGGGTGATTATGCTGCAGGATGAGATTGGAGTCACTCATCAACAGCAGGGACTGTATTCCTCCCTTTAGTACTGGGAAGGCTTTGGCGGTGGTCTCCAAGAGGAGAACACAGTAGATCTCCAAGTCCCTGCTAGAAAAGGTCGTGAAGCTACCACTGGTCTCCTTTGTAACCTTGCCTCCAAACTGTGATGAGCCTAAATAGCCACACAGCAGAGCTAAATGCCACCCATCTGTGTCTTCGCTGGAATGCAAGCATTGTATTCTTTTGGTACATGTGTGCCTTAGTCTTAGATGACTCTTGACACCAGCCTTCCAGCTGCCACAGCTCCATGGGTGTAGCAGACAAGATAACTGCCTAACCGTGGCCATGCTGAAGATCTGTGACTAAATTAAGCCACTAATTTTATGGGAATTTTTTAAAGGGTGGGCAGAAAAAATATGTCTTTCCTCTACTTTGCAGAGGCCTGCCCGTTGCAAAGCTTTGGCAGGTCAGTTCTAGCTTCTGTGATTTCTACCAATATGTGTCTTTTCAGGAGCCCAGTTTACTTTCAGAAATATTATAATTTTGTTAATTATAAAGCCATCCTCTCCTGCCCACCCCCTTGTTCTATTTGCATTGCCCCTAGCTGTCTGTGAACTTGAAACTCAGAATGACCATTTCCCTGGATAATATATTCTTGCCCTCTTCAGCCTTCTGTGTGTGTGAGAGATGCGATATCTGGAAAGAAATTGACACATCAGCCAGGGAAGAGGAGGAAGCGTGGGGAAAGCTTGACTTGGTGTTTATTTTCAATCCTCCACCCCACCGGGCTAAACACAAATGAGATAACAGAGTTCATCATGTTTGGGATTTCCACACTTTTACGTTGAATCATGTACAACGAAGAGACACATCGCTAGGACCACGAGCTCGTTAACTCCTTCTCTTGGTTTAGGTGCAAGTGGCATCAACCCTAACATTGGCACAGGTGAACTGAGACGTGCCAACTGACCGTACTGCCTTGAGCAAGATGAACCAAGCCCGCATGGCCCTAATTTTCTCATTTGCAAATGGGAGTGTTAATTGTACCCGTTTGGTGGTGTGATTAAGATTAAATGAGTTAAAACACAAAGATGCCATACATGCTAAGTGTTATGTAAGAGCAACTTCACCACGTGCATGTGCACCCCCAAATGCACGCACGCACACACACACACACACACACACACACACACACACACACACACACGGAAGAGGAAATGTGTATATATAGACACAGAGGCTGATATTTATGGATCAGAGAGGAGAAAATGATGCTGTTTTGCTAAGGAACACAGAACCGGGGCTCTGATGTAATAGCAATTTTAGAAAGCACTGCGCTCTGTCGGAAAAGAAGGAGACTTCCTGTCTGAAGAGCATTTGCATTTCCTCGGAGCCTAGAAAAGCTCTGCTTGTTTTAGTTTACGTGTCTGTAGAGCCATCACCTCTGACCCCTCAGAGACCCAGCTCTGGGAAACGTGTGAGAGCTTCTGCAGCCTGCATCCGTGCAGAGATTTTGCTCACAGCAACAAGACAAATTGCCTAGATTTTATGTTTATGATCTGTCATCAACTCCAGGGCGCTGGGAGAGCAGGGGGGAAGGCATATCGTTCTGGCTATAACCAAAAAGCAGGCCCCGTGAAGTAATTTCAGCAGGAGGACCACAATATGCACAAAGATGCAGCTTTTTATGGCCAGGATGAGAAGAAACCTCAGAAGAGAAGCTTGTGATGGAGCAAGGCTGCTCCCATAAGAACAACTGCTGTTTGTTTTTTTTGTCAACTTGACAGAAAGTAGAGAAGACACAAACAGAGCAGAGAAATTGCCTCCATTAGATTGGCCTTTAAGCATGTCTATGAGACATTTTCTTGGTCTTGAATGGGGACAGACTACTGTGCAGTACCACCCCTGGCAGGTGGTCCTTGTGGTATCAGAAAGCAGACTGAGCAATCCAGTTATCAGTAGTTCCTATGGGCTTTGCTCCATTTGGGGCCTCCTGGTTTCTGCTTAAGTTGCCTCTTTGGCTTCCTTTGATGATGACTGCATCCTCTCCCACCCCCTCAGGTTGCCTTTGATCATGATGCTTATCACAGGAACAGGGAAACTAAGACAGGTTACCATCTCATGAAAGAAGGTACAAGTGGATTAAGTTCACCAATGGCTAAGAGGCTCACTGGCTTTGGAGCAGAGTTGGTTCATAGGCCTGGGGCAAGCAAAAACACAGTCCATGTGCCTATGCTAGGAGCAGGTGAGCAGAGGGGTCAGGGTTGTGCTGGAGGGGTATTTGGTATGTACATGGGGAGGGCAGAAAACAAGTTCCAGGGCACAGAAGAGCTAAAGTCACCCACCCTATAAGGGAGTTGAAGGATTGCCTTGAGTGCAAAGGCAGAACCTAGAAGGCCTAGATATGGGGCAAACAAACACCACGAAGCTGGTGGGTAGTCAGGAAAAGAACAAACAAACAAATCAACTTGAAATCATCACAGACAGAAGCTGGGGAACCTTCGTTCTTTAAGAACCTAGCACACTCCATGTTTGAGCTGCTGTAGCTTCAGGTGATGTCTTGGACCCACTAGCATGTCAGCCCTGCTGGTCCTAAGACGCACCTTTCCGTATAATAATCCTTATAATAATCCCTACCACAGGGACTACCCCAGTTGCTAACAGCTGGTTCTTACATCACTCTGAAATCCTGGTCACGTTGACTGAAACCCTTTTCTAGCCTTTGTTTGGGGGCATTGTTCCAAATATAATCATACTAATAAAAGAAATTCCATAAAAATACATTTTGGGCCTGGCGGTCTGTGGGAGAATTTCATGATTTCTTTTAGTCAGCTTTTGTAAAAACTATGCAGGGGTTATATTTTAGTTAATGCACCATGCTCCAAACAATGACCGTGGCTAGCCAGTCTATAATTGGCCTCGCCGAGAGTCAGTATTGTGCTGTAGTCTTTCAGTATACAGGCAGCCATGTTTTGCATCTTTATAATAACGGTATTAAGGACTTAGAAATGTATTCCAAGGTGGCATTACTGTGAGCAACATCCATTTTCTGTTTCATTACCAGGAGGGGTCATTCGATAATCTTCTGATGGCATTGGGTAAATCTATTTCTCAAAACTGCTCTCCTGGGACAAACAGATAAAGTCATCATTTTGTTCACCACGGTGTCTCTAACTCTCAGAATGACTGATGGGCCATAATGGTAATCCATGGGATGGAGTGCACAGCAGTGAGGAGGGCTATTGGTTTCCTTGGCAACTCTCTCCTAGGGATACCATGGAAGCCACATTTATTACAAGGTCACAATCTGGAAAAAAATATACTTTTTAAAAAGACATATTTCAATTGAAATTTTATACGCCTAAATTAATTTTACTCAAGGGAAATGTGTTTTGCACTGCTATCATTTTTTTTTTTCGGTGTGTGTACTGATATCTCATTAGAATAGCAAATTCTATCCTGAGAGAAGGGCTCACAGGGAGGGAGAATGCTGAGGGTAGAGGATACAGAGGCTTAATAACCCCAGTTACAAGAAGAAGTGCTTTTCTCTCGGCTCCATTTTCCAATATAGCCCTGAGGGGAACTCATTTAGAATGTAAGCAAGCCCCAACAAATGCACGCCCTCCTTGGTATCAAGTAGAAGTAATTTTGTCTCCCCCATTGTTCTTCCAAGAAAGTTTCTGTGAGGTTGAATACCATTTCCTAAGCCATGAGCTCTCAAGCTCAGAACTACTGATGTGTGTGTATGTGTGTGTGCATGTGTACATGTATGTGTGCACATGTGTGAGTTCACATGTGTGCAAGACTACCTTATAGACTATAGGATGTCCCCTATTGTGCAACCCTACTTCTCCAGGAATTGCCAAGTAGCCCCTGGGAAGCAAAATGGTTCCATCTGAGAGCCGTTGTCCCAAAGCAAGCCACCATGCAATCCCAGGAGTAACCAACTGTTCTTGTTATCCCCAGTCAGTCCCCAAGTCCTCAGTTTTAGCTTCTTAAACTAAATACCTGTGCCTCAATCACTTGAGAGCCCACCATCAGAACACCTATCAGAAAGAGCTATGTGATACTGACATCTAATTTATAAGTGCTCTTGTATATGAAGACATCCCAGCGATGTCTCGGATAACTGTGTAAAGAGATGCTTGGATCCATCTTATAGTCACTTCTCAGCTCTCTAGACCACTCAGCTATGGCTCATGTGTCTGATAAGAGTATTTACATCGGATGGGAGATATAAACACCTCAAGGCCTAAAACCAGAAAAGTAAAGGGGACGCCAAATGTCATGTGTGGAAAGCAGGAGTGATGGTAGAGACTGCTCCGAATTCCACAGACTCTAGGTTGTTTTCTTCTGCTCTGTTTCTAGAATTATATTTGTCCCTACAATTAACCACAAAATTGGAAACATCTTGAGAATAAACCTATAAAACATGTTTTTACATCCTAGAAGACAAACTAAACTTATAAGACCCAATACAGAAAAAAAAAAAAGAAGATAAAATACTATTTGTGGCCCCTCGCCCCTCTGGTGGCTTAATGTCTAACATGAGAGTTATAGTTCTAAAGGGCTGAAGGTCCCAGGAGAGGAGATAAAGATCTCAAAAATAAAGATGGAAATACAAAGACCACACACAATATTCTCACATATTGGAAAAAAAAACTAAGAAAAACCCTGAAAAGAGGAGAGAGATTTCTAGGGACTGGAAGGATAACAGTCAAAGATACAAAGATCAGTGACAATGAACAGTTCACAAATGCATGTATGTATCAGGGAATTCCATTAATTCATATAGTGAATACATGTTAGTATATATGTGTATATATATGTGTGTGTTAAACATTATATATATACACATATATAACATATATATTATATATTTCAGAGACATCTCTGGATACCCAAAGTCCACTGCTGGCAGAAGGCTTGGCCAGTGCTGACTGCTGACATCGACAGCCCCCGCCTTTCAGCATCTCATGCCCCACCCAGAGCTTTCACCTCTACTAAATTATCAAGGCATAAGAAAGCCATGAGAGTCAAGTGCTTTCCAGCGTTACTTCCCTTAATAGAAGCTTTATAGAGAGCTTCCCTTTATAGAAACGGTGTCTGAAGTCAGAATATCACCACCCCGTTACTTAGCTTCTGCCAAATCGCAAAGGCCGAAACCGTGAAAAAATGGGTAGTTAACTGCCCTTGTTTCCATCACTGCTCAAGAAGAAATTAAAAGCATCAATACTGTGGCGCCAAAGACCGCAGCCAGTGCAGAGTGGCACACGCGTGTTTCTCTTTTCAACAGCGGTTAATTTTCTCCTGGGGGAGCTCTGACTGCACTGAGTGACTGAGAGCAACGGTGGATTTTAAGCTTCTCAAGTATGGTCTTTATTTGTGATTTCACATAAGAGACAAATCAGTTAAGACTTATACCAAACGCCAATATGTCTAAGCACAGGCTGTGCAGACACAATTGCTGTCATTTTACTTGGTGGTTAAGCTCCAAATTTGCTACTTTATTTACTCATTTCAATTCTGGATAAATAGGGTGGCTAAGTTCACAGTACTCTGGATCGTTTGTTCCCCTGTGATGATGGACAAAAAGAAAAAAAAAACAGACAGAAAGAACTGCATTTTTAGAGTCTTAATGAGGTACTAATGGATGAAGTAGGTTAACCTCCTGACTTCTGAACTAGAGGACACGCTGAGAATTTTGCTTTATACCACTGAAATGATGGAAAACTTATATCACTCAGGGAGGACACAGTGAGAGAAATAAGCACCCTGTGCATAGGTGGATGAAGAATAAAAAGACTAAAGATTCGATTACAGAATCCCAAGTACGAGTCAACAAATCCAGTCAACAGCATCTGGATTCTGTCTGTGGATCTAACAAACTGCAGATGAAATATATCTTAATGATTTACAGCTGTGAAAACTTAAATCCATATACTTTAAATCATACAACATATCATTATTGATTGTATATAATATATCATATTTGTTATGCATATAATATATAATGCATATATAGCATACATTAGGTATGTCAAGTAATAGAATTGATTTGAAATATACAGGGAGTGTGATGGTTTATCACAATGGTCAACTTGATGAAATCTAGTGTCACCCAGGAGACAGGCCTTTGGACATCTCTGGGGAGGATTATATTCATTGGGTTAATTGAGGTGCAAAGACCTACTCACTGTGGGTGGCGTCACTCCCTGGGATTGGATCCTGGACTGGACTGTATACAAAGGAGAAAGGAGCTGAGCATAAGCAACCATCGCCCTCTCTGTTCAGACTGTGGATACAATGTGACATCTCCGTTAAGTGCCTGCCCCCCCCCCATGATGACTCCTACCTACCTTGCAAAATAAACCCTTTCTTCCTTAAATAACTTTTGTCAGCACAGGAAAATGTAACTATGACCGGAGAACTGTACCGTGAAAAACGAACATTGCATTATTTTGGTTTGTACGGATTAAGTGGGAGTCCTATGTTGTTCCCCCGTGGATACCAAGTGAAAACTGCAGACCAGGTCAACTGATCCTCAGAGTCACAGTTCAGGGCTGGAATAACATGTTCCTGTATAGAAACTAAGACACAAAGACATGATCCCTACAATTCTCAGCTAACAGTAGGAGGGAAGAGGCCCAGTAAGCAGGGAAGGCTCAAGGAAGTTTCCAGAGAGCAAAGACACATTCTTGTGTGTCATCCAAACTTTGCAAACACTCTCTACCTTCCAGAAAAAGTCAACCATTTCCAGGCAAGTGCTACATGTTACACTTCAATCCTGGTTTCTGGCCTGATGGGCAAACCCTCATCGACTCCCTGCCTCTCACTGAATCAGACTTCCTTGGCCTGTGTCCATCAGGAAGAGTTGATATTCTGCTCATCCACATGCCTGTATGAGTACCAGTAAGGCTTTGGTGGCAGACCATCATCTACCAGAAAGAAAGCTTAACTAGTTAGAACAACCCTGGAGGCCCAGTGTTTGTTTCTCCCCATCTGTGCCCCTATTCCTGGGCAAGCTCAGGCCACGCACCTACCTGCGGTACGTCCCAGCCTGCTGCCTAAGAATGATTCACAGCCTATGCTCTTGTTGGGGTTTAGAAGGCAAGAAGGATCCTTCCACTTTGGCCTGGGCCACTTAGCCTAATCCAAATTACATGAGTGTTATCTGGGGCCAAGTCCAATCTAACAGCTGCAACTAGCGGCATATAGGTTCTCCATGTCCCACTGTCCCTTGTTTGTGTCGCCTCAGAAGTAGAGTTTGGTCCCCGAGGTAATTCAGTAGCTTCATAACTTGAGTTCAAACCATGGCTATGGGCTCTGCAGAGTGATTTTTTTTTTCATTATAGAGAACTTGCATCCCCTCCATTCAAGAGCACAGCTTCATAAAGTTCAATGCCACACTGTTGGAGCGGAACATTCCAGGTGGGGCAGGCCTCCCACCGGGCCTGGCTGCGTTGTTCGCTGGGGCCTGGCAGTGGAATCAGGAACAAGGACCACTGAGACTGGCTACCTTCCCAGCCTTCCATTTCTACAGCGCCACCACGACTTTAATTAACTACCCACCCTACTGACTCAGCAGCAGCTGACAAGGCCATGGGCACAGCCAGGAGCTCAATAAATAGAATGTTACTAGAGGTAGGGAAACTTGAGGGCAGCTGTGAGAGCCTGCCAGTGTGTGTGCCAACAGCAGCGTAGCCTCTTCTGCCAGCAGGAAGACTCCTCAGGCTGCCTGGAGGCAAGCAAGCTCTGCTTTCCCAAAGCCTGGTAGAGGAGATGCTTTTCAAGGCTCGGATGATCTTGGTTGCCAGTCCTTTACCAAACTCCCATCAAGAGGGGGGCTCGATTCATAAACCTGCTCACTAGGTTTATATAGCTGGCTGGGTGCTGACATCTGTGAGTATGTCTGAAGCTTCTGGGGGAAGGCAGATGAGAGCAACCTCTAGAGGGAGGGGACCTAAAGTCACATGGAGCAGGGGGCAGTGAGAAGCAAGCCTAGGGCTTCCTACTCAGTCCATATGGGTTCTGACGCCAGTTCTTTTCACTCTTGCTATAGCTCCCAAACTAATCACCCCAATTTCCCAGCCTTGGTCTTCTACCACATGAAACAGGATTATTGTTTATAAGTTGATTATAACTTATTGATTATAAGTTGAGTAGAAAAACCAGTTCAGATAAAAATGTCAACTTCTTTCAGCAAATGGCGCTAACATGGCCAATGTGTATTGGCCAGGCTGGTGATGGCTGAAGCCACAGCTCAGGCAGAGCTGGCAAATGGTGCAAATCGTCACCAGCATTTGCATAACTCTGTCATCATGCTACCCCATTTGCATACATTTCAGGCCACGTGGGGAAGTCGTCCTCTGTCCCCTCTCTCCAAAGAGAAGAGTCAAGGTCTCAGCAAGAGTGTCTCACCCTTCCTGCTTGAAGGCCCTTTGCAAGTGTTGACTGCCTGTTACAGATTCAGTTATTATTTGACTATTTTTCAACCTCTTCCCTTCTTTACTTCTGCAAATAAAGTGGCCCTCAGACTTCATTGATGTTGTACTTGGCCTTGAACTCCTTTTGAACAAAAGCACGCGAGTGGAAGTGAGAGAGTCTAGCCCAGTAGAGCCTCTGTCCCTCTGCACATGAGCTGCCTTTATCGGGGTCGTTGCCTCTTGACCTTCCATCTCTGAAGGGAACATGGAGGAGACCCTCAGCCTGAAACAGAGTACGACCAGCAACCCTCACGCCTTTGAGTAAAGATAGATACCGAGTGCTAGAGCCCCAAAGACTTCCTGAGAGCCGAGCATAAGAAGGGCAGAGAGCACCTCCATCTTTAGATCCACTCATCTTTCTGGAAATCCTAATAATCCCCTCTCAGTCACTTAGCTAGTTAGCTACCCACAGAGCAGCCATCTTTTTAGAACTAATTCTGACGCAATCTGCTTCACTTTGTCCGCGTCTAAGGACACACACACACACACACACACACACACACACACACACATACTGGTTTTGAGGCTACTCTGCAATTTCTCAATTTTACATTGAAGCCTTTACATTTTATGTTCTTAGGTCTCCACAGGACAGCTTATCAGCCGGAGTAAAGATAGCCATCTCTACCAGGAACTACTAGACCCAGGGGAGAGCTCAATAAAGTGAATGAGTTAGAGTATAAACTAAGTGAATCCCGGGGTTTGAATTATTTCCTTTGCCTGTTTGTTTGTACAGGAGCGCTGGTTTAGACCCCACTGCTAGGTTACCTGCTGTACTAACATAGGATACTCATTAGACTTGAATTTTAGGAGAAGAACAATTTTTAACCATAAAGAAGTCTTAGGTTTCTATTGTTCTAATGAATGCCATGACCAAAAACAGCTTAGGGAGGGAAGGGTTGACTTCACTTGTACTTCATCATCAGAGTCCATCATCAAAGGAAGTCAGAGTGGGAACCCAGGGCAGGGACCTGGAGGCAGGCTGGAGCTGGTGCAGAGGCCATGGAGGAGTGCTGCTTACTGGTTTGGCTTTCATCCTACTTTCTTATATCACCCAAGACTACCAGACCAGGGGTGGCACTGCCACCCTTGAGATGGACCCAAGGACATGAATTATTAATCAAAAAATGCATTGCAAACATGCCTATGGGTAATCTAATAGAGGTATTTTCTCAATTAAGATTCCCCTCTTCCCTGGTAAGTCTAGATTTGTGTGACAAAATCCAAACAGCACAAATATGTCCTGAGCATTGCACAGGATATATTTATATCAAGATTAAATTGTTCATCTGAAATTAAAATGCAGCGCCTATGCTGTTTTTATGTGATGTGTTTTATAGCAAACACTAGTACTATAATCCAGGAACTGGCTTGGGTACTGAAGACAGAGCAGTTAAGAATGACAGGTGATCTTTGTTCTTCAGAGTTCTTTTCTTTATTGCTGACACATGTTCGGTCATTTCAGAGATATATGCAAAGCATCTTGTTTACCCCCAGCCCCACTGTCTCCTGTCTCCCTTTCACCCCATGATCCTTCCTGCTTCTTGCAATGTCCTCCCCACACTGGCAACTTTTTGTTTTGATTTATGGCTAACTTTAACCACTACCTTTGGTGTGACCAGAGTCTGGAACTAGCCACTGGAGCCTGGTGGCTCACTCAAAAATATTTTCTAAAAGTTTTGCGTGTGTGTGTCCCTGTGCATGCAAGTGCATGTGTGTCAGTACTGCAAGGGAGAGGAAGTATGACTCCCTGTTGCTGGAGTTACAGACAGTCACGAGGCAGCAGGTGCTGATGCTGGGTCCTGAACTCTGACTCTCTGCAAGAGTAGCAAACACTCTTCACCACTGAGCTGTCTCTCCAACTCCTCTCCCAATTCTTAATGACGTTCTACAGTTTGCGATTTTTCAAGACTCACATGCATGAGCATAAGCATCTAATAATTGTGTTCTGTATCCAACAAAAAAATGAACTCAGTGGTATTTTTGTGGGCTTTTTGTCTCAGATTGCTTTGTCTGAGCTTTTATTTCTTTCTGGCTTTTGCTTATACATTATGGTTTCTGGGTTTGAGTTTTACATTTTATGGTTGTGTGTCTGTCTGTCTGTTTTTTCTTGTGCTTTTCCTTTCCTTTTTCTTTTATTAAGATTCTGGTCAGTTGGTTTGTTGTTTGTTTACCTGTTTGTTTTCTAAGTAGAGAGAAAGAAAAGACAAGGAGTCGTGTGAGGTGAGGAGTATCTTGGAGGAGGCATAATAATCCTGGTGGCTTCATGGGTAATAAGGTCTCAAGGAATATTAGAAAGTGTGCTATCCTCCCTCAACCCACATCTGTGGTCTCAAAGGTTGCAAGGCAATAATGAAAAGAAAAATTAGATAATAGGGTATGATAGTCTGACAATTGTTCGAGTAAACTGACATATTTAAAAAGTAATTTTGCAATTATGTAGAGATGATCTTGAAAGCAAATGAGAAAGCAAATTGGCTCAGTGAAGAAGATCCAACAGCCCTTGTCCTTGGCCATTTGATTTAGAAGGAGAAATAGCTTGCTGAGTTTTTAAACTGATTCATGGACAGTGACTGAAAACTTGACCACATGGTCAGGAGCTTGGAAGAAGCAAGAGCATTGGTGACCAGACTTTTGGAGAGGATGCTGGTGGAGTTCCTGGAATAGCTCCCAGAGGTAAGAGTGTCAGTGCTTCTCTTGCTTGGGAAAGTCAGGAGAAAAACCTTCCCCATCTGGGAAAGTCCGTCATCCTATTTCCCTCAGGCTCCCAGTGTCCTTCCAAAAGGCAGATGGCTGGTAGACGGAGCAGAGTGCCCAGCAGCCGGGATTCCTCTTTGCCAGGCTTTTCTAGCTATCCGCTATTGAGAAGCTAACTTCCCTGTGTTAGCAACAAATCACAAATTTGTATCATAGTGTTTGGAGAAACACAGGGGACCTAGGAGATACAAGGTTTGAGAAGTCGTCTCCGCTATCTGAAACCATTCATCTCTCTCTCTCTCTCTCTTTCTTTCTTTCTTTCTTTCTTTCTTTCTTTCTTTCTTTCTTTTCTTTTCTTTTCTTTTTTTTTGAATTTTCAAAACAGGGTTTTTCCGTAGCTTTTGGTTCTTGTCCTGGAACTAGCTCTTGTAGACCAGGCTGGCCTCGAACTCACAGAGATCCACCTGCCTCTGCCTCCTGAGTGCTGGGATTAAAGGCATGTGCCACCACCGCCCGGCCAACCATTTATCTCTTGAGTCTTATTTCCTTGTCAGTCACACCACTGCTAAAAGCTAATTGACAGATAAGACCTTTCTTGAAAGGGACATAGTCTTGCTAAATGAATATCTCATAGGTCATTGAATGTGTTGTTCAATGACACTCATGATCATATGACAAAAAATATGACACATAGTACATTACACAGATAATAACTGGCTGCATCTCATATAATTAAACCTAATGAATGACTGGTAACCTTTTTGCTTTTCTTTCTAGAACCACAATGTGTATTAAGTCTTAGAAGTCTTAGACCCTTGTTAGAAAACTACCCACGCCCATGAATACAACAGTGTTGCCATAGAATTAGGACACTTGGAATGCCATCTGGCCACTCAGAGTTCCTTGCGCTATTCACTCAACCACCAAAAAAAGGTGCTAGATCATTGGCTGGGGCACTGAATCCTACAAAGAAAAAGCAGTGTTTAATTAAGCAGTGGGCTGTGAATGATTATAAAGGTTAACCCAAGTGCTTTTAGTTCAGCCATGCTGAACACAACGTGCAAGTAGGCAGGACCACAAAAGGGTGAACATGCTGTGGGAAGGAAGGTTGGAGTCACCTCACTAGGCGAACATTTGTGATCATCTTGAGCGCTGGCCAAAGACCTAGAGAACAAAGAAAATGTCAAAGACCATGTATTAGCTGTAAACTTGGAACAAGCTATGGTACAAGGGACATGGCCGGCCTCCCAGATAGGGATTTTCATGTTGATTTTTTTTCTTTTTTTTTTTTTTATTGAGAATAAGAAAAAAAAGTTTCCGCCTCCTCCCAGCCTCCCATTTCCCTCCCCCTCCCCCCAATCTTCTCCCCCTCCCCCCTCTCTTCTCCCCCTCCCCCCACTCCTCTCACCCCCCCTCTCCTATCCAAAGAGCAGTCATGGTTCCCTGCCCTGTGGAAAGTCCAAGGTCCTCCCCCCTACGTCCATGTCTAGGAAGGTGAACGTCCAAACTGGCTAGGCTCCCACCAAGCCAGAACATGAAGTAGGATCAAAACCCCTTGTCATTGACCTTGGCTTCTCATCAGTTCTCATTGTTCGCCGTGATCAGAGAGTCCGGTTTTATCCCATGCTGTTTCAGTCACAGTCCAGCTGGCTTTGGTGAGTTCCCAATAGATCAGCCCCAATGTCTCAGTGGGTGGGTGCACCCCCCGTGGTCCTGACATCCTTGCTCGTGTTCTCCCTCCATCTGCTTCTCATTGGGACCTTGGGAGCTCAGTCCAGTGCTCCAGTGTGGGTCTCTGTCTCTATCTCCATCCATCACCAGATGAAGGTTCTATGGTGATATGAAAGATATTCGTCAGTAATGCTATAGGATAGGGTCAGTTCAGGTTCCCTATCCTCAGTTTCCCAAGGGACTAACTGGGGACATCGCCTTGGGCTCCTGGGAGCCACTCTAGGTTCAAGTCTCTTGCCAACACTAAGGTGGCTCTTTTAACTAAGATATGTGCTTCCCTGCTCCCCTATCCGACCTTCCTTTATCCCAATCTTCCTGTTTCCCCAAGTTCCCCCAATCCTCCCCTTCTTACTTTTCTCTCCCTGTCCCCCCTTATCCCCAACCCACCCCACCCCCAAGATCCCAATTTTGTCCCCGGCAATTTTATCTACTTCCCTTAGCCAAGAGGATAACTATATGTTTTTTCTTGGGTTCACCTTCTTCTTTAGCTTCGTTAGGTTCACCAGGTATACACTCCGTGACCTTTATTTATGGCTAGAAGCCAATTGTGAGTGAATACATCCCATGTTCATCTTTTTGGGTCTGGGTTACCTCGCTCAGGATAGTGTTTTCTATTTCCATCCATTTGCATGCAAAATTCGAGAAGTCATTGGTTTTTACTGCAGCATAATACTCTAATGTGTATATATTCCACACTTTCTTCATCCATTCTTCCATTGAAGGGCATCTAGGTTGTTTCCAGGTTCTGGCTATTACAAATAATGCTGCTATGAACATAGTTGAACAAATGCTTTTGTCATATGATAGGGCATCTCTTGGGTATATTCCCAAGAGTGGTATTGCTGGGTCCAGGGGTAGGTTGATCCCGAATTTCCTGAGAAACCGAAACACTGATTTCCAAAGTGGTTGCACAAGATTGCATTCCCACCAGCAATGGATGAGGGTACCCCTTCCTCCACAGCCTCTCCAGCAAAGGCTATCATCGGTGCTTTTGATTTTAGCCATTCTGACAGGTGTGAGATGATATCTCAAAGTTGTTTTGATTTGCATTTCCCTGATTGCTAATGAGGTTGAGCATGACCTTAGGTGTCTTTTGGCCATTTGAACTTCTTCTTTTGAGAATTCTCTGTTCAGTTCACAGTGCCCCATTTTTTAATTGGGTTAATTAGCATTTTAGAGTCTAGTTTCTTGAGTTCTCTATATATTTTGGAGATCAGACTTTTGTCTGTTACGGGGTTGGTGATGATTAAAATGGTCAGAACATGAGCTGAGATCATCAAGAGCAGAGCAGGCTCTGTGAGGGAACCCTGGCCGCAGAGTTAGATGCAGTGAGCTGAGAGAGTGTGGCATCCCTTTGGCTGAGCTGCAGGTGGGCCAGGGGGTTTACAAGGTCTCAGCAACTGGGGAATGCTTTATAGCCAGGGGAGCACGTGATCCTGAAAGGTGGATTCAGGAAGAAGAGCAGATGAGGATGTGTGGTTGATCAGCAGGTGCGCTTATAAAGAACCTAGCCGAGTTCAGCTTGCCAGTAGCCATTCCTCTTCCCTTTGAGAACTATCTTATAATGAGAGACACAGCCCCGACTCCACTGGACAGGCCGAAACAAAGGACACGGTCCTATTTCAAGTTCTCTGGAGATAGGAAGGAGTATTCACATGGATTAGATTGAATGGTTGTTCATCAACTGTACCCTGAGGCTTCTAATATTAAACACACATGGAAGAGAAAACAGGGTGGTTTGCAATTGTTTACATAGACAAATGCACAAGGCCAAGGCTGCATAAACCAAAAGCCCAGACCAGATGATTTGACCATGCTCTACCCTCTCGCCCTCTTTGTGAAGTTCCCAAATCTCATCTGCCTTTTGTCTCATTCTGCTCTGTAATTCTTTACAGTTGAATGGCAATCTCACACAGCTCCTTTCCAGTGTGTGTGTGTGTGTGTGTGTGTGTGTGTGTGTGTGTGTGTGTGCCTGTAAATCTGTGAGTGTGTTTCATAAGCAACAATGGAGTAGAAAATGGGATTGTGTGACTAATGTTCCTCGCTGCCCGGTTGCTCATTTCTCTGGCTCCATCTCCTCCTCTCTCTTTTCTCTTGGTTTTTATCAGATCGAGACTCTTCCTACCACGTCTCCAGAGTACTTAAATTGTGTCTTATTGGATCGCACAGTTATTATCTGTTTATAGGTCTGATTCTCTCGCCAGCTTAAAATATCAGCACTATGCTTTTTATTTCTTTCTCTCCTTGGTTCCCAGTAGGTCTCTGTCACGCAGGAGGTGGTTGATAGACACAGAAAGCGTCTGTGAGTGTGAGTGAGTTTCTTGGATTCTGTTGGAATAAATTCCTGGAGAGGTGCAATGTTATTTTGCAAGGCACACAGTCTTTTTATGCAGGTAAAGTGTCGGGTTTCAGTAGCTGTGCAATCAGCAAGATCATTGGCTTATTGAAGACATCATTCCTGTTCTGTTGTTTACAAATTATTAAAGCCGCTTCAGCTCATGGCCAACATGATGGTATCTTAGTGGAAACAAAGCAATTAATGCAACAAAATTATATAGAGGTGGGAAATTCAATCTCATTTAAATTAAGACCGATGAAAACACTAGCATAAAATTAGAGGCACAGATGGCATCAATACATTGCACTGATTTTCTTTTCACATATTCAATTATAGTTTAAATACAAACTAATACGGGCAATTTATCTTGGGGTGTACATATATATTATCTGATTAAAATTCCCTACTACATCCAATCTAGCCACCAGCCTCACATTGCAGAATTATAGGGGGTACAGGGCATGATCTGGAGGCCATTGAGATGGGGTACTGGCTGTTGGTGTGCTCAGGAGGAAGAAGTCACAGGACCAGAAGTCTGTACTGGTTTCTGTCCAAGACAGTGGTTGCTGGATAAAACTCAAGCTGTCTGGTTAAATTTGAGTTTCGGATTAAGAATAATTTTCTACCACATATTTGTCCCAATCAGCTTGTGAGACACAAACTGAAAAGCATAGTTGTAGTTTACTAAATGCTTCCCTTTTGTTCTTTTAAATGAACCTGTGAACCAAAGTCGGAGATTCATTAGGAAATAGGCAAGACCTCCGAGAGGATGCTGTGGCCATTACCAGAATGACACAATGAGAGTTTTGTGTTTGAAATCCAAACCTACCTTCCCAGAGGAGCCAAGAGCTGGGTGGGACCAGGTCATCTGTAAGCAGACTGGATGGTCTAGAACCATTCTGATGTATGTGGCACTGAGGTTCAAACCTGGAACCACATGAATACGAGGGACACTTTCTATCCATTGAGCTCTATTCCTGGCCCATAGATTCTAGGACAAATTTACCCTGGATGGCTCGGAACACCTGCATTAGTAATAAAATATTACAAGCTAAGCACCCCTCAGAGTTGAAGTAAGAAGGAGAGGTGTTGTACACAGGTGACCAGAAACTGGGGTCCTAACCTCCTGCTATCTTCCAGCAGCTTGCTGTCATGTCAGGGTCTGAAACACTTCTGTGTGAGTGATAGGACCTAGGGCATTGATGTTCCTGCTTCCCAACTGAATCAAGTTCCCACACCAGGAAAATGCAGCCCTTGTGCGGGGACACTTGCTAGATGACCAGAGAGAGGAAGGGAGCTGTCGCTAATGGGATGATTTCCTGCTGGTAGCAGTATTAAACTTGGGGGAGGGGCGTTTAGAAGCAGCTCCAAAAGCACAGACTGAGGCCGGGCTAGCTCCAAAGGCAAGGCTATTTAGATAAAACCCCACTGGGCAGATGACATATTGAACTAGTCGAGGCCTCTTCTCACCTTAACTCCACATCATCCACCCTTGAGGAAAACATTTTTTCTTTCATCTCGTCTATTATGTGGAAAACATGAAATATGAATTTGATAAGAGTATGATTAGCTGAACCATGCTCTTGATTTTCCTTCGCCTCGAAATTTTGTCTGATTGTTGTCAAATAATGAGAGGTGGCATGCTTAATTCCTTAATGTTTGGCAATTTATAGCCTATTTTTCCCAAAGATGGCTGTTGATAAATTCATCTGGAAAGTGTGTCGCTGTTGCTTCAATTATTGCCTTGCTTGATCACCCTTCCCTTTCCTTCACATTTTCATCTAATCAAACCCTACTTCACAGCTCCAACGCACCTCTCTGATGATACCATTTTAGTGTTGGCAGCCTGAGCGGCTCCCCCTCTGCCCTGAGCCACAGCATCTCAGGTTCAACCTCCCTGCACTGCCCTACTCTAACCGGATGTGCTCACCTCTATGTGTGTTTCCCATGGATCCCAGGACTCTAGGGTGAGTCCCTATATTCCCTAGCCTCCAGAGCACTAGCCATTAGCCTGCCAATGTAACAGATGATCAATTATTCCCAAAGAAAAAAAGGAGGGGACAGAATGAGCATCACTTTAAAATTATGTAATATCCACTCATAAAGACCAGGGCTGCCAGAGGGAAAAGTGGATTTCAGGGTAGGGGTAAAAAATAATCACACAAAATGGGGGTACCACTAAAAGGACATTGAAACTAAGCTTAAAGGAATACACAGAACATTTTGAGCAACCAAGTTTATAAACACAGTCACCCACAGAACAAAGTAAAAACTCTGAGGGGTGTTGCAGAAAGAAAGCAAGTCTTCACAGAGGGATTCCTCCAACTCCAACTACAGGGGATAGAAGAAAATAGATTGCCACTGTGCACTGGCAACCACTACAGCAATAATAGTTTCAGGGACGAAACAAGGATGCCACAATTATTGGGGAAGGAGATGATGAAAATTGGGATATGTACCTGATAATTTAAAAAATAATAATGTTGCAGGGGGAACATGCTGCAGAGGTCACCTTAACCTATTAGTAGAAATTATGCATGTTCTTGTCCCTGAGTGACCGCAGCAGTGTATCACAGACTAGATGTCTTATAAAGTGAAATTGTATCTTAGAGTCTAAAGTCTCGGTGTCAGCAGGGCTTCTGTCCACTTGCTCTTCACAAATGTCTGTCTCCTCATTATACCCTTGCTTGGTGGAAGAAGCAATGGAGCTCTCACGAGTCTTTTTCTCTAAGGCACTTACTGCACCGGCAGGGCCTTCATCCTCCTGACACATCACTTTCGAAAGGCCTTAACCCCTGACGCTACCACAGTGAAGGCCGATATTTTAAAAATTGGAATGAATAGCTCAATACTCGTCTACAGTCTCAAGATTGAGAGATAGCATCTCGTGCCTCCTGATGCGCCATGTTGAGATGAACACTTAGGCTTACCATGAGTCTATACTCAAGGAGACTTCAGGCAAAGCCAAACTGAGGAACATTCCACAAAATACATGTGTATATTATTCTAAACTGCCAACCACAAAAGAGTAGGGCCTGTTTTGGATTAAGGAAACCTATGGGTCCATTGCATATAACTGCTGTGTATGATTGGGAATAGGACTCTGAACTAAAAAGGGTTTTCTTTGGTATAGAGGACATTTGGTGGGACAATGGATGGAAGTTAATATAATATTGCTATATCAAAATTAAGTCCCTGGTTTTGATAATCCCACTATGGCTATATTAGATGGCATTCATATTTTTGGAAACACTAACAAATAGGTAGAGATATAGGAGTATTATTCATTACAGAGTTCAAAGAAATATAGGAAAGATGAATAATAGATGATCAGCGAGTAAATATATGAGAGACAGAGAGAGAGAGATAGCAATTTTTAGTACTACTTCTTCTGCTACTTTTCTCTAAGTCTAAACTTAGAGGAAGTACAGGGAGAGACAACTGGGATTGGAGGGGGGCACTTGGAGAGCAGTATAGAAACCTAGAGCCGTGAAAACTTACTGGAATCTAGGTAGGTGATCCCAACGAGGACTCCTAATAATGAGGGATAAGGAGTATGAACTGGCCATCTATTGTAGCCAGGCAAGACTTCCAGGGGAGGGACTGGGTTGCATGTAGGTGAGTTGTTGATAGAGTAGGTCCCATGGAGATCCCCAAACAACCCAGGCTGGTGCTAGGACAGGCGGTCACCCTGCAAACTGACAGCAGGGACTCCAGTGCTGAGTATAATCTCCACACAGCTCATTGGAGAGAACAAGCTAGTGACTTCGTGGAACCTTCATTCCTAGGTTTTAGTCTCTTTGGTGTGAGAAAGTACTCTGTGGGCTATTGAAAGAGAAATATGGATACCCACCTAGCCACAAAACCTTTGACCTACAATCTTTCCTGCCTGCAAAATGTGTTGGGGCAATGGTGGTGCAGAACTTTTGGGAGTCAGAAACCAGAGTCTGGTTTTGCTTGAGGCCCACTCCATTAGAGGAAACCCATGCCTGATACTGCTGGAATGACTGGGAACCCGAAACTGGATAGCCCAGACACCCAGGGTAGAGCAAAACATGCCTGGTCTTTAAACAACCAAACAAAAATGAAGAAATTATTCCTAATGATATTCTGCTATCCACATAGATCCATTCCTTGCTCAGTCATCATCAAAGAGGCTTCTCCTAGGAGCAGACGCAGAGACCCACAGCCAGGCATTATGTAGAGAGAGAATCTAAATTGGAGGTTTCCATTGGGATTCTCTGGGGAATCCCGAGGGAGATGTGGTGGAAGGATTGTCAGAGTTAGAGGGGTTGGAGGACACCAGGAGAACACAGCTCATTGAATCAACTAAGCAGGGAACACATAGGCTCACCGAGATTGAAGTGGCAAGCACGGGGTCTGCAGGGGTCTGCTCTAGTCTTCATGTATATGCATGGCTCTTAGCTTGGTGTTTTGTGGGACTCTGGACTTTGGGAGCAGGTGTATCTATGACTCTTTTGCCTTCTCTTGGGACTCTTTTCATCCTGCGAGAATGCCTTGTCCAGCCTTGGTGTCAGGGCTTTTGCCTTGTCTTGTTTGAATGTTGGCTCTTGGAGGCCTGTCCTTTTATGAAGAGAGATAGAGGAAGAGTGGACCAGGGGAAGAAGAGAGGTAGGGGGATGGGAGGAATAAAAGAGGGGAAACTGTGATCAGGATGTATTGTATGGGAGAAGAATCTATTTTCAATAAAAAAGCTATTCAAAATGGGACAAACCTTTTGATATAACGTGTACAACTGTATGTTCCTGTATTAGCTAAGTTTTAAATAATAGCTTAATACCACACTTACATGTTCTAAAACTCTAAATTTATTTCCTAACAAACCATTTCATGATAGCAGGGGAATCAAGGCAGAAGGAACTTAAACAAGCAGTTACTTCACATCTGCAGTCAAGAGCAGAAATCACTGCACACGATGGTGAGTGTTTAGCTAGCTTTCTCTATTCTTGTATAGTTCAGGGCCCCAACCCTGAGAACGTTGCCACTCACTTCCAGAATGGGACTCCCCATCAGTTCAGGGAGGGAAGACAACCTCCCACAGATCAAAGCGATCCAGACACTCCACCAAAGTTCCTCTTGGGAGAGTCTAGGTTGTATCAAGGTAACCAAACAAATCTTCACAATCATTGACTCCTATATTCAAAGTGAAACGAAATGGCATGGTGTTTAAGACAAAGTCCACATGCCATTCCTCTTGTCTGTTCTTGGGAAAGGATCCCACTGGACCCAAACAAACCCTTGCCCCCTCACCAAGTCTACACACCCTCCAAACATCATAAGCTTCTTGCATTGTGGTTTGTAGGTTTCCTTCACAGACCCCATTGCCCCTGCCTGAGAACTGAAGAGAAACGTGGATATAGAAAATGTACAGACTGGTCCCCAGTATTTCAATTTGTCAAATAAAAGAATTTGCCTTCAAAGCACATGATAATCCTAAACAAACAAAATCCTGACAGGTGCTGTTAGCATCCTAAACACATTTGTGATTAGCAGGTATTAGCATTCTTTCTAGCATTCAAATTGCAACAAGAAAGATACTTTTGAGCTTCTGTCCCAGTCCCAAGTGCCCACAGTCACCTGGATCTAAGAAACCAATTGTCGCCCATCAGCATGGCTTCTTTGTGTACGTGCGATCACATTTTATCGCTGAGAGGAAGTGCGACAAAATCCCAAGGTCTGAAGGCACCTGGTCCCAGATTCATATTAGGTATCATTGTTCAGAACAGCTGGCTTCTCCAGAAAAATAGATGACAGTATAGGCTGCTGCTCTCCCTCAACACCTGTTACCTATCTGTCACCAAGTAACAGAAATAGAAGCTACGGGACTGGAAAGTAAGTGGGCTTAGTGGCACTGGTCGGGCTCACTCAGCTCCTGGCTTCCTTCTGCTATAGCCACCTGCTGAAAGAGGCAAATGTTCATTGCCAAGAGGTAGAGAAGGCACGAAGGTACGAGCCAAAAGGAGGTATGGGAAGATGGAAATAAGAAAGGAGAGCAGCTAGTAGCTAACAGATACTGGCTCATTTTAAACAGAAGAACCTGGGGCTCAGATTGGCACATGGTTTGAATCCCAGCACTCAAGAGACAAATGCGGGAAGATCTCGGGATGGAGACCAGCTTGGGCTACACAGCACAACTCTTTCAAAAGTCGAAACAAAGAGGAGGTTGTGGAGGATGTGGAGGATGAAGAGGAGTAGGTGAAGGGGGAAGATGAGGAGGCAGAAGACAACTTGAAAAACCAATGAGGGCACAGAAGTGAAAACAAGAAGTGTGTCCTTCAACACCTTGATAGAAGCTCCTGGTCCTTGGTCATTGAAAAATAAATACCTTTAGAAAGAAATTTGGAATTCTTTAAGTGATTCCCCATCTTTGGGAAAATGACCCGTGGCTAAATTGAATAGCCTGATCTGAAATTTTGGGAAATGTAAGGGTCCTCCATCAACCTCAGTACAGGAGGTGGGCAAACAGATCACCTAGCTGAGCCTTGTCCAAATTCGTGCCTCCAAAATCACAAGATCCAATAAAAACAGTTATTGTTTGAACATCTAAAAGTGAAGGTAGTCTCTTAGTCAAAAATACATTATTGGAACACTGGGCCTTACTTTTCTCACCTATCAAATAAAAGGATTAGCCTTCAAGCACCTGCAAGGGGCTTATAATAATCCCGAACAAATAATTAATTGCTTGATTGCTACATTTAGTCTTTTTCAAAAATACATGTGACAGATATTTTTGTGTAGTACGATATTGCTATTCCTGTAAGCATGTGCCGTGTAGTGAGAAATACCCTTTTCTGCCAAGGGCTTCCTGTAGAATAGGGATGTGTGGCCAGATGAAGCGACTATACAGTGGACTCAGGGTGCATTCTGCTAAGAAGCAAGGCAATTTTTCTAAGATTAGTTTTCTGATTTTCAGAATTCTACTAGCAACAGAGTAAACCAGGAGGCTGCAAAAGCCTCCTCTTATTGAAAGCGTGTTATGAGGCCAAGACGAGCTATTCCAAATATGGTCGGCAAAGGAAAGATGCAGCTACACAAAGCTCCATAAATAGGCAGGACATTTCCACCCATGTACAATTTCTCTTAATAACATCCTTCAGGGCTGTCATTTACGAATTTATCTCAGCCATCTTTGAACCTATTTATATTTTCCTATCTTGGGACTGCAAGCTCCATATCGTCTTTATAGTCATTTGTCCTAAATGTATCTCCTGCTACTTTGACTAATCTACCAGCCCCTTTACTCTGAGGCTAAGTTTAACAAGTCTCCAAATCCAGATCGAGAAGTAAAATAGAAAATTAGCCATGTCCAATTCTCTATAAAGTAAGCTTCATTCCAGATACAGAAATAGATAAAAATTGAATATGTAGGATTTTCCCATCAAACAGATTCTCATGAAAAATCTGTCAGGGAAAACACCAAGAAAAGGCTGGCAGAAGCAAGTTTGTTGAACATGAAGAATTGCCCAGTTCTAACTTCAGAGTGGGATAAAAGTAGACCACCATTTATTACCTACGTGTTTCTGACAGGTTTCTGACTAGCCTTAGGACACACACACACACACACACACACACACACACACACACACAAATGCATGTGGAGGAGAACTAGCCATGCTTAAGAATGGTCCAGGGAGCCAGCCTGCCTGTCTTCATCTTGTTCTCTGTTAGCTCTGAGATTGGAGAAAAGCTACCTAATCTCCCTGTAGTCCAGTTTCTTTATCTGTAAGGATGAAAATAATTAAACCTGTTACATGGTGTTTTTATGAGACTTCATAAATTTACATATGTAAAACTGTTAGCCTGTGTCTGGGTCTTGGCAAGTTCCAATGAAGTATTACCTGCTATGAGGAGAATACGGCACCGCACATACATGCCTTCTTTTATCTCCTTCCTTTGATGGATTATACATGTAAAATGAAGCTCTGCTAGTCTCTGGTTCCAAGAAGGCTGAGCATCTACACAGTGTAAATTGATACTGGTATACATGCATGTCCACCAGCTCAATTGCTGGTCAGTAGCCACAAATTATTTCAAAGTAGAATTTGGACAAAAGGAAAAAGCTTCAAGATTGCCTAGATGGTTTCTGGCAGTTAGGAGAGCATTTAGAGGCATGCATTTAAGTGAGCTCTCAAGATGAGACTATGCATTGAAGCGTCTGGTTGCTAGTCGGGCAGCTTACCTGAAAAGTGGGTATTTGGAGAAACACAGCACTGAATGGCCATTGACAAGAACTGTGCCAAAGAATTTTCTGTGCTACTCTTCCAAATAGTGAGTTCTTTTTTTTTCACTTTCTTTTTGTTTGTTTGTTTTTGTGTCTTCCACTTCTTGCAGCTCAATCCCATTCATCATTTTCCATCCCCACGAATCTGCCCTCTCCCCCCAACAAAAAAGAAAAAGGAAGAAAAAAAAGAGGAAAAATATCATCATAGAAGCTGTAGTGTGACGTAGTGAGTCATACAGTAAACCCTCCTAATGAGTTCTTAAAAGCTCCCGAAAATGCAGAGTCTGCAAGGTATTTGGCTTGGAGTACATAATGCTCCAGTTCCTTTAAGGTCCACAGACACAATCTGATCTCTAATGGGCCTTTGATTCATTTTCCTATGCTTCCTGGACTGCCTGAGCCATCTTCCTGGAGTGACCTCAAAATGAACAACCTGTACTCAAACGCATGCCATCACTGAGAATGTGCCACTAATGTCCATGGTACCTCCATGGGGCATCACTGGGGGCAACCTCTGCGAGGAGAAATGTATTCAGGGAGAAGAGACAATAGATAGGGCTCTGGCACTGGTATCTCAGATGGACTCAGATTCTTCCTACTGGAAAACAACAAAATATCTCTTTCTTTCCCCTGTCTCCCTCCTTTAGTACAAAAGAATCGCATAAAACTACCTCCTTCCCTTAACACAGAACCACTTGGTTCAAGTCCAAGGTGCACAGCAATTGCCACATTACTTGTATGACAGGTGAGCTAGCATCCTTGAGGCCCTCTCAAGCTCAGTGATACAAGAATTTTATGTCAAGTTTGCACTCCATTTTTGCAGAACATGATAGCCCTATGAAGACAGACACTCCGAGGCTTAGAGGTGCCTGGTGACAATAATATTGGAGTCCTCAAGTGGAGTATTATAGAAAAGAATAGAATATATTTCCATGTGGAGTCATGTCCTGGTTTTCTCCCCTAAGCATACATCCGGTCTGGCAGGTCAATCACTTGACCATGGACCACCCTTCAGGAAGGCATGTCTACCTTAAACTACGCCAAAAGAGGCAGGAGGAATAATGAATCATTTAGTGAGGCCATGTGCTTTTCCTTCCACAGTTCCTGATGGTCAGTAGGAACTGGCATAAGGTTTGGCTGGTCTGCCCATTTTTCTGAGTCCGGACTTAAAAAGGTTTTAACTATTCCTTTTTTTTTTTCCTCTTTTATGCTTTTCTCTCATACTCTGGCCAGAGCCTAAGTGTGCTTTTTGTGTTACTTTGGGGTTCCTTACTCCATCTCTAAAGATCTCTCCTGAAGGGGACCCTTGCACAACGGGAGCTCATTCCCCTGCCCCAGATTAGGCATAAAGCACAAGCCCAAACACCAAGATTCTTCATTAATCGGGAGACGAAAAGATAAAGTGGCCTCTGATCCAGATACTAGAGTCTCAAGTGCAGCTCTGCCCTCACCAGTTCCTTCTCATTCTGAGGTGTTTTGGGCTCCCCTTGGGAAAGAAAAAGACTAGATATAGGGCTTTGAAAGGTAAGAAAGCCACAAGAGTCAAACCTCCCAGAAATTTCTGAATGTATTATTCACATAGATTTAGGAAATCTTTTTACCACAGAGAACAACGCCTAGCCTTTAGATTGCATTTGACCAAATGTTTCCCTTTTGGTAATAAAGTATAAAATTAGTGAGAAACATAAAAGAGAACTCAGAGGTCACACAAGGCAACCGACAACACCAAACTTGTAAATCAAGACCTCATTATTCCTTCAATGATTGCTTTCTGAATTCACATTGAAAGCTATATTCTAGAGCATCCAATCAGTTTTAAATAGCAGGCCTTAAGATGTGTCTGAAGCCAAGTTATCATGTGTTGTGTGTTGGTATGCTGGAGAAGTAATCAGAATATTTCCTAGATGAAGGGCTCACCCTGTTACCGCTAAGAGTAGTGGTTCAATGCCAATATCATAGAAAGGAACTCACTTTGTCTTTTTATTTTCTCTGTTTACACTATATTATATTTTCTCTCTTTCTTTCTTTCTTTCTTTCTTTCTTTCTTTCTTTCTTTCTTTCTTTCTTTCTCATTCAAGAGCCTGAGATTAATAAATGCTGGCCTTGGGATTAGAAAGAGCAATCTCCCCCAATCTCATCAGAAATATCTGCTTTCTATTTTACTACATCCACATCTAGCATCTATATAACCTGGCTTCCTGGAATAAACACAGTTGTAAAAAATGCCCAGGTGAGACTATACAGCCCAATTATGCTGTTCCAATGCCCTGTTCGCTGCCTGAGGCAGCCAACGTCTTTTTATCTTACGTTGGAAATGCTTTTGAGGGAAACTCTCTTTATTTATTTATCTATTTATTTATTTATTTACTTAAGATTTCTGTCTCTTCTCCCCAGCCGCCTCCCCTTTCCCTCCCCCTCCCCCAATCAAGTCCCCCTCCCTCGTCAGTCCAAAGAGCAATCAGGGTTCCTTGCCCTGTGGGAAGTCCGAGGACCACCCACCTCCATCCAGGTCTAGTAAGGTTTCTAGCCATAAATAAAGGACATTGAGCCTATAATTCGGGTTCTTAGAGAAGCTAAATAAGAAGGAGAACCCAAAGAAAAACATATAGGCATCCTCCTGAATATTAACCTTCATCAGGCGATGAAAGGAGGCAGAGACAGAGACCCACATTGGAGCACCGGACTGAAATCTCAAGGTCCAAATCAGGAGCAGAAGGAGAGAGAGCACGAGCAAGGAACTCAGGACCCCGAGGGGTGCACCCACACACTGAGACAATGGGGATGTTCTATCGGGAACTCACCAAGGCCAGCTGGCCTGGGTCTGAAAAAGCCTGGGTTAAAACCGGTCTTGCTGAACATAGCGGACAATGAGGACTACTGAGACCTCAAGAACAGTGGCAATAGGTTTTTGATCCTACTGCACCTATTGGTTTTGTGGGAGCCTAGGCAGTTTGGATGCTCACCTTGAGGGAAACTCTTAAAAAGGGCATGCCCTCATCCAGGGACGAAAACTGAGCCATTCCCTCACCCCATCCCTGCGAGCTTTAGAAAGTGGAGCCAGCTCAACTGAGGGGCTGTCGAAATGACTGAAAACCACCTGCTGCCAATTTCCATCTTCCTGTATGAAAACCAGCCTTCTCAAGGGTTTCCACCGCTGGCCAGGGAAGAAACAGCTCTGCAGGCACTCGCTGATTATGGTCACCTGGTCCCGCAGCCCTTCAAAGTGGATGTGGAAAATCCCTCTGGCGAAAGGATGCAGAATGACAGGGAGCAACTGCAGCAACGTGTGACAAAGAACACAGTCGATTGCTCCATGCTCCATTGCCAGTCTGGGTAGGGCACTTAAGGCTCCCAGGGCCCTTTTGAAAAGGTGCCTTTCATTCAAAAGAATAATGTTCTGATTTTTAAAAGCACCAACTGCCAATTTTCTTAGAGCCATAATAATTTCCTTTTGGTTGCGTCAAGAAAAAGAAATATTTTATGTAACCACAAAATTTGAGAATGATTTTTTACAAAAGAAAGAATTTATCGTAATTTTTGTTTTCTACTTTTTCCCATGTGAGTAAATATTGTTGTAAAAAGCTGCAATCAGATGGATACAATGATTTATGTCTCTTGGTTTAAGAATGTACTACAGATATTTGCTCTGGTTTTCTCAAAACGGGTATCGCGAGCTGGGCAATAGCTCAGTCTGCAAATGCTTGTCTGTCAGGTCTGAGAACCTGAGATCCCCAGAACTCATATTAAAAACGCTGGCATGGGGGAGCATGTTTGTGATACCAGCAATGTTGAGATTGGAAGCCATGACAGGCAGATAAGATTCCTGGAACTCACTTATCCACCAACCTAACACAATTGGTGACGTTCCAGACCCACAAGAGACTGTGTTCAATAAAAAATGGAAGTCACCTGACATAAGACACCTGGTTTTCCTCTGACCTCAATACACATGTACACACACACAGGAGTGCACACATACACACATGTGCACTAATACCCACAAGAATGTGATCTCTCTCTCTTTCTCTCTCTCTCTCTCTCTCTCTCTCTCTCTCTCTCTCTCTCTCTCTCTCTCTCTCTCACACACACACACACACACACACACACACACTCTTTTCTGGCTTCCACGGGCTCCTGTACACATGTAGTGCACACATTCTCAGACAAACTTACATACATATACATACATCTTTAAAAAAAGAAACATTTTAAAAGAAAGAAAATGTACTTATTTGTGAATTGTTAGAATTTCAAATGCATAATCATGTCAGGGAAAATCAAAGGCAGGGCATAAAAGCAAAAGAAGCAAATCTAGGAAAATGTAAAAGAAACAGTGCAAATGATAACCATCACTATTTCATCTTTGAAAACCCTAACGAAATTGGTGTTGATAAAGAAAATGATGAGCAAGTAGAGGAACTTGAACAAATGTACTATTTGAAGCTAAGAAAGGGTAATTATTCAACATAAAAGAATTGCACGCATTGTATTAATGAATGCTATTAAATTAGAACATAGAAATGACTGTGTTCTTTAAAAAAATAAATGTAAATACTCATGATACAAAAACCTAAGCTGACATATGTCCCAATAGCCAGGTCAAGATCATGTACTTGGTATGATTCCAGTCATGTAAGAGAAGCAAAATTACACATTACCAAAAGAATGAAACCGAGAAGAAAACTGTGTCAAAATATTGAGAGTGATTCACTCTGGATTGGATTGGATGACTTTTCCGTCTTACTGTTAGAAGTTTCCTAACTGTCTCTGTGAGTTAATGAGTGCAGGAGGGAGGGCTGTTATTGAGGTACCCCCTTCAGACTCCTGTGCCCCAGGACCTCAGCACATCTGCGTGCTTGGAGATAGGCCTGCAAATAGAGAGAGATGGTTTGTTAAAGTGAGTCCAGATCCAATAAAATTGATGTCCTTAGAAGAAGAGGGAAAACTACAGACACTTAAAGAGGGAACTCACAATACAACCCCAGACAGACAAGGGAGAGAGGCCAGAGACAGACCTCCCCATGCCTCCAAAGGAACCAGTTCTGTCGACCCCAGGATCTTGAACTGGCAGGCTCCAAACATGTCAAGGGATACATTAATTTTGGTTAAGCCATTCTGTCTGCAGTCCTTTGTCCTGGCAGCCATAGCAAACCAACACAGTTTCTTCTCCCTTCTCTTGGTCTTCTTCCTTCCTCTCTCTTCCCTCCCTCCACCTTCTCTCCTTTTTCACCTCCCTTCTCCTCTCTCTCTCTTCACTCCTTCTCCTCATTTTCTCTCTCTCTTCCTTCCTCTCTCCTCCCCCTCCTCTCTCCTTAATTATCCCACTGGAAGACATGAAAACATTTCAATGTTTCCATTACTTCTCCCAACGGGTTTTCACTCTACTACTGGCTGGTCATGTGACTGCTTGGTTGGGGGAGGTGATCTGAAGTCTTGACAGCTGGATTGGTAATGTGATAATCAGTATTTGGAGCAATACTGGTGGAAACACATTTGGCGAGTGGTAGTCAGTTCTGTTTAAGTGCCTTTGAGCTCTGTTCGACGCGTGAGAAAGGTAGGAAGACTGAGACAAGGCCTGTGTGACTGTAGTGTTAAGAGTAGAAGAAGAAAGGTCACCCTGCCACACAGCAGCTAGGTCAGATCAAAGCACTGGTTGCCTGTGCTACCAGGATCCCATCGCTGCTCTGTTACAGCTATGCAAATACCTTTACTCTTGAATTTATGAAGGGGTTGGTGTCACATTTCTGGGCTGGAACCCAAAAGCACAAAGAGGGGTTATCTCTACTGACTCAATTCCCTTTCTGGTTCAAGTCTTAGTAATGAATATACTTGATAATGTGCCCCAGTAGAAAGGAAATTTGATTATACATAGGAAGAAATTCCTGCAAGGGCTAGGCGGGCTATTCCTCTCTTGCAGCATTTCCAAGGAGGCGTGGCCTGGTGACTTGCATGCTAGGTGCCTCGGTATGAACTTCTATATAAGTGTGTTCATTCTCCTCCTCCAATGGCACTTCTTTATTTTCCCACTTTTCATAAGTGTGTGTGTGAAATATATCCTTTGCTGCTATGAAGGACAGTGTTATAGTGAGCACCTAAGAAATGGCTGTGGCCATTTCCAGTGACCAAGGCTGCAGAGCCTGTTGGGGGGAGGGGCTCCATCTCAAAGGATATGGCTGTTGGGTGAGGGTTGATTGTAGAAAACCCATCAGTGTGTACGAAATAGCAGGGGGGAGGGCAGTGAGAATTCTTATAGGGTAAAGGAACTTGATGACAAGGCTGACGAGATACATTGGATCCCTGGGACCCAACAGGATTCCTGCAAGGTGTCCTCTGATCACTACATATGTACCCACATACAGAGAGAGAGAGAGAGAGAGAGAGAGAGAGAGAGAGAGAGAGAGAGAGAGAGAGTAAAAAGAAAGGAAAGTACGTTTTAGAATTCAATGAGAATTTTCCAAAAGTTTTAATACTGACTAATAAAATTTCAAGCATCTAGTTTACCCCAGGAATGTATCTGGGTGGAGGATGCAGCCAATGCTAATGGAAGACAGAGAGCTTTCTTTAGACATCAGCCAGGAATCCCAGTACTCGATCAATGCAAGATGACCTGGGCTCTTTTGGGCTGCAGGGCTCTCCACCAGCACTTATAAAATTTATCTGTTGTTTTCAGGGTAAACAAAGCTTCCTACAGAGTGTTTGGCACATATGAGTTCTAAGCCAGCCAGGGATACATAGTGAAACCCTGCTTCAACCAGCAAAACAAAACAAAAACAGAAACAAAAACAAAACAAAAAACCCAGAGACAACAAAAAAGAAGTAATTCATCAGAAAGAACTGAAAGCATTTATTTACTCATCAACTTCTCAAATATTATTGATGCCTATTACCTCTAAAGTCATGCTGATATCAGGGGGGTGTGTCTAAATAAAGGTCCTTCTGCAGAAATCTTCACTGTGCCTTCAGTGTAAGGGAGAAACTAAAAACCTTTCAATGATATTTGCGTGGCATTGATATTGGTGTTCAGATAGAACAAAATATTAAACATACATTTTCATTGCCATATGTACATTATTATTGTCATAATTCTGCTTTCTTGACGAACATGAGAAAGGGAAGGAAGAGTTTGTACAACCAAGGAGAGATCCTGGAAGAGTTAAATAATTGATGAAAGGGGGCGTGCAAGCGTTCCACTCTGTGCCAGCAGTTCGCAGAATCACAAACCAGAATTTTTGAGAGAGGAAGAGAACATTCTGCTTAATCTACACCACACAGCTTTATATGCAAGGCAATGCTAGATGGAATAAAGGGCTGTACTGACATCTTGTCCCGTATAATACCGTAGTTACTCTGAAATTACTGGCTTTCAAAGTTCCCATAGCAGCTACAGCAGTTGCTAAGTGTTATCAAAGACAGTTTTACTCAGGAGTCCCACAGTCAAGCATTCAGCAGAAAAATGCACTTTAACTTACTTACAAAGGTGTTACAGTGCTCCAGTGATTCGTGGTCCCTTTGAGTCTCCTTACTACCCAGTTGTTCAGTCCAATTACATTCTCTTAAGTCAACTCATCTACCAAGTAGAAGTAGGAACTCTAGTTCCTTTCGCTTTTCTTTGTCTTGATCTAAATTATCTCTCTGATGCCCTTCTGGTCCATCCTGACACCTTGGTAATTCTGAGTCTGACTTTCTGCCAACACCAAAGAAGCAAAAGCTAACGCTGAAGGAAGGCCCGCAGTGTGCAGTCTGTATCCACTGCCCTGCAACCACAAAGTGAATCCTCCTCTTGATAATGTGAACAGGAAATGGTTAAATCTGGGCAAGCTCACCATCCTGGCAGTAGGGGTGGACTTGGCAAAGAACAGCTGAATGCTTTAGTGTGGCAGACAGTTTTCACAGGCTTGGGTGCTGACTTTACAGGGACTCCAATGAGTAATCAGTTGAGACCCACGAGCAGGTCTCACGATATATAGCACTTGGTTTTGATGTTTATATACTACATAATGTTCTTGGTTTTGTTGTGTGGTTTCATTTTTGATTGTATGTAATTATTTTTGCCTACTTATGCTTATATGTAAAATGTAAGTACATTGCTTCATGGCTGATGGATGAGTCTAGACTCTGCCCCACAAAAGAAGACAACGTCTTGTGGCAGCCTCCTTTCATTTGTCTTTCTGCCATACGGTCCAATGAATGGGGCCAGACAGTCCATAAACAAAGGTAGAGAAATATGACCATATTTTGACTTTTAAAATATTTGCAAGAACTTATTTTCATGTCAGGCTTAAACAAATAAAATATCTTAGAGGTATCAAAAAAAAAAAGCTCAAAATACCATATTAACTAAAATATAGAGGGAAAGGGGTGGGGAAAGCCCTGTGACCTTAGCAACAAGGCCCAGACTGTACACTGTATGGTTTATGTACATCCTTTAGTTCATGGAGCACTTGTGTGCACCTGCTCACGGCTCCAGACCTTGTCATTTAAGAGGACACCTATACATGGGGGAGCATCCAGAGGAAGCTCATGAGAAGAGTGCATCAACATCTGGGCTGTTTATGGTAGAGTAGGCTGTGCATGCTACCCATGGATATAACTCTTTCTGTGCCCCTAATGCTCTCACAGTTGATGCAAGCCATAATGGAGGGGTTTGATTAACAACTCGTCCCCTACCATGTATTTGGTAAACGTCAAAACTGAGATTTAAAACCAGGCAGTTGGATGCCAAAAAATGGTGTCCTTGCCACTAGATGTTTTTTTCAAATTTGTTGCCAGGAGTGGAGACCAGCCAGTGACAGCGAATGTTTCAAGTTCGGAATAGTTCCCCATTAAACTGAATAGTGGAATCTAGGGGGGCACTCCAGAAGAAAGCACTGGGATCAGAGATCCCAGTGACAAAAATGCTGATTCTGAGACCATGAGAAGTTCAGTTTCCTAGGAAACCAAAGTGGAAGAGGCTGTCTTGGGAGCTCATCAAGTTTTGATTCTTGAGACATAGCTAGGCAGACCTGGTTTACAAGGTTGGATACTCCTGTGACCAAGAAGTAGAAATGGATTAGGTCACTTCCCCATGCTCTCCCATAGTCACTGCAGACAGATGGCCTATTTAATTTAAAATTAAAGTCTTCATTCATATTGGCTACATTTCATATGTTCACTAGCCACACATGACTGGTGGCTACCATGTTGAATGTTCAGATACAGAGAACATGTCGATATGGCAGAAAATTCTATATAGTGTTGTTCTAAACTATAACAGCTGCCTTTTAATTTTTTTAATTTTTTTTTTTAGAAATTTAAGATAGACAATTTTCTTCCTCCCATAGATGAAGAAATTGAAGACCAATAGCTGTCCTAGCTGGCTTACTGTCAACTTGACATAGTCCAGAGTCACCTGAGAAAGAGGTCTCAACTGGATGATTGCCCAGATCGTATTGACCCTTAGAGATGTCCATGGTGGAATACCATGATTGGTCATTGACACTGTCGGTCCCGCCCACTAAGGGTGACAGCATGTTGTGGAATATTTGATTAACTAGGCAAAGATGTGCTAAATTGGTTTATGTTGCCTTTGTTTAACTATGTGGAGGTGTGTTGCATTTGCATTAATTAAATAAAAGTAACCTAGGTTCAGAGAGATAAGGTTAGTTACTAGTTGGCGGGAAGTAGCAGGGAGGAGCCTAGGCTTGGGGCAGTGGAGAAGGGAGTGGCTTCCAAGACACCAGCTAAGAGAGGAAGTTAGCCAGTTGCCTCTCTAACTCTCCGAGCTCACAGGTTTATACCCTAGTCTTTGGAACTGTTTTATTAGAACAACAGATGGTTAGTTAAAGCTACTTTTAGGGGTAGCAACAGAGCCATTGGCTGGGGGTACAGAATCCACCCGAGGCTATGCCTTTAGTAGCCACCTGGGCTGCTAGTAGCTTAAAGCACAACCTCTGTGGCTAAAGTAAATCAGCAACATCATTCCCTGATTGGTGGTCCAGGGCTGTAAAGAAAGCGAACCTTTCAGCAAACAAGCAAGCAACATTCATCCATGGAATCCACTTCAGATACCCTGAATTCCCCTGGTAATGGATAAGGACAAAAACACGTTAAGACAAACAAACCCTTTACCTCTTGTAAGCTCCTTTTTGTCAAGGTGTTCGACACAGCAACAGAGTAGAACTCGGGCAGGGGCTTCTTTCTAGGCTGCTAACATTTCTAGGCTTGCCATCATTTGGTACCTGTGTCATAACCTCGCGCCACACGGTCACATGATTCTGGCGACTGCTACGATGATGGACTGCGGGGTGCCTCTCGTTTCCAGTGATTTTTTTTTCTTCGTGGTCAGAGTAGAAATTAGCCATATGTTGTTTGGCACATAGATAATGATGGGTCATTCTTGACTTCCTTTTAATTTGCTCACAAAGCATTTCCTGAGATCTTTGCAAGAAATTGGGCCACGGCGCTCTGTGGACAGGGAGAGGAGTTACAGTTGTTGGGCAGGAGGGAAACCGCATTGTCAACGTGATTACAATGCTGGATAGCGTGTAGTCCAAACTTTGGGGATAAAGAGCCTTTGCCACAGAAAACCCTTTTCTCTATCATCTAGCACGTTGCGATGGTCGATGGTCAGGGACAGCAAAGGAAGACAGGGAGGGAGGACCTGTGACTTGCCCCGTGTTGCCATGGGGCAGGACACTCTGATAAGAGCTGATGTTGCAGGACTTCCTTGCTCCCAGGATGCTTGAAATTCACTTACCCGCAGCAGTCACCTGCTTAAGAGGAAAGACATTCATCTGAACATGCCATTGTGTTTCTGGCTCCTTAATAAATCTTTACTGATCTATTGCTGACACACTGATTTTCTAGTGGTGTTTGACCTTTATACCATCTTAACAAGAAATAAGCCCGAAGTAACTACCGTGAACTTGTGCAAGCCTTAATTTTGCAGGGCTTGTAAGGAGAAATACTCATAGAGACCTCTCTCTGCCCAGCCGGTACTTGGCATTTCTATATAATGTAAGCCACCTAATTTGCCTAGCAGCAAGTTAAGGAAATGGTATCACCACCATAATTATATAAATGAAAAGGTTTCAGCAGAAGAAAAGAATGGGTCTAAAAGTCAACCTTATGTCTCCAGATCCTAATTCCAAAGATTTCACCCATTTTGCTAGCACCTACCTTTTAGGTAAAAGGTTGTGTGACATTTTAAATTGAAAGCCTTATCCCTAGACCCCCAGGACATATAACTATGTCTAATCAACATTTCGTCAGTCTCTTTCTTCTGTGTGCCTCCAGTGGCATTATTGCCTTCAGTGGCAATTCCACTAAGACCCTGCCGATATGCATGATGGTCTACTTCTCCTCCTGTGTCAGTCTACCTGAAAATATGTACTCCCTTCCCTCCTGAGAGTATTCCAATAATCTCACTTCCTGAATGCCATCTGGGCCATGTCATGAGTTACAAGGGAGCAACAAACCCATCTACCACCAGAACTCATTTAGGATGCTGCTATTGTATTGTTAAATTTCATCGTCCTGGCCCTATAGCGGGTGCATCACAAGTTTCTTCCAAGGAATAAATCTGTATTCATTATTAATGCCTGTTCCCTATAATAGGATTACATTTTTCACCAAGAGAATCTCCAGAGTTCAAACATAAGAATAGAGATGATGTTGACTAAAGAGACTGGCTTCTTTCAAATGTGAACTTTATTGCTTTTCCTTTTTTTTTTAATGTTACCTTTACATTTTAGAGCTCTGACACAATTATAAATTCATACTGCTACTAATTTCAGTATTGCATTCATACCCAGGATATCTCTCTCTCTCTCTCTCTCTCTCTCTCTCTCTCTCTCTCTCTCTCTCTCTCTCTCTCTCTCTCTCCTTACCTCTCCTTCCCTCCCCCTTCTCCTTTGTGGTTTTTGGTTTTGGTTTTTCTAACCTGGAGTCTCACTATACAGACCCGGTTGGACCTGTTGTTTTGATGCAGGGTACACTCCACAGCCAAGTCTTTCTCTAAACTCACAGAAATCCTCTACAAGCAGCCTTCCGGGTGCTGGAATTACAGCTGTGAGACACTCCTGAAGCTTTTCAGCATCTTGACACATGTCAAGTGAAGTACTCGAAAGTGTATATGATATAAGCTACCCTGTACATTTGCCACCTGAATTATTATCAGAGATGGGGCATTGAAAATAAATTATCAGCACAAACCATTGTAATAGGTTGTGCAGTTTGATGAATGATATTGCTCCGACCTTATGTCACATTTGTCTTTCTTTCAAGGAGCCCACATACCTGAGAGTGTTTTCTGGATATAAAGCATTTGCCGGCACCCAGTTTATAGAGGCCATGGCAAAGGCTTCCAAGAATGCTTACTTTGGGGCCGGATACAATCCATAGAGAATGGGTATCCCGAAGAGTGGAGAACTGGTTTGGAATGGGTGAAACGTAAGAAAACCAAGACTAACATTTTTAAGTTCTAAGAGCTCTTTCCTTTTTAAAAAACCATTTAAAAATATCTGACATATTTCTTTGCCTAAGAAAATGGAATGTCATATAAGAAAATGTACCTTGGCCATCATAAGATAAGAATAATTTTCATGAGCATCAGGTAGTGCCCACATAGGCAAGATATGTAGGCTTTTAAAAAGAATGAACACTGGAGCCAGAAGATATGGATTTAATTTCTACTTTATAATTTAGGATGATCCAGGGGTTTGCATTTTATGTAAGATCTACAACTCAAATACCCTAGACAAGATTACAGTTTCCTGTGAAACTCTGGAGAGATGGATGCGTGGGTAAAATGCTTGCTCCACACGCATAAGGACTCGAGTTTGACCCTCAGTAAACACATAAAAGCCAGGGAGCAATGGTACCCATCTGTAACCCCAGTGCTATAGGAGAGAGACAGGTGTATCCCGTGGGCTTGGGGGCCAGCCAGTCTAGCCAATGGGTGAGCTCTGGGTACAGTGACAGCCTTTGTCTAAAAATAATAAAGTGAAGAGAGATAAAGAAACATATTAGGGAATATTCCTTTCAGGTGTGTGACTTTGGTTTACGCTGCGTTTGTTTAACTCTGTGGAAATGTGCTATTGTGCCTGTTTAAAACACCAGATGGTCCTAGTAAAGAGACGAAGAGCCAATAGTGAGGCAGGAGCAAGGATAGGCAGGACTAGCAGACAGAGTATAAATAGAAGGAGAATTCTGGGAGGAGAGAGAAAGGAGCAAGAGAACGAGGAGAGGATGATATCAGGGGCCATTCACCCAGCTACACAGCCAGCCACAGAATAAGAAGGCAAGTAAGACATACAGAAGTAAGAAAGAGAAAAGTCTGGAGGCAAAAAGTAGTGGGATAGTTTAAGATAAGGAAATCTGACAAGAAACAAGTCAAGATAAGGCCGAGCATTCATAACTAAGAATAAGCCTCCATGTGATTTATTTAGGAGTTGGGGAGTGGGCATTTCCAAAAAGTCAAAAACGCGAAAACAACACACAACAGAAGCACTCCTAATATCAAACTTTGCCTTCACACATGCATGCATGGAGAAGTGCTTTTGCACACACATGCATATTACTCACACATGACTAACATACACACATGGATCCCACAGACATGCATAACACACATATGCAATAACATATACATGCAATAAGACACAGTACACACCAGACATGCATACTGCACATGCATGCATACTGCATACGCATGTATGCATAACATACAAATAGACAACACACATGTATAACACATACCATATGGTCCAAATGCCACTACAGTTCTCCCCCAAACACAGGGTCAGGTCTCTCACAGAAATACCCCCATGACATCACAGTTTCTGCCTTGAATTCCTACCTGCCTGACTTCCTGAGATGATGGACTGTGATGTAGAAGTGTAAGCTGAAATAAACCCTTTCCTCCCCAGCTGCATCAGTCTGGCATTTTAGGACAGCAATAGAAACCCTAGCTAAGAGCAACTGCTCTCCTTTGGCAGTTTGCAGGGCACCTTCAGATGCTGTGACAGCTGGTTCTCAGAAAGGAGACTTCAAAGTCAGTTCCAGCTTGATTTCTCCAAGTTCTGTGTCCTGTATGTGTGGCATCTTCAGCAAGAGGGTCTTACCTTCAAGTTCTCGGAGGCAACCAAGGGCCATGGCAATAGCCTATATTGTTTGGGATTCTCTTGGAATTCTCTGGCCAACAACTCAAGGGGAGGTTTTCCATGTCTCTGGTATTTGGGGATTTTGTTAGATAGCCTATGGCTCTTGGAGTATTATCACCCTGTGTGGTAAGACTTCATTTAATTGTGTGTGTGTGTGAACTTATAAAACACTTCCTACCACTTTTTCAAATATTCTCCTGTTATTCATGTCTCCTTCCTTCCTCTCTCTGTATTACACTTTCTTCCCTGTCTGTAGTGAGCACCCCCCCCACCCCGGTTTTTCTCATTTCTTCATAGCATCTGGGTCCCATTACCCCCCATCTCTAGGGCTCCTTCTCCCCCATTTATCAAGGTCTCACTCTACTTTCATGGCTTTGATGGTTACATTATGTCATATAATTATATCTACAGGAAAGCAATAGTAATAAATTATCATGGTATTGGCACAAAAAAACAGATATTGGTAGAGCCAAACAGAAGACCCAGTATGAGTGCACATAATGGCATCCATCTCGTGTTTGACACAGATGCCGCAAATAACACATTGGAGGAAACATTGGATGTCTACATGTAGAAGAATGAGTGTAGACCCATATCTATCACCCTACACAGAAACAACTCCAAATGAGTCAAAAACTTCAATGTGAAACATGAAACATTGAAACTGCTAGGAAAAAAATATAAGCAGCACACAGCAAGGTACAGGTGCAAGAACGCTTCCTGAATAAGACTCAGTTCATTCATGAAGGCCAACAATTAACAAATGGGGCCTCATGAAACTTAAAAAGGTAACAACCAACCTAATGAAAAGGAAGCCCACAGAGTAGGAGAGAATCTTTGTCAGTTGTACATGCAATAGAGGATTTATATCCAGAATATACAAAGAACTCAAAAACAAACAGTAAAAAAAAAAATGACCAAATTTTTTTCATAGCTAGAACAGAGAGTATACCAAGAAGAATTAAATATAGCTAACAATTATCTTTCAAAGTGTTCAACATCCTTGGCAATCCAGGAAAAGCTAATTAGAAATACTTTGAGACTTCATCTTACCCCAGACAAAACGGCCAAGTCAGATTAAAAATGGTAATTGACAGCAACTGCCCGTGAGGATGGGGGGTAAAGAGAATACTTCTTCATTGTTGGAAGTATTCCAAACTGTTGTAGCTGCTCTGGAAATCAGTATGAGCACTCCAAAAAGCTAAAGTAAATCTACCCTAAAGTCTGGGTAACCTCTTCTTGGCGTATGCCCAAAGGACTCCATACTTGTGTGGTCGGGGCTCCTCAACACTCTCTTTACAATAACTGGGGAACGTAAACAATGTTGCAACATATGAGTGAATAAGGAAAACATGATATAAATACACAGTGGAATTTTCACTGTCCAGTTTTTTTTTTAATTTGTTTGGAGCCCAGGTTTCTCTGTGTAGCCCTGGCTGTCCCCAGAGCTCATGATGTAGACCAGAGATCCACCTGCCTCTGCCTCCTGAGTGCTGGAATTAAAGGCATACACCAATGTGCCCAAACATTGAGACCATATGAGTGTCATAGTACAAGCAGCAGAATGGAATAATTACTTTCTTTTGTTATCATGAGTCATGAAGAAGACATGATCGTAGAAGTCACTTTGTCAGTGATATTAAATGATGCACCCCCAATCACGTTAGTTAGGACACGTCAGTCAGGTGTTATGCTCATCACTAAAGCATTAAACAACTATTTATCCCTCACTCAAGTGCCCTGCTCACTGCTGGAAACCTGGGAACTCTTGCTCTTTAAACTGGTATCCAGCCTGGTGAAAGTTATGCTCCCTTAAGTGTTAGCAGGTGTCATGGCATAGGGAAAGGTTGCTGGGGCCAGCAGCTAAGTCTTTGGCAACACAGTGACTCACACAGTGCTGTGCGGGAGAGAGCTTACAGCGGCATTCAACAGCCAAATGGGTACAACTGCACATCCTTGGATGGTGGGACGGTAGCTGGAAATCAGCCATGGTGGCAATGTTTACGCTGTAGAAGCTGGAAAGTGCTATAAGCCAGTGCCCTCTCTTCCTTCCTATCCTCCCAAACACCCAGATGGCAAGCATCTCTCCACGGGGCTTTCGGTTTCATGTTAATTCACAATTCACTGGCTCTTTCAAATACAAGGAAATCAAGAAGTTCAAAGAGACTGTGACTTCACAGTGGGAGGGATAATTTTAATGAACAATGTTGATAACAGCTATAAGGGAATATAATTGGAAGGTTGATTCACTTACACCTTTTTTTCATAAAACGGGTTCAAGACATTAAGCTAGGAACAATGCCAACGAGGAGTGTAAGACCGTCTATTGTGGGTGGCATGGCAGTTAGCAATTTATTTAGTCTCAGTTTTTAATCTACACTGAAGAACGAAACACTTCTTTCAGTTGTTGCAATAGAAGCACATGACAGGGGCTCCTAACATGACCTGCGTGTGTCGAGCCTGCCTGGAGGGAACTATACAAACCCCGGAGGGCATTGCATTGAGTAAAATAAGACAGACTCGGAAAAGCAGATGCTATATAATATCACGTATATATGAAATCTAGACGACTCAAATTCATAGAAGAGGGAGTTGAATAGTGTTACCTGGGCCTGAAAAAAAAAATGGAGAGGTAATGGTTACAGACATGAAATCTCAGGTTGGAGTGATAGTTCAGTTGATAAAATGTTGGCCTTGCGATCGTGGGAACCTGAGTCCCAACACTAACTGATTATGTATAATACAGTCTTATATGTGTATGTGTATATATAATTATGTTATACATTATATATACTTGCATTATACATTGTACTATATATAGACTAGGGTCATATATATATATATATATCCTCACAATGCTTATAGTTATTATCCTCACAATGCTTATAGTTATTAACCACTGTATTGTGGATGAAATTCACAAAAGAATAACAGTAGTAACAGTAGTGAAGAGAATGTCTGAGAGTGAATCTTGGGAGGAGCTGTTAGGATGTGGCCCTGAGGAGGACATGTCTCACAGCAGCACACTTGCCCCAAAGTCATTAGGATACGTGCATTGACTACATACAGCTTGTGACTTGTCCACCATTTCTCGACAAAGCGGTTTTAAATAACTGGCTAAATGATTTCGCGCAAAGTTTCTAATGGCTAATTGTGAGCTGAGCTTTTAGGAGATGGGTGCTATGCTGGACCCAGCAAGTTTGAAGACTATGGTCCTGAGGGGGTGACGTTTACACTCCAGGCTGGTGCTGGCAAGGGTTAGTCTAGATTTTGATTGACATTTACACAGGGTTAGTAAGTAGCCAATTTCCAAGGCCAAAGGACTAGTCGGTAGGAAATGTTCCCTCCTTCATACCTCATCCCCACCTCCCAATTCCTAACCCCACTCCAGACTCCACCCCAGTGCATCCATCAAGGTCAAGGGTCACCACCACATCTGGCCTTCTCGCACCTCTTTCTGGTGCAAAACTCTCTTATTTTTTTTTCCTTCATATTGCATTCCAACAATTCAGGAGTCTTCCATGAGCTACTCTGATTGGAAGAGACTAGAAATGATAGCAAAAATTCCGGAAGCTGCTCTAACAATAGATGTTTTTAGAGAATCATCTGCTCTTGGAAATTGAAATGTAGCTACAGTCTGTATGCAAATCAGGTCGCCTGCAGCTCTGGCCTGCGGGGCTTGGATTCCTCTTCCTTGACATATGTACACCTACTTCTTGAGTCTGCTGGTTTCATCTAAATCATATTCATTAACAGATTGGTAAGACTTTTTCTACGGGTGGGCGAAGAGATGGTTCCTCTCCAATTGTTCCAAAATAGCGTTTTAAGGTCTCAGTAGGGGCACGCGCAGAGACATACTGGGAGAATGAAATTAGCAATTCTCCATCAATGCACTCAGAGCCCTCGGTCAAAGCATTTAAGAATTCTACAAAAGAAAATGCTCCCACAGGCATGTTTTTTTTTTTTTCACCCTCTGCTTCGTATTTCTGTGCCTGTCCCACAATGAGCATGCATTATATTTTCAGTAAGGAAAAACAAAATGCACTTAAAAGTCATTAGAAAAACATACTGTACTTAAAGATTTACCCCAACATAAGATAGGCGAGCCAGGTTGCCAAGTATAGGGAATAGCTTTGCAGGCTCTGCCGAGGAGTTGCGCTTGCTTTGTTTGGGTAACTCAATGTGCATTTAAGAGAAGCCCTATTGTTTTAGTGCTCAGAGCATCGGAGAGACCTGAAGGTGGCTTTTACTAATTAAATATTCATCAGTGAAAGTTTAATAGCAGCCTAACCACCTCTTTATCATCCAAATAAGTGGGCAAAGAGTCCCAGAGGAGAAGAACCGAAAAAATTATGAACATTTTTAGTGACTCCTCTACTGCGTTCTTTCTGCCCCCTTACAATTCTAGATGAATATCTGCTGGCAACATATTTCACACCTTTATCTCCCCAAGTCTCGACTGGGGAAAATCTTCCACACTCCTGGTACAGGGCAATTAATTTCCTGTTTGAAGGAAACAAGGTAAGATATTGGTCCCCACATATAAGAATTTTAAGCCAGGAGTTCAAGAAAATCAACAAGGAAGCCCTTGGCACTCGTGGATCCTGTGTCATAGATTCTGCATCCACACACCCAACAGGAATGAACTACACACACACTCCTTGTTAGCAATATGTTCGCTACCATGGAGACCATGAAAAAGCCACAATCACTCCGAGAATGTCTTGCCTTTCTGCAGAAAGATAAGATATGCAAAGAATAAGTAGCATAAAGTGGCCCTGTCAGGTACCCTTGCTTAAATATGTAATGTCCCCTACAGGTTCATATTTTTTTTTAAACTTTTTATGACTATGAGTTATTTTGTCTTCTGTAGGTATGTACACCACATGAATGCCTGGCACCCACGGAGGCCCAAGTAAGGCAATGGATTCTCCGGGACTGAGGGTTGAGAGCTACCATGTGAGATTCTCTGCACGAGCAACAAATACTCCTAACCACTTAGCTATTTCTCTAGCCTTCAGGCTTCTGCTTTGTGTGCTTGTTCATCAAATAGATAGCATAACTTGGAGCAGCAGAGTCTCCAGGAAGAGAGCATGGAAAGGCCACTGACTGTGGCCTTCTCTGCCTCCTGGTCCTCTGCATGTAGATAGCCTCTGTCTCGCACCCGTACCATCCGTCAGAGGGGGTGCCACTGCACCCGCCCTCCATGCTACGTGGGCCAAATCTTCCTTAAGTCCTTTTGGTCGGGTATTTGGGTCACTGTCACATAAAACTAGTATAGCGGGTTTCCCAGAAAACCTTCCAAGAAAAATGTCACGAATAGGGAGTGGTGTTTTATTGTGGAAACCAGAGAAAGGGATTTAGGAAAGATGTTTCTCAAAAGAGGCTGTAGTGATGGCAGATGGAAAGGGCCACTAGGCAGAAGGAAGAGGATACAAGGAATCAAACAGGATCCAGGGCAACCTGGAGCTTCCACGGGTTATCACCACACTCTGAGCAAAGGCACTAGGCAAGTTTAGTCTTTTATTGGGGAGGGCACCTTCATGTGCATCAGTAGCCTGAATCCCACACTCCCTTAGCCTCCCAGGCCATAAATCATAAGCCAGGCTATAGACACTAGTGATCTAAGTGCACCTCCTCTATCTCCACTTGTAGGATTTTGAACAAGTTACTTTGCCTGACCATTCAGTTCTTCACATTGTACCTACTTTATGCTTTGCCCAGTTTACTAAAACAAAAATGCAAACAGCTTTGGGTAGAGACAGAAATTGCAACCAGTTCTTTAGGGGGACCATCTCTCCACTATTCAGCCAATTTCTCTGAGCCTACATTGTTCCTCCTGAGCTAAACATATATGACTTGGCCCTTGCAATAGTAGGATCCCACTGGGTATGTGACCCAGGCCAGGCTCATCTGGACCAACCCCCCGGGAATATGCTGTTACATCAGGAAGTCTTTTCCGCTTGGGTGCCAAGAGAAGAGAATGTAAACCTAGTGCAGCCTGTGTGAAGATGGCACCCAGGACTTCCGAGCCTGCACAGGAAGTCCTTAGCAGGACTGTGTAATACCTTAGCAGCCCACCTGCCCTGTAGCACACCAGCCTGAAAAGGTTTGTCATTGCCATCACTAGTGCCCCGAGACACTAAAATGAGGATCACACTGAGCTATTAAATTATCCATAAGACTGTCATTGAGTTCAGCACTTCAACACGACCTGTTCAGAACATCAGGACACCACTGGGAACACAGAAATGAGACCCCAGCTTTCCTAAAGCTCTCAGGTGCTACTTGGCTATGGGCTCACTAACTTCAACTCTGTCTCCAGTAGTATTTCCTCAATCTCCATCTTTTTGTTATTTACTTCTTTTTTTTTTTTTTTTTGGTCCTGAGGATTGAACCAAGGGTCTTGCCCACACTAGACAGGCACCCTATTTCTTGCTGGGCTACAGATGCAGTCTCTCTGATGTCACCAAGTTACCCAAGGGGACTTTAAACTTGCTCTATAGCCAAGGCCAGCCTTGAACTTATGATCCTCCATTCTCCATCTTCCAAGTGTCTAGAATTACAGTCATGTATCCATACTCCTGCTGCATTTACATATTTCTCACATATCTTATAGCTATGTATGTGACAAATTGATACAATGATTTGTTGATGTCACTGATCACATTGGCCAGACAACAGATGTGATGGCATCTTTCATATGTAATTTTGGATTAGGTTAATTGTATTTTGTAGCCGATAAACAATTCCTAATCATAATTCTATCTCTGATTCTCATGCAATACTAGGATTTAAGTGATCAAGTGGACATGGTTTTGGACATAGTTGCGAGCATAGCGTAACCTTTAAAATATAGCTGAAATGACTTGCAATCTCTGGTGTTTCCACCTTGGCTCTTAGCATATAGAACATACCAATCAGTCCCAGCAATGCACGGTTGTGGTTTCTCTGAAGTGGTTCTCAGAGGCATGTGTTGAAAACTTGGTCACCAGTTGATGGTATCATTAGGACATTAGGAGGTGGTGGAAACTTTAGGAGGTAGGCCCTACTTGGGGGAAGAATTTCACTAGAGGAGTACCTTAGAAGAGTTTATCTTATCCCCGGCCATTTCCAACCACCCTCCCTCTCTCTTTCTGCTTTTCTCTCTTCCTTTCTCTCTGGCTTTGCTTCCTGGCTACTGTGAGGTGAGCAGCCTCTCTTCCACACCATTCTGCCACCATGCGGTTTCTACCTTCTCATAGACATAAAGGTAATGATGCCATCTAGGCATGGACTGGGTGCTTCTAAACCATGAGCCAAGAGAGCTCTTCCGCCCTCTGTTTTCCTCAGTTCTTTTGTTACAGCAACAGGAAGTTGACTATCACATATGCTTTTGCCCTCACCTTGAGAACTAGCAGAGGGAAGACAACACAGCAGACCAGTTTTCACTGTGCATCTAGAGAGAGAGCTGAACATGGAAGTGTGACATCTGTCCTTCCCTGGTTTCCACCAGAAACTCTATGAATGCTGAGTTATTTTTCACCACCTATAATAACAGACACAACCTCACTCTACCAAAGCAAACCGTACTAAGTTTAACACTGCCTGTTAGTTCCTTTGCTTGTGAAACTCAACCCAAAGAAATGTTATTTCTAACCACTGGCACAAAAATATCTGAAGCTTATAGGCTGGGTGATACATTTTAACTCTAATAGTTCTCAAATGTAATTGTGTTCTGAAATCACCTGGGGAGCTTTTTAAACTCCTACTATGCCTGTGTTACATCATGAATCAATGGAAGGAGAGCTGGTGAGCCAAATCCATTTGTGGAAGTTCTTTGGGTGGTTCCGATATGCGTCCCAGGTCCAGGACAGAAACGCTGCTCCAAAGAATGGGAAAACCACAATATCTAAAACAATTATGCCTTCTTATTATTGGTAATGTACATTGCCTTACTCCAGAAGAGCCTTTATAGCAATAACAAAAAGTAAGACTTCTGGTCCCATTCCTAGCTGCCTCTCTTATAGTTCAAGGGAGAGGGCTAACCAGTTTCTGGAGTTCACTCGCCTCTTCTCCACCTCCTTTCCCCAGGAATTGTAGTTTCACCCACTCATGGCACTGAAGTCCTGGCAGTGACTGCACAACCCTGCTTCCCACACTCCTGCAGCCCTTCCTCTTGCCCAGTGGGGTCTAAATTTGCGGATTCATCGTGGTCATCTGGGGAGCTTTTGATAGTGGGTCCTTTGGGACAACCTCCAGAGTTTCCCGTTCAGTAAAGCTGGACTGGGTTGAGAATTTACATTTCTAGTAAGCCAAAGGTATATCCTACCAAAGCTGGTAAGTATGACTAAGCAAGTGCAGTGGAAATTTCTCATTCTTGACACATACAAACTCTGAAGCCTGGCAGATTCATTTTCTAAAGTTTTCATAACAAAAGACCATATCCCATGAGGCTTCAGCAAGGATTTCTTAGAAGGCAGACATTCAAACTCAAGGTGTTAGCAAGCCTGTGCTGCCCTCTGAAATCTGTACTGAAAGAATCCTTTCTTGTCTCTTCTTGGCCTTGGATTGGACAGTGATCTGAGATGGTTCTTAGCATGTGGATGTGTCACCCAGTTTCTGCCTCAGTTGTCATATGACTCTTTAGTCTAAATGTTTATGCCTTTGTTCTTCTTCCCCTTCCTTTGTTAGTGGCTAAGGGGCCCACCCTACTTCTGCGGATTCTCATCTTAAATGATGACTGTTGCAGTGATCTAATGTCTAAATAACGTTATAGGTGAGGTACTCTTGTATATCTTTTAGGACATGGGCCAAACTTGAAACAATGGGTTATCCCAAAAGATCCCTGGGGGCTAAATTTCATCCTCAGCCCATGCAAGTGGAGTGCCCTGGAGCATCCCCCAAGGAGAGAAGATGGTTGCCCATGTGCAGAGAGCTGAAGGCTTTGTGACATTGTACAGAGCAGATGTCTTGATGCTAAATGTTCTCTTACTCCTGATAATGAGAACTTCTGCTGTTCACACTCTGTTTCTATGAGATATGCACAGTTTCTTTCATCAAAAGCATCTCCTATTTTGAATTGCTTTATTATGATTGGACCTTTATCGCTTGCAGTCAGAAGAATGGTGTCAACAAGCAGATATATCTCACCTGGTTCTAGGAGGCCATGAACGACATCCTCCATAATGCCATCTGCCATCTCTGCAGCTACTGCCGATGCCCAGACCTTGAGCTATTTCAGCCTTTGGATGCATTGTCCTTGAGAAGAGTAATAGCTATTCCTCGAGCATCCTAGGCTCTGAGGAGTGCACAGGACTTGGAGCGCCACCATTTGAATGATGTCTAGTTACATATCCCTTGCATGAAATTGTATTTTTAAAAATCCCAGCTTCTTTTGCCGGCAAAGACTCCCTGGAGCAGGAGGTGCTGAGTCAGTGGAGTATGAACATCCCAGGGCTAGTCTATGAACATTCTGCTAGGACCATAATACAGAGCTTAAAGACTAACAATGAACACTCAATCTGCTCTCCTAACCAGTATCTTTGGTACTCTAAACTCTCTCTTGTGGGGAAAGGGAATGGCCGGTATTCCCCTCTTTCAGGGTCTCTGTGTTCTGCCTGTTGAAAAGGACTTAAACTGAATGCTTCCTTCTCATAATCAAGCCCGCTGTGCATGCTGTGCTGGGCCTCAGGAAGCGAAGTTATATGCACTACATGATGTTCTCTTCCCTCCAGCTTGAGTGGGCCCCATCATCTTCTTGGAGAAGACTGAATGGAGGGAGGGAGGGAGGGAGGGAGGGAGGGAAGGAGGGAGGGAGGGAGGGAGGGAGGAGAGAGAAGGATGTTTATTTCCGTATCTCACTCATCAGGTTGCTACCAGTTGGCTGCATCACTCAGTCAAAGATGGCAGCTTCTGTCACAATGCCTCCTCCACATTCTCCGCTCTCACAAATCTACCATGACCGGCCTCTACCCCATCCCAGGTTCCACAACACTGGAGGAACTTCTGATTTTTCTTCATCAAACTCCAAGGAATATCAAAGTTGGGAACCGCTCGGCATTTGCTAAGACCCATGTGCTGGGATTCTGGCTGACTGTCTATCGTTGATGACTCAGTAACTTGGCCCCTTCTGTACAGCCTAGCAGTTGTCAACCTGAGGTGCAAAGTAGTCACACTTGGGAGCCTTTAGTAGTCATCCTGCTGAGATTGCTCCCTTCGTGGAGTGGATTTGATCAAAATTGCTGAGGGCCGAATTGTAGGCTAAGAAACAGTAGACGGTTTCCAGATAATGAAGCTGAGTAACCAAGTAACCGGTGCTCAGGGTTTTTCTAAAGGTAACAGTGACGAAACACTAAATCCGGTCTCCCCGACTTCTACCCAGACCACAGCCAGCATGAATACTGTAGCTTTTCGCTATTTATTTTACCATCGCCTGTTGTTACGTTAAGATTCCTCCAAGGTCAAAAGCAACCTTTTGCCCTTTGATGTAGTCCTATGCTGTCTACCACATGATCAGTACATCACAGGCCTTTGATAAAACACTGACCTGCTGGTTGTAAACTCAGAGGCACAAGGAGATGGCAACAAATTCCCTTCTTGCCTTTCTTTTTCCTTCCCTTTTATGTGTGTGTGCTATGGGGAAGAATCTAAAAATACTTCTCTTATACATTAGTATCGAGAAAATGGGGCCTACCTAAAACTGGCAGCGAAAAAATAAAGATCCAAAACGTATTTGTCAAAAAAAAAAAAAATTACTCTGAGAGTTTTATCTCTGAGTGCCCTCATGAAAATCTTTTGATGAACATTCAGGTAATGACATTCATGCAAATAAAGCTTAATAAGTGCATTATCTTACACATTTCTTTGATAGAATGCAAAAAAAATATTTCTCAAATCTCTCAGTATTAAAAGTTGCAGAATAACTAACCAGCCAAATGAGTAAGGACTAAAATCCTTTGGGGCGGATCTCTGTTGACTTCATTTTATTTGGGTGTTGAGGGATCAACTTCGGATCCTATTCTCAATGTCAGTTTTGGCGAGTGAAGCCTTCACGTTCCGCTTCCGGATGACTAGAACAGCCTCTTAGCAGGTTACCCTGCCTATTCATTTCCTGGGTTCACTCCACATTCCCCCCTCCCCCATACAGCAGCCGGAATAGTCTTTGTAAATACACAGCAGAACCTCTGTTTTTGATAATGCCAGAGGCCTAATAGGAAAGTGGCATCAAGGGGGATCCTGGGTTGACAATAATGTGATTACCCAACATATATTTATTCAATGTTTACATTGGCTCAGTCTCTGGGCTGTTTCCATTGCATAGAGTCTGTAGAAAATGGGTTTTCATGTCCATCAACGTGTTTCAAGGTCAAGAAAAGTGGTCTCATACAGAAATCCAGGAATATGCATTAAAAATATTAAAAACTGTTATAAAATAAAATACATGGAGGAGATTTGGAAAGATGTTGACAAAGTCACGGTGGGCATTGATATCAGCCAATACTTCACTTTTGTAACACAATCACGTGTTCTGAGAACAGTGGGGACAGCAAGGCCAATCAATTTTCCTGAACACTAACTGCGTGTCAAGTCACATGTAGGGCTGGACGCAATGTGTCATCTCTTAAGCCTTGCCATGTTCATCATCAGGAGGTGGCTGAAAGCCTGATCTGAAGAAGACACAGTACCGGAAGAGTCAAGTCACTTTTCTAAGGTTTCAAAGTTGTTAAATATCAGTACACTGGAGAAAAAAAGCCCACATATGAGGAGAATGTTTGCAAATGATATATTTGATAAAGGAGTATTGTCCAAATTATACAAAGGACTCTTCAATGTAGCTATATGATGATGAGTAACTGAAGTTAAAATGGGACCACAGACCATCCTAAAGAAGACATAGAGGTAGCGGCATATGAATGCAGGAAAAGTTGTCACAAATCGTATGGTATCTGAGAAAGGCAAAACAAGGACTCACAGAAGGGACCCGCAGTACTCATACTGCGGGTACTCCCCTCTGGACCCCAGATTTAGCACAGACCATACTGAAACACCAATCTCCAAACACAAGGAGATCCTTAAAGAGGAAAAATGGGAGTGGGTCTGTGTTAGATGGGCTGCTATGTTCTGATTAAGTCTTTTCATTAGCCAAATGTGGATTTTGATGGCTGGACCTTGGTGGTCAGTCTCAGGAATGAGTGGGGCACTAGAAAGTGGCCAAATAAGGGGAGAGAGTTTGTTTGCTAGCTTTAAGAACATAATCTAATGGGTTAGCAAGGGACAGGGAGGGGGGAAGGGCAAGACCTGCGGAGCCACGTTTGCCATGCCTGGGCCTGCAAGAGCCCTTCATTCACCACCCCGTGCCTATTAGAGTCCAACAAGTGACAAGAGCAAATGCTGGCCAGAGCGTGCTGCAATGGAACCATTCATTCATCACAAGCAGGAGTGGAAAAATGACCTGGCTAATTTGAAAGGCCGTTTGGCAGTTCCTTACAGAACTAATCACACTCTTCGCGGACAATCTAGTAATCGCAGCCCTTGGAACTTACTGAAAAGAATTAGAAACGTGTCCGCACAAAAGCCTGCACATGAATGTTTACAGCAGCTTTATCCCTAATTGTCAGAGCTCGGATGCAATTAAGATACCCTTCAGTGAATGAATAAACTGTGCTATATCCAGACAGTGGAATACTATTCTGTTCCCCACAGGAACGGGCGAGTCAAGAAAACAAGTGGAGGAAACTTGAATGTGTGCTCAGAGATAGGAGGCCGTTATTCACTGTGAGACTCCAACTATACAACAGTCCATAGAAGACAGAGCTACAGAGGCAGTGCAAGGCCGTGGGCTGCCAGGAGTTAGGAGAGATGAAGGCTGAATAAGAGGGGTGCAGAGGATTTCAGATGACTCCCTGCAGCACCACGAGAGCTGATAAATGCCATTGTAAATATGACCGACTGTGAAATAAACAATAGCACGAGCAAACGCTCATACAGCTGTGCGCTGTTAATGGGAACGAGGTGCCAGCGCTCATCAGTTCTAATAAATAATTTGATTAATGTAGCACTAGTGAGTGATGGTGACGCAAGAACAGACTCTGTCTCTGTCTGTCTGTCTATGTCTCAGTGTGTGTGTGTGTGTGGGAGAGAGAGAGAGAGAGAGAGAGAGAGAGAGAGAGAGAGAGAGAGAGAGAGAGAGAGAGAGAGAGAGAGACTGTTTGTCTGTGTGCATGGAAATAGTAAAGAAATGAGCAAAAACTCTGTGACTTCCACTTAATGTTGCTACGAACTCAGAACCAATTTAAAAATGATCTCCTCTCAAACAGTCGCAAAGCAGCTCATGGCCTGGGAGGTTGGATGGAGCCTGGCATCCCACTTGACCTAGAGGAGGTGTTTGCCTAAACAAGCCCAACACACTGCATGCTCTTGTTCTCTCCTGCTCGTAAGCGCTCCCCAGACTCCAGTAGCCGCTCTTTTCTCTGGCTTCAGTCTCCTTAAACATGTTGCCCGATCCTCTGACTTGAACTTGCCCCAATGCCACCAACTTGATTTCCAGATAACTACCTCTCTCGGCTACCACCCCGAAAAAGATTCCCTTTTTCTCTCTGACCATCACTGGTATTTATGATGCTCACAATACCTCTAGTGTCAATGATCTTTGTGCTGGTTCCATCCGGATTATCTGAAATACATGTCCTGTGAAATTGCTTCCATCTCGTCCCCACTTTCTTTGCCTCAAACCTGAGTTTACCTCATTCAAATATCTCTACACCTCTGTCAATCGCCTTTGAGTAATACATTCACTTATTGATGGATTCGTTCTCTTTTTTTAACCTTTAATTAAGATAGCTAAATATGCTTAGCTAAAAGAAGCTTAATTTATTTAATTAATAGTTGCCTTATACATCTAGGGCTTTTAGCCAAAGAAATACTATTCAGCAAGCCCAGCAGGGCCTTACACCTGCCTTTCTCAGCAAACAAAGTCCCTTTCAGATCCCTTCACATTACCAATCACTTATTACCTGCTGTCCACAGTAATAATCATGGCTAATACTATTAATAGTTTAACAGTTACTCCACAAGGTGTCAAGAGCTTAAGACATTTAGTTATTCACGTAGCAGGCAATGAGAAAAGTTACAAATTCATCTCCATGTTACAGGTGGGGAAACTGAGGCTGCCGGGCAACACGTATCCCAATTTGTAGAGATGATGCTGAGTAGAATTCACACAAATTAAAAGGGGCGTCAGATCCTCTGCAGCTAGCATTTCTGCCAGTTGTGAGCTACTCACTACTGGTACTGGGACTTGAATCCAGGATCTCTTGCAAAAGCAGAAAGCACTGAGCCCTCTGTCTCTCTGTCTCTCTGTCTCTCTGTCTCTGTCTCTCTCTCTCTCTCTCTCCTCTCTCTCTCTCTCTCTCCAGCCCAAGATTCTGTATCACTACCAAGGTAGCCTCACTTTAGAAAAGAAAGTCTAGACCAAAACCCTGTGCTCTCAGGCAATTAAGCTTTAACTGAAAGATTAATACTTGCTCATTGCCTGGGCAATTGCTATCATTCATCCTCATTGGTCACGTTAATCAGGGACTTGCATTTCTATGTCAGGACTCATTCAGTTTTTGCTCAGATCATTGAGAAACCAGGGACTCTGCCAACCTCTGCTGGAAGAAACCTGAGGGCTTGGAAGAGGATTCCAGGTCCAGATCCCAGTCCCACAAAAAAAAAAAAAAAAAAAAAAAAAAAAAAAAAAAAAAAAAAAAGACTGTCCTGTGTCTTCACCTCTTCCTTTATTTATTTCCCGTTAAATTTAAACTAAACTTCTTCCCAGGGTCTTCCTAGGAGACGCTGATGGCCTGTCACTTACCTGCTCATCTTCTTCTCAGCTCAAATATCACCATATCTGGACACACTGGCCTTCCAGCAACTCCTAGAACAAGTCAGGCCTTTCTCCTCTTCCTACCCAGGCTTCTGTTCTTGCCACTTCTCTGCCCCTCTACCCTCTTATTTTTGACAGCCCCCAAACCCTTATTTTCTATCATATGTTTTGTAGCTTCATTTATCTCAATTTAGTCTGTAAAATAAAATTATGATAAATCTTTTTTTTTTTTATTGAAACCGGATTTCTCTGTGTAGCTTTGGAGTCTGTCCTGGAACTCGTTCTGTAGACCAGGCTGGTCTCAAGCTCACAGAGCTCCACCTGCCTCTGCCTTCCGAGGGCTGGGATTAAAGGCAGTACCACCTGACTTTTTTGTTTTAACATCTTAAATGCTTTAATTATAATTCTGGAGTCAGATAGCAGACCAGACCATAAAAGATTCAGAATGCTCCATCTTACCAAATGGACAGGTTACAGTCAACCAGAGAGGACAAAGTGGCATGGAACCAATCTGATTGGTCACAACTCCTGTCCATCTTATTTGACTACAAGTTGAGTAATTGTCCATCCTACTGATTCCATATCATGTTAGGCTACAGTTTGTTGCACATGACAAAAACCCTAGGTCGGACATCAAATGTGTACCCAGGCAATGTGAGGTCAAACTCAACTCAATTAACAAAGTCCCAGCAAGAAATTGGTCTGAGATTCCTCTCCCCTTCCTTCTGTGAAGATACACCTCCAAATACTCCAGGCATGAAACAAGCGAAGAGCCTCGTGGAGGAGTAAACTCCAAAGCCCAAGGCACTGTGCCCAGCAGCTCCCTTGCGCTGAGCTGCAGACTCTGTTGCTTGGAGTCTCTTCTTCAAGTGTATCAGATGGCAGCATGGGCCCCTTCAAGTCTCATCCACACTTAAGTGATATTTACGACCCAGGTGTGACAGTACCCAGTTCTAACAGGACTGACTCACAACCCACAACAAAAAAACAATGAAGAGGAACAGCAGTGTGTAACTTACAAGGAAGCTGCCTAGGGGGTACCCCATCCTCTGGTGTCTGTGTTCCCAGCTGCAGGTGTCATCTGGAGTTCCAAGCACAATACTCCATGAATGAATACAAATGCTGAATCACCTCCTCTTCGGCATTGACCATCCTGTTTAAAATTCTACACCCTCCTCCAAACTTCGGCGTGCACACCCACCCCCTTGCTGGATTTCCCACATAGAGAGAGCTTCCCACCATCTGGTATACTCCAGGCTTTACTTATTCAGGCTTTTTTACTGTACTTCCTCCTCCACTCAGGGTTTACGAGAGTAGTAAATCTTGCCCGTTCCGTTCATTGCTACATCTCCAGTGTTTGGAAGAGAAGAGGGTGTGTAGTAAGTGCTCAATAAAGACTCAGGAATAGTTGACTTCAAGTTGACCGCCTGGCAGGTCTCAGCCAAGGGCACACCCTCTTCCCATTCTTCACCCTTCTTCTTTCGCCAGTTGTTGGTTTTCCTTGAGCTGCTCTTCACCAAAGAAAACCTGACCACAAGGGAGACTCCAGTGGGCAGCAGTCTGTGTATTCTGTCCTGAATCCCTAGTAGGTGCTGGAGGTGGACCACAGCACATAAGGGAAGCCCTTTGGCCCTCTACTGGGCAACATTCCTGGCCACAATATAATGATATTAGCCTTTGCTAATGCATTCCTCCTCTGGACTTCAGACATGGCACGTCGGGACTCTTTAGACAAATTGAAAGGCATGAAGGCAGGCGTCTCTGTACAGGATGGCTAAGGGGCCCTGATTCACTGTGTCAGGGGTTCAGCCAGTCAGGGGTGTGTGAGGACTGCTGTAACTCTGGTTTGACAAGCTTCGCAGCATCTGTCTCAGAACTGTCCCTAGGAAGATAAGGATGAATAGAAAGATCCTGTAAGTTTTCAGAGCTCAGCGAGCTCCATTTAGAGAGAGGGCAGTGTGTTTATTAACAGAGAAATGTTTAGTTTGCCTTTGTAGGAAGACATCCAACCACCCACAGGTCTTGAAGTCTGCCTGCCTATGGGAAATGTATAGAAATGAAATGACCTTTTCTCTGACAAATGAGTTACCTCTACTTTGCTGGTTTCCATCTCTCCCATCTGCTTGGAATCTCCCATCTTGAACATCTTTGTCCTTAGAAGCAGGGAAAGAGGCCTGTATTTTGGATTCAAAGCTTGTTTCCTTTCCTAGCGGTCCACATGCACTCCCAGGGAGCACGAGATGAGATCTCATTCATGCCTTAAAGCAGAGGCTTCGGGCAGCTTCATCAGCATGGAAAGCCGCAAACAGCACGCAAACCACTGGACTCTCAGAAGAGAAGCTTTGTTTTTGTTCTTGTTTTATTGTTTTATGGTTTTTTTTTTTTTTGTTCCAGGAGAGCTAGCTCTTTTCCTTTTCACTCATTCTTTTACATATATATTTTTCCACCTGTGAAACTCAGGAACAATGAGGAATAGAAAATGCCCAGAGGTTTTATTAGCGAGGATACTCTTAACCAAGTATGACAGCAAAGCTGTCTGAAACAAAGAGAAAGGATTTTCTCCCAGTTCAGCAGGCCAGAAGTCCAAACTCAAAATGCCATCAGATCAGTTCTTTCTGGGGACCATACAGGAAGTTCCTGTGCCAACCCTTTCTTGACTACCTCCTTTCTCTATTCTTAATCATTTTCCTTTTACCCATGCCAATCCCTGTGGACAAAACTCTCCCTTTTATAAAGACATTCCCGTAATGCACTAGGGTTCAATAAGCTGCACCCACTTTACTAATATCACCTGCAATCATCTTCTTACCAAATGAGAAGATGCAAGGATATAGGGCTTTAAAATTCGGAGGTTATCATTCATTCTGTAACAGATGTAGCAGATAATTATCTATCTACCTTGAAGTCTCTCTCTCTCTCTCTCCCTCCCCCCCCCCCCC